>NW_028232031.1:0-478079 GCF_054491065.1 Syngnathus leptorhynchus
GCTCCATAGCACCAGAGCTCCATGGCTTCAGAGCTCCATAGCACCATAGCTCCATACCTCCAGAGCTCCAGGGCTCCATAGCTCCATACCTCCAGAGCTCCATACCTCCAGAGCTCCATACCTCCAGAGCTCCATAGCACCAGAGCTCCATGGCTTCAGAGCTCCATAGCACCATAGCTCCATACCTCCAGAGCTCCAGGGCTCCATAGCTCCATAGCTCCATACCTCCAGAGCTCCATACCTCCAGAGCTCCATACCTCCAGAGCTCCATAGCACCAGAGCTCCATGGCTTCAGAGCTCCATAGCACCATAGCTCCATACCTCCAGAGCTCCAGGGCTCCATAGCTCCATACCTCCAGAGCTCCATACCTCCAGAGCTCCATACCTCCAGAGCTCCAGAGCTCCATAGCACCAGAGCTCCATGGCTTCAGAGCTCCATAGCTCCATACCTCCAGAGCTCCAGGGCTCCATAGCTCCATACCTCCAGAGCTCCATACCTCCAGAGCTCCAGAGCTCCATAGCACCAGAGCTCCATGGCTTCAGAGCTCCATAGCACCATAGCTCCATACCTCCAGAGCTCCAGGGCTCCATAGCTCCATACCTCCAGAGCTCCATACCTCCAGAGCTCCATACCTCCAGAGCTCCATAGCTCCATAGCACCAGAGCTCCATAGCTCCATAGCACCAGAGCTCCATAGCACCAGAGCTCCATAGCACCAGAGCTCCATAGCTCCATAGCACCAGAGCTCCATAGCTCCATAGCACCAGAGCTCCATAGCTCCATAGCACCAGAGCTCCATACTTCCAGAGCTCCATAGCTCCATAGCTCCATGGCTTCAGAGCTCCATAGCACCATAGCTCCATACCTCCAGAGCTCCAGGGCTCCATAGCTCCATACCTCCAGAGCTCCATACCTCCAGAGCTCCATAGCACCAGAGCTCCATAGCTCCATAGCACCAGAGCTCCATAGCACCAGAGCTCCATAGCACCAGAGCTCCATAGCTCCATAGCACCAGAGCTCCATAGCTCCATAGCACCAGAGCTCCATACTTCCAGAGCTCCATAGCTCCATAGCTCCATAGCACCAGAGCTCCATAGCTCCATAGCACCAGAGCTCCATAGCTCCATAGCACCAGAGCTCCATACTTCCATAGCTCCATAGCTCCATACCTCCAGAGCTCCATAGCTCCATAGCTCCATACCTCCAGAGCTCCATAGCTCCAGAGCTCCATAGCTCCATAGCTCCATAGCACCAGAGCTCCATAGCTCCATAGCACCAGAGCTCCATACTTCCATAGCTCCAGGGCTCCATAGCTCCAGGGCTCCATACCTCCAGAGCTCCATAGCTCCATACTTCCAGAGCTCCATAGCTCCATACTTCCATAGCTCCATACTTCCATACCTCCATAGCTCCATACTTCCATAGCACCAGAGCTCCATACTTCCATAGCACCAGAGCTCCATACCTCCAGAGCTCCAGAGCTCCAGCCTGGGTGGCTGGTGGCTCCATAGCTCCATACTTCCATAGCTCTAAGTCAGAGAGTTGGCGAAAATTGCACTAAGTGCGAAAGCCCATTCATTTACAACGGCGTGTCCACAAGGCGGCGACATTTCCCCGTTACCGGTGGCTGCGCGGCGGGTGAGTGACAGAGCTTATCCGAGCGGCTGGAACTCTGCGCCGGCGTGGTCGAGCGTGAGGCCTCGGCCCTTTGGCTGCCTGGTACCTAAAACACTTCCATTGATCCAGCCACGGAGGGTGCTGGCTGGTGGCTCCATACCTCCATAGCTCCATAGCACCAGAGCTCCATAGCTCCATAGCACCAGAGCTCCATGGCTTCAGAGCTCCATAGCACCATAGCTCCATACCTCCAGAGCTCCAGGGCTCCATAGCTCCATACCTCCAGAGCTCCATACCTCCAGAGTTCCATACCTCCAGAGCTCCATAGCACCAGAGCTCCATGGCTTCAGAGCTCCATAGCACCATAGCTCCATACCTCCAGAGCTCCAGGGCTCCATAGCTCCATACCTCCAGAGCTCCATACCTCCAGAGCTCCATAGCACCAGAGCTCCATGGCTTCAGAGCTCCATAGCACCATAGCTCCATACCTCCAGAGCTCCAGGGCTCCATAGCTCCATACCTCCAGAGCTCCATACCTCCAGAGCTCCATACCTCCAGAGCTCCATAGCACCAGAGCTCCATGGCTTCAGAGCTCCATAGCACCATAGCTCCATACCTCCAGAGCTCCAGGGCTCCATAGCTCCATACCTCCAGAGCTCCATACCTCCAGAGCTCCATACCTCCAGAGCTCCAGAGCTCCATAGCACCAGAGCTCCATGGCTTCAGAGCTCCATAGCACCATAGCTCCATACCTCCAGAGCTCCAGGGCTCCATAGCTCCATACCTCCAGAGCTCCATACCTCCAGAGCTCCAGAGCTCCATAGCACCAGAGCTCCATGGCTTCAGAGCTCCATAGCACCATAGCTCCATACCTCCAGAGCTCCAGGGCTCCATAGCTCCATACCTCCAGAGCTCCATACCTCCAGAGCTCCAGAGCTCCATACCTCCATAGCTCCATAGCTCCATACTTCCATAGCTCCATAGCTCCAGAGCTCCATAGCTCCATACTTCCATAGCTCCATAGCTCCATACTTCCATAGCTCCATAGCTCCATAGCTCCAGGCACGGAGGGTGCTGGAGCTCCACACTTCCATAGGCACGGAGGGTGCTGGAGCTCCACACTTCCATAGGCACGGAGGGTGCTGGAGCTCCACACTTCCATAGGCACGGAGGGTGCTGGAGCTCCACACTTCCATAGGCACGGAGGGTGCTGGAGCTCCACACTTCCATAGGCAGGGAGGGTGCTGGAGCTCCACACTTCCATAGGCACGGAGGGTGCTGGAGCTCCACACTTCCATAGGCACGGAGGGTGCTGGAGCTCCACACTTCCATAGGCAGGGAGGGTGCTGGAGCTCCACACTTCCATAGGCAGGGAGGGTGCTGGAGCTCCACACTTCCATAGGCAGGGAGGGTGCTGGAGCTCCACACTTCCATAGGCAGGGAGGGTGCTGGAGCTCCACACTTCCATAGGCAGGGAGGGTGCTGGAGCTCCACACTTCCATAGGCAGGGAGGGTGCTGGAGCTCCACACTTCCATAGGCAGGGAGGGTGCTGGAGCTCCACACTTCCATAGGCAGGGAGGGTGCTGGAGCTCCACACTTCCATAGGCAGGGAGGGTGCTGGAGCTCCACACTTCCATAGGCAGGGAGGGTGCTGGAGCTCCACACTTCCATAGGCAGGGAGGGTGCTGGAGCTCCACACTTCCATAGGCAGGGAGGGTGCTGGAGCTCCACACTTCCATAGGCACGGAGGGTGCTGGAGCTCCACACTTCCATAGGCAGGGAGGGTGCTGGAGCTCCACACTTCCATAGGCAGGGAGGGTGCTGGAGCTCCACACTTCCATAGGCACGGAGGGTGCTGGAGCTCCACACTTCCATAGCTCCAGGCACGGAGGGTGCTGGCACATCCACACTTCCAGCCACGGAGCATGCTGGCACTTCCACCTTGCTTGCTAAGTCGGCGTGATCTTGCCCAAAAAGTCCATCCCGAGCTCCAGCTGGAAGTGTAAAAAGAACCGGGCTGGATAAAAAAAAGAACCGGGCTGGATAAAAAAAGAAGCGGGCGACCCGTTAAAATTGCTTAGCCGAGGTCCTGGAAGCCTAACACGGCGTGATCTTGTGCAAAAAGCCGCTCCCGAGCTCCAGCTGGAAGTGTAAAAAGAACCGGGCTGGATAAAAAAAGAACCGGGCTGGATAAAAAAAAGAACCGGGCGGCCCGTTAAAATTGCTTAGCCGAGGTCCTGGAAGCCTAACACGGCGTGATCTTGTGCAAAAAGCCGCTCCCGAGCTCCAGCTGGAAGTGTAAAAAGAACCGGGCTGGATAAAAAAAAGAACCGGGCGGCCCGTTAAAATTGCTTAGCCGAGGTCCTGGAAGCCTAACACGGCGTGATCTTGTGCAAAAAGCCGCTCCCGAGCTCCAGCTGGAAGTGTAAAAAGAACCGGGCTGGATAAAAAAAAGAACCGGGCGGCCCGTTAAAATTGCTTAGCCGAGGTCCTGGAAGCCTAACACGGCGTGATCTTGTGCAAAAAGCCGCTCCCGAGCTCCAGCTGGAAGTGTAAAAAGAACCGGGCTGGATAAAAAAAAGAACCGGGCGGCCCGTTAAAATTGCTTAGCCGAGGTCCTGGAAGCCTAACCCGGCGTGATCTTGTGCAAATAGCCGCTGCCGAGCTCCAGCTGGAAGTGTGAAAAGAACCGGGCTGGATAAAAAAAAGAACCGGGCTGGATCAAAAAAGAACCGGGCGACCCGTTAAAATTGCTTAGCCGAGGTCCTGGAAGCCTAACACGGCGTGATCTTGTGCAAAAAGCCGCTCCCGAGCTCCAGCTGGAAGTGTAAAAAGAACCGGGCTGGATAAAAAAAGAACCGGGCTGGATCAAAAAAAGAACCGGGCGACCCGTTAAAATTGCTTAGCCGAGGTCCTGGAAGCCTAACCCGGCGTGATCTTGTGCAAAAAGCCGCTCCCGAGCTCCAGCTGGAAGTGTAAAAAGAACCGGGCTGGATAAAAAAAAGAACCGGGCGGCCCGTTAAAATTGCTTAGCCGAGGTCCTGGAAGCCTAACCCGGCGTGATCTTGTGCAAAAAGCCGCTCCCGAGCTCCAGCTGGAAGTGTAAAAAGAACCGGGCTGGATAAAAAAAAAGAACCGGGCTGGATCAAAAAAGAACCGGGCGACCCGTTAAAATTGCTTAGCCGAGGTCCTGGAAGCCTAACCCGGCGTGATCTTGTGCAAATAGCCGCTGCCGAGCTCCAGCTGGAAGTGTGAAAAGAACCGGGCTGGATAAAAAAAAGAACCGGGCTGGATCAAAAAAGAACCGGGCGACCCGTTAAAATTGCTTAGCCGAGGTCCTGGAAGCCTAACACGGCGTGATCTTGTGCAAAAAGCCGCTCCCGAGCTCCAGCTGGAAGTGTAAAAAGAACCGGGCTGGATAAAAAAAGAACCGGGCTGGATAAAAAAAAGAACCGGGCGGCCCGTTAAAATTGCTTAGCCGAGGTCCTGGAAGCCTAACACGGCGTGATCTTGTGCAAAAAGCCGCTCCCGAGCTCCAGCTGGAAGTGTAAAAAGAACCGGGCTGGATAAAAAAAAGAACCGGGCGGCCCGTTAAAATTGCTTAGCCGAGGTCCTGGAAGCCTAACCCGGCGTGATCTTGTGCAAATAGCCGCTGCCGAGCTCCAGCTGGAAGTGTGAAAAGAACCGGGCTGGATAAAAAAAAGAACCGGGCTGGATCAAAAAAGAACCGGGCGACCCGTTAAAATTGCTTAGCCGAGGTCCTGGAAGCCTAACACGGCGTGATCTTGTGCAAAAAGCCGCTCCCGAGCTCCAGCTGGAAGTGTAAAAAGAACCGGGCTGGATAAAAAAAGAACCGGGCTGGATCAAAAAAAGAACCGGGCGACCCGTTAAAATTGCTTAGCCGAGGTCCTGGAAGCCTAACCCGGCGTGATCTTGTGCAAAAAGCCGCTCCCGAGCTCCAGCTGGAAGTGTAAAAAGAACCGGGCTGGATAAAAAAAAGAACCGGGCGGCCCGTTAAAATTGCTTAGCCGAGGTCCTGGAAGCCTAACCCGGCGTGATCTTGTGCAAAAAGCCGCTCCCGAGCTCCAGCTGGAAGTGTAAAAAGAACCGGGCTGGATAAAAAAAAAGAACCGGGCTGGATCAAAAAAGAACCGGGCGACCCGTTAAAATTGCTTAGCCGAGGTCCTGGAAGCCTAACCCGGCGTGATCTTGTGCAAATAGCCGCTGCCGAGCTCCAGCTGGAAGTGTGAAAAGAACCGGGCTGGATAAAAAAAAGAACCGGGCTGGATCAAAAAAGAACCGGGCGACCCGTTAAAATTGCTTAGCCGAGGTCCTGGAAGCCCAACACGGCGTGATCTTGTGCAAAAAGCCGCTCCCGAGCTCCAGCTGGAAGTGTAAAAAGAACCGGGCTGGATAAAAAAAGAACCGGGCTGGATCAAAAAAGAACCGGGCGACCCGTTAAAATTGCTTAGCCGAGGTCCTGGAAGCCTAACCCGGCGTGATCTTGTGCAAAAAGCCGCTCCCGAGCTCCAGCTGGAAGTGTAAAAAGAACCAGGCTGGATAAAAAAAAGAACCGGGCTGGATCAAAAAAGAACCGGGCGGCCCGTTAAAATTGCTTAGCCGAGGTCCTGGAAGCCTAACACGGCGTGATCTTGTGCAAAAAGCCGCTCCCGAGCTCCAGCTGGAAGTGTAAAAAGAACCGGGCTGGATAAAAAAAGAACCGGGCTGGATCAAAAAAGAACCGGGCGACCCGTTAAAATTGCTTAGCCGAGGTCCTGGAAGCCTAACACGGCGTGATCTTGCCCGAAAGTCGGCCTCTATACTTCCATTTTAGGTACCAGGCGCTCATAGTGTGTTGGTCCCACTAGTCAGTGTACTGGTCCCACTCGCTAGTGTACTGGTCCCCCTAGTCAGTGTACTCATCCAGTTACCCCCCGTTTTCCAAAACACAATCGGCACGTATAAGGGGGGGACTCCTGAGAGAGATGAGGTATATGCCAGCGCAACACCAATCCGCTCCGCGCTGGTTCCCATGTCGGCTACGGATGAATAAAACCAGCCTGTCCCCCCTGGAGCTCACGAGACACGGAATTTTTTCTAAGTGCCAACGGCTCTTCCGAGCAAACGTGTCCGCTCCGGCTGGTTCCCCCGTCGGCCTCGAATGACGAAAAATGCCGGTCTCCGCCCGGAGCTCATGACAAACGAAAAATTTTCTAAGTGCCAACGGCACTTGCGAGCGAATGTGTCCGCTCGGCGCTGGTTCCCGGGTCGAACCCGGAAGACGAAAAACGCCGGTCCTCGCCCGGAGCTCATGACAAACGAAAAATTTTCTAAGTGCCAACGGCACTTGCGAGCGAATGTGTCCGCTCGGCGCTGGTTCCCGGGTCGAACCCGGAAGACGAAAAACGCCGGTCTCCGCCCGGAGCTCATGACAAACGAAAAATTTTCCAAGTGCCAACGGCACTTGCGAGCGAATGTGTCCGCTCGGCGCTGGTTCCCGGGTCGAACCCGGAAGACGAAAAACGCCGGTCCTCGCCCGGAGCTCATGACAAACGAAAAATTTTCTAAGTGCCAACGGCACTTGCGAGCGAATGTGTCCGCTCGGCGCTGGTTCCCGGGTCGGACCCGGAAGACGAAAAACGCCGGTCTCCGCCCGGAGCTCATGACAAACGAAAAATTTTCTAAGTGCCAACGGCACTTGCGAGCGAATGTGTCCGCTCGGCGCTGGTTCCCGGGTCGAACCCGGAAGACGAAAAACGCCGGTCCTCGCCCGGAGCTCATGACAAACGAAAAATTTTCTAAGTGCCAACGGCACTTGCGAGCGAATGTGTCCGCTCGGCGCTGGTTCCCGGGTCGGACCCGGAAGACGAAAAACGCCGGTCCTCGCCTGGAGGTCCCAGCAAAATCGGCGAAAAAACGACTAAGTGTCAACTTTCGAAAAAACGGCTAAGTGTCGACTTTCGAAAAAACGGCTAAGTGTCAACTTTCGAAAAAACGGCTAAGTGTCAACTTTCGAAAAAACGACTAAGTGTCGCCTCTCTGAAAAAACGGCAGAGTGCCCACGGCTCTGCGGGGCTTGTGAGTCCGCCCCGCGCCGGTTCGGCGGTCGGCCTCAAAAAGCGAAAAATCAGCCTCTCTCCCTGGAGCTCACCAAAAATTTGTCGAAATTTTTCTAAGTTCTCCTCGAGGTACCAGGGGGTGAGGTACCCGGGCTAAGATGCAGTACCTTTTTTGGTCTTCAGGTGCGCCAGAGTACAATGAAATGGTCCCAGTAGTCAGTGTACTCATCGACTTTCCCCCCGTTTTCCAAAGCACCTCGTTTACGAGTATGGAGGAGATGGTGCTGGTCTCCCCACGGCGTCGGACACGCCGTCCTCGACAGCACAAGGTCGGATAGAAGACCTGGAAAGCGCCGTGGCACGCGCTGGAGGTGGGCACTGTGGCGAAAAAACGACTAAGTGTCAACTTTCGAAAAAACGACTAAGTGTCAACTTTCGAAAAAACGGCTAAGTGTCAACTTTCGAAAAAACGACTAAGTGTCACCTCTCTGAAAAAATGGCAAAGTGTCGCCTCTCTGAAAATTTTCTAAGTGCCCACGGCTCTGCGGGCTCGTGCATCCGAGCCGCGCCGGTTCTGCAACCGGCCTAGAATGACGAAAAATAACGGTCTCCTCCTGGAGCTCACAGCCAATTGTGGCGAAAAAGTGGCAAAGTGCCCACGGCTCTGCGGGCTCGTGCATCCGACCCGCGCCGGTTCTGCAGCCGGCCTCGAATGACGAAAAATGACGGTCTCCTCCTGGAGCTCACAGCCAACTTGGCAAAAAGTTTCTAAGTGCCCACGGCCCTGCCGAGCTTTGGCGTCCGCCCAGCGCCGGTTCCGCAGTCGGCCTCGAATGACGAAAAATAACGGTCTCCTCCTGGAGCTCACAGCCAACTTGGCAAAAAGTTTCTAAGTGCCCACGGCCCTGCCGAGCTTTGGCGTCCGCCGAGCGCCGGTTCCGCAGTCGGCCTCGAATGACGAAAAATAACGGTCTCCTCCTGGAGCTCACAGCCAACTTGGCAAAAAGTTTCTAAGTGCCCACGGCCCTGCCGAGCTTTGGCGTCCGCCCAGCGCCGGTTCCGCAGTCGGCCTCGAATGACGAAAAATAACGGTCTCCTCCTGGAGCTCACAGCCAACTTGGCAAAAAGTTTCTAAGTGCCCACGGCCCTGCCGAGCTTTGGCGTCCGCCCAGCGCCGGTTCCGCAGTCGGCCTCGAATGACGAAAAATAACGGTCTCCTCCTGGAGCTCACAGCCAACTTGGCAAAAAGTTTCTAAGTGCCCACGGCCCTGCCGAGCTTTGGCGTCCGCCCAGCGCCGGTTCCGCAGTCGGCCTCGAATGACGAAAAATAACGGTCTCCTCCTGGAGCTCACAGCCAACTTGGCAAAAAGTTTCTAAGTGCCCACGGCCCTGCCGAGCTTTGGCGTCCGCCCAGCGCCGGTTCCGCAGTCGGCCTCGAATGACGAAAAATAACGGTCTCCTCCTGGAGCTCACAGCCAACTTGGCAAAAAGTTTCTAAGTGCCCACGGCCCTGCCGAGCTTTGGCGTCCGCCCAGCGCCGGTTCCGCAGTCGGCCTCGAATGACGAAAAATAACGGTCTCCTCCTGGAGCTCACAGCCAACTTGGCAAAAAGTTTCTAAGTGCCCACGGCCCTGCCGAGCTTTGGCGTCCGCCCAGCGCCGGTTCCGCAGTCGGCCTCGAATGACGAAAAATAACGGTCTCCTCCTGGAGCTCACAGCCAACTTGGCAAAAAGTTTCTAAGTGTCACATCTCTGAAAAAACGGCTAAGTGTCGACTTTTGAAAAAACGGCAAAGTGTCACATCTCTGAAAAAACGGCTAAGTGTCGACTTTCGAAAAAACGGCTAAGTGTCAACTTTCGAAAAAACGGCTAAGTGTCGCCTCTCTGAAAAAACGGCAAAGTGTCAACTTTCGAAAAAACGACAGAGTGTCGCCTCTCTGAAAAAACGACTAAGTGTCGACTCTGAGAAAATGGCAAAGTGCCCACGGCTCTGCGGGCTCGTGCATCCGACCCGCGCCGGTTCCCCAGCCGGCCTGAAATAAGGCAAAACCAGCCTCTCCGCCTGGAGCTCAGAGCCAACTTGGCGAATATTTTCTAAGTGCCCACGGCTCTGCGTGGCTACGGCGTCTGCCCAGCGCCGGTTCCTGGGTCGAACCCCGAGGACGAGGAATGCCGGTCTCCGCCTGGAGGTCCCAGCTTAATCGGCGAAAATTTTCTAAGTGCCCACGGCTCTGCCGGGCTCGTGCATCCGACCCGCGCCGGTTCCCCAGCCGGCCTGAAATAAGGCAAAACCAGCCTCTCCCCCTGGAGCTCAGAGCCAATTGTGGCGAAAAAACGACTAAGTGTCAACTTTCGAAAAAACGACTAAGTGTCAACTTTCCAAAAAAACGGCTAAGTGTCGACTTTCGAAAAAACGGCTAAGTGTCAACTTTCGAAAAAACGACTAAGTGTCGCCTCCGAAAAAACGACTAAGTGTCGCCTCTCTGAAAAAACGACTAAGTGCCCACGGCTCTGCGGGGCTTGTGAGTCCGCCCCGCGCCGGTTCGGCGGTCGGCCTCAAAAAGCGAAAAATCAGCCTCTCTCCCTGGAGCTCACCAAAAATTTGTCGAAATTTTTCTAAGTTCTCCTCGAGGTACCAGGGGGTGAGGTACCCGGGCTAAGATGCAGTACCTTTTTTGGTCTTCAGGTGCGCCAGAGTACAATGAAATGGTCCCAGTAGTCAGTGTACTCATCGACTTTCCCCCCGTTTTCCAAAGCACCTCGTTTACGAGTATGGAGGAGATGGTGCTGGTCTCCCCACGGCGTCGGACACGCCGTCCTCGACAGCACAAGGTCGGATAGAAGACCTGAAAAGCGCCGTGGCACGCGCTGGAGGTGTCACTGTGGCGAAAAAGTGACTAAGTGTCAACTTTCGAAAAAACGGCTAAGTGTCAACTTTCGAAAAAACGGCTAAGTGTCAACTTTCGAAAAAACGACAAAGTGTCACCTCTCTGAAAAAACGGCAAAGTGTCAACTTTTGAAAAAAACGACTAAGTGTCAACTTTCGAAAAAACGACTAAGTGTCACCTCTCTGAAAAAATGGCAAAGTGTCAACTGCGAATGTGGTGGTGCATGGAAGGAAGTGGAGGACGGCCGCCTCCTTAAACACAGGCCGAAGAGGAGCGTCAGGGCCGGCTCCTTAAACACGGACCGAGTGTCGCCCTTAACACAGACCAAGCGGAGGACGGCCGCCTCCCTAAATACAGGCCGAACCGGAGCGCGAGGGCCGCTCCTTAAACACGGACCGAGTGTCGCCCTTAACACAGACCAAGCGGAGGACGGCCGCCTCCCTAAATACAGGCCGAACCGGAGCGCGAGGGCCGCTCCTTAAACACGGACCGAGTGTCGCCCTTAACACAGACCAAGGGGAGGACGGCCGCCTCCTTAAACACAGGCCGGAGAGGAGCGTCAGGGCCAGGCTCCTTAAACACGGACCGAGTGTCGCCCTTAACACAGACCAAGCGGAGGACGGCCGCCTCCCTAAATACAGGCCGAACCGGAGCGCGAGGGCCAGGCTCCTTAAACACGGACCGAGTGTCGCCCTTAACACAGACCAAGGGGAGGACGGCCGCCTCCTTAAACACAGGCCGGAGAGGAGCGTCAGGGCCAGGCTCCTTAAACACGGACCGAGTGTTGCCCTTAACACAGACCAAGCGGAGGACGGCCGCCTCCCTAAATACAGGCCGAACCGGAGCGCGAGGGCCAGGCTCCTTAAACACGGACCGAGTGTCGCCCTTAACACAGACCAAGGGGAGGACGGCCGCCTCCTTAAACACAGGCCGAACCGGAGCGCGAGTGTTGCTCCTTAAACACGGACCGAGTGGAGGACGGCCGCCTCCTTAAACACAGGCCGAACAAAATGACACAAAGTGTCAACTGCGAATGTTGTCCATCCAAGGAAGGAGCGTGATGCCCGGCCGGCTCCTTAAACACAGGCCGAGAGTCGCCCCGGACGGTCCGCCTCGCGGCGCCCGTCTGCTCGGATAAAATGACACAAAGTGTCAACTGCGAATGTTGTCCATCCAAGGAAGGAGCGTGATGCCCGGCCGGCTCCTTAAACACAGGCCGAGAGTCGCCCCGGACGGTCCGCCTCGCGGCGCCCGCCCGCTCGGATAAAATGACACAAAGTGTCAACTACGAATGTTGTCCATCCAAGGAAGGAGCGTGATGCCCGGCCGGCTCCTTAAACACAGGCCGAGAGTCGCCCCGGACGGTCCGCCTCGCGGCGCCCGTCCGCTCGGATAAAATGACACAAAGTGTCAACTGCGAATGTTGTCCATCCAAGGAAGGAGCGTGATGCCCGGCCGGCTCCTTAAACACAGGCCGAGAGTCGCCCCGGACGGTCCGCCTCGCGGCGCCCGCCCGCTCGGATAAAATGACACAAAGTGTCAACTACGAATGTTGTCCATCCAAGGAAGGAGCGTGATGCCCGGCCGGCTCCTTAAACACAGGCCGAGAGTTGCCCCGGACGGTCCGCCTCGCGGCGGCCGTCCGCTCGGATAAAATGACACAAAGTGTCAACTGCGAATGTTGTCCATCCAAGGAAGGAGCGTGATGCCCGGCCGGCTCCTTAAACACAGGCCGAGAGTCGCCCCGGACGGTCCGCCTCGCGGCGCCCGCCCGCTCGGATAAAATGACACAAAGTGTCAACTATGAATGTTGTCCATCCAAGGAGGGAGCGTGAGGCCCGGCCGGCTCCGAAAACACAGGCCGAGAGTCGCCCCGGACGGTCCGCCTCGCGGCGCCCGTCTGCTCGGATAAAATGACACAAAGTGTCAACTGCGAATGTTGTCCATCCAAGGAAGGAGCGTGATGCCCGGCCGGCTCCTTAAACACAGGCCGAGAGTCGCCCCGGACGGTCCGCCTCGCGGCGCCCGCCCGCTCGGATAAAATGACACAAAGTGTCAACTACGAATGTTGTCCATCCAAGGAGGGAGCGTGAGGCCCGGCCGGCTCCGAAAACACAGGCCGAGAGTCGCCCCGGACGGTCCGCCTCGCGGCGCCCGTCTGCTCGGATAAAATGACACAAAGTGTCAACTGCGAATGTTGTCCATCCAAGGAAGGAGCGTGATGCCCGGCCGGCTCCTTAAACACAGGCCGAGAGTCGCCCCGGACGGTCCGCCTCGCGGCGCCCGCCCGCTCGGATAAAATGACACAAAGTGTCAACTACGAATGTTGTCCATCCAAGGAAGGAGCGTGATGCCCGGCTCCATAGCTCCATACCTCCAGAGCTCCATACCTCCAGAGCTCCATACCTCCAGAGCTCCATAGCACCAGAGCTCCATGGCTTCAGAGCTCCATAGCACCATAGCTCCATACCTCCAGAGCTCCAGGGCTCCATAGCTCCATACCTCCAGAGCTCCATACCTCCAGAGCTCCATACCTCCAGAGCTCCATAGCACCAGAGCTCCATGGCTTCAGAGCTCCATAGCACCATAGCTCCATACCTCCAGAGCTCCAGGGCTCCATAGCTCCATACCTCCAGAGCTCCATACCTCCAGAGCTCCATAGCACCAGAGCTCCATGGCTTCAGAGCTCCATAGCACCATAGCTCCATACCTCCAGAGCTCCAGGGCTCCATAGCTCCATACCTCCAGAGCTCCATACCTCCAGAGCTCCATACCTCCAGAGCTCCAGAGCTCCATAGCACCAGAGCTCCATGGCTTCAGAGCTCCATAGCACCATAGCTCCATACCTCCAGAGCTCCAGGGCTCCATAGCTCCATACCTCCAGAGCTCCATACCTCCAGAGCTCCAGAGCTCCATAGCACCAGAGCTCCATGGCTTCAGAGCTCCATAGCACCATAGCTCCATACCTCCAGAGCTCCAGGGCTCCATAGCTCCATACCTCCAGAGCTCCATACCTCCAGAGCTCCAGAGCTCCATAGCACCAGAGCTCCATGGCTTCAGAGCTCCATAGCACCATAGCTCCATACCTCCAGAGCTCCAGGGCTCCAAAGCTCCATACCTCCAGAGCTCCATACCTCCAGAGCTCCATACCTCCAGAGCTCCATAGCTCCATAGCACCAGAGCTCCATAGCTCCATAGCACCAGAGCTCCATAGCACCAGAGCTCCATAGCACCAGAGCTCCATAGCTCCATAGCACCAGAGCTCCATAGCTCCATAGCACCAGAGCTCCATAGCTCCATAGCACCAGAGCTCCATACTTCCAGAGCTCCATAGCTCCATAGCACCAGAGCTCCATAGCTCCATAGCACCAGAGCTCCATAGCTCCATAGCACCAGAGCTCCATACTTCCATAGCTCCATAGCTCCATACCTCCAGAGCTCCATAGCTCCATAGCTCCATACCTCCAGAGCTCCATAGCTCCAGAGCTCCAGAGCTCCATAGCACCAGAGCTCCATAGCTCCATAGCACCAGAGCTCCATACTTCCATAGCTCCAGGGCTCCATAGCTCCAGGGCTCCATAGCTCCATACCTCCAGAGCTCCATAGCTCCATACTTCCAGAGCTCCATAGCTCCATAGCACCAGAGCTCCATAGCTCCATAGCACCAGAGCTCCATAGCTCCATAGCACCAGAGCTCCATAGCTCCATAGCACCAGAGCTCCATAGCTCCATAGCTCCAGGGCTCCATAGCTCCATAGCTCCAGGGCTCCATAGCTCCATAGCTCCAGGGCTCCATAGCTCCATAGCTCCATACCTCCAGAGCTCCATACCTCCAGAGCTCCATACCTCCATAGCACCAGAGCTCCATAGCTCCAGGGCTCCAGGGCTCCATAGCTCCATACCTCCAGAGCTCCATAGCTCCATACTTCCAGAGCTCCATAGCTCCATAGCTCCATACTTCCATAGCTCCATAGCTCCATACTTCCATAGCACCAGAGTTCCATAGCACCAGAGCTCCATAGCACCAGAGCTCCATAGCTCCATAGCACCAGAGCTCCATAGCTCCATAGCACCAGAGCTCCATAGCTCCATAGCACCAGAGCTCCATACTTCCAGAGCTCCATAGCTCCATAGCTCCATAGCACCAGAGCTCCATAGCTCCATAGCACCAGAGCTCCATGGCTTCAGAGCTCCATAGCACCATAGCTCCATACCTCCAGAGCTCCAGGGCTCCATAGCGCCATACCTCCAGAGCTCCATACCTCCAAAGCTCCATACCTCCAGAGCTCCATAGCACCAGAGCTCCATAGCTCCATAGCACCAGAGCTCCATAGCACCAGAGCTCCATAGCACCAGAGCTCCATAGCTCCATAGCACCAGAGCTCCATAGCTCCATAGCACCAGAGCTCCATACTTCCAGAGCTCCATAGCTCCATAGCACCATAGCACCAGAGCTCCATAGCTCCATAGCACCAGAGCTCCATAGCTCCATAGCACCAGAGCTCCATACTTCCATAGCTCCATAGCTCCATACCTCCAGAGCTCCATAGCTCCATAGCTCCATACCTCCAGAGCTCCATAGCTCCAGAGCTCCATAGCTCCATAGCTCCATAGCACCAGAGCTCCATAGCTCCATAGCACCAGAGCTCCATACTTCCATAGCTCCAGGGCTCCATAGCTCCAGGGCTCCATACCTCCAGAGCTCCATAGCTCCATACTTCCAGAGCTCCATAGCTCCATACTTCCATAGCTCCATACTTCCATACCTCCATAGCTCCATACTTCCATAGCACCAGAGCTCCATACTTCCATAGCACCAGAGCTCCATACCTCCAGAGCTCCAGAGCTCCAGCCTGGGTGGCTGGTGGCTCCATAGCTCCATACTTCCATAGCTCTAAGTCAGAGAGTTGGCGAAAATTGCACTAAGTGCGAAAGCCCATTCATTTACAACGGCGTGTCCACAAGGCGGCGACATTTCCCCGTTACCGGTGGCTGCGCGGCGGGTGAGTGACAGAGCTTATCCGAGCGGCTGGAACTCTGCGCCGGCGTGGTCGAGCGTGAGGCCTCGGCCCTTTGGCTGCCTGGTACCTAAAACACTTCCATTGATCCAGCCACGGAGGGTGCTGGCTGGTGGCTCCATACCTCCATAGCTCCATAGCACCAGAGCTCCATAGCTCCATAGCACCAGAGCTCCATGGCTTCAGAGCTCCATAGCACCATAGCTCCATACCTCCAGAGCTCCAGGGCTCCATAGCTCCATACCTCCAGAGCTCCATACCTCCAGAGCTCCATACCTCCAGAGCTCCATAGCACCAGAGCTCCATGGCTTCAGAGCTCCATAGCACCATAGCTCCATACCTCCAGAGCTCCAGGGCTCCATAGCTCCATACCTCCAGAGCTCCATACCTCCAGAGCTCCATACCTCCAGAGCTCCATAGCACCAGAGCTCCATGGCTTCAGAGCTCCATAGCACCATAGCTCCATACCTCCAGAGCTCCAGGGCTCCATAGCTCCATACCTCCAGAGCTCCATACCTCCAGAGCTCCATACCTCCAGAGCTCCATAGCACCAGAGCTCCATGGCTTCAGAGCTCCATAGCACCATAGCTCCATACCTCCAGAGCTCCAGGGCTCCATAGCTCCATACCTCCAGAGCTCCATACCTCCAGAGCTCCATACCTCCAGAGCTCCAGAGCTCCATAGCACCAGAGCTCCATGGCTTCAGAGCTCCATAGCACCATAGCTCCATACCTCCAGAGCTCCAGGGCTCCATAGCTCCATACCTCCAGAGCTCCATACCTCAGGAGCTCCAGAGCTCCATAGCACCAGAGCTCCATGGCTTCAGAGCTCCATAGCACCATAGCTCCATACCTCCAGAGCTCCAGGGCTCCATAGCTCCATACCTCCAGAGCTCCATACCTCCAGAGCTCCAGAGCTCCATAGCACCAGAGCTCCATGGCTTCAGAGCTCCATAGCACCATAGCTCCATACCTCCAGAGCTCCAGGGCTCCAAAGCTCCATACCTCCAGAGCTCCATTCCTCCAGAGCTCCATACCTCCAGAGCTCCATAGCTCCATAGCACCAGAGCTCCATAGCTCCATAGCACCAGAGCTCCATAGCACCAGAGCTCCATAGCACCAGAGCTCCATAGCTCCATAGCACCAGAGCTCCATAGCTCCATAGCACCAGAGCTCCATAGCTCCATAGCACCAGAGCTCCATACTTCCAGAGCTCCATAGCTCCATAGCTCCATAGCACCAGAGCTCCATAGCTCCATAGCACCAGAGCTCCATAGCTCCATAGCACCAGAGCTCCATACTTCCATAGCTCCATAGCTCCATAGCTCCATACCTCCAGAGCTCCATAGCTCCATAGCTCCATACCTCCAGAGCTCCATAGCTCCAGAGCTCCATAGCTCCATAGCACCAGAGCTCCATAGCTCCATAGCACCAGAGCTCCATACTTCCATAGCTCCAGGGCTCCATAGCTCCAGGGCTCCATAGCTCCATACCTCCAGAGCTCCATAGCTCCATACTTCCAGAGCTCCATAGCTCCATAGCACCAGAGCTCCATAGCTCCATAGCACCAGAGCTCCATAGCTCCATAGCACCAGAGCTCCAGAGCTCCATAGCACCAGAGCTCCATAGCTCCATAGCTCCAGGGCTCCATAGCTCCATAGCTCCAGGGCTCCATAGCTCCATAGCTCCAGGGCTCCATAGCTCCATAGCTCCATACCTCCAGAGCTCCATACCTCCAGAGCTCCATACCTCCATAGCACCAGAGCTCCATAGCTCCAGGGCTCCAGGGCTCCATAGCTCCATACCTCCAGAGCTCCATAGCTCCATACTTCCAGAGCTCCATAGCTCCATAGCTCCATACTTCCATAGCTCCATAGCTCCATACTTCCATAGCACCTGAGCTCCATACCTCCAGAGCTCCATAGCTCCAGCCTGGGTGGCTGGTGGCTCCATAGCTCCATACTTCCATAGCTCTAAGTCAGAGAGTTGGCGAAAATTGCACTAAGTGCGAAAGCCCATTCATTTACAACGGCGTGTCCGCCAGGCGGCGACATTTCCCCGTTACCGGTGGCTGCGCGGCGGGTGAGTGACAGAGCTTATCCGAGCGGCTGGAACTCTGCGCCGGCGTGGTCGAGCGTGAGGCCTCGGCCCTTTGGCTGCCTGGTACCTAAAACACTTCCATTGATCCAGCCACGGAGGGTGCTGGCTGGTGGCTCCATACCTCCATAGCTCCATAGCACCAGAGCTCCATAGCTCCATAGCACCAGAGCTCCATGGCTTCAGAGCTCCATAGCACCATAGCTCCATACCTCCAGAGCTCCAGGGCTCCATAGCTCCATACCTCCAGAGCTCCATACCTCCAGAGCTCCATACCTCCAGAGCTCCATAGCACCAGAGCTCCATGGCTTCAGAGCTCCATAGCACCATAGCTCCATACCTCCAGAGCTCCAGGGCTCCATAGCTCCATACCTCCAGAGCTCCATACCTCCAGAGCTCCATACCTCCAGAGCTCCATAGCACCAGAGCTCCATGGCTTCAGAGCTCCATAGCACCATAGCTCCATACCTCCAGAGCTCCAGGGCTCCATAGCTCCATACCTCCAGAGCTCCATACCTCCAGAGCTCCATACCTCCAGAGCTCCAGAGCTCCATAGCACCAGAGCTCCATGGCTTCAGAGCTCCATAGCACCATAGCTCCATACCTCCAGAGCTCCAGGGCTCCATAGCTCCATACCTCCAGAGCTCCATACCTCCAGAGCTCCAGAGCTCCATAGCACCAGAGCTCCATGGCTTCAGAGCTCCATAGCACCATAGCTCCATACCTCCAGAGCTCCAGGGCTCCATAGCTCCATACCTCCAGAGCTCCATACCTCCAGAGCTCCATACCTCCAGAGCTCCATAGCTCCATAGCACCAGAGCTCCATAGCTCCATAGCACCAGAGCTCCATAGCACCAGAGCTCCATAGCACCAGAGCTCCATAGCTCCATAGCACCAGAGCTCCATAGCTCCATAGCACCAGAGCTCCATAGCTCCATAGCACCAGAGCTCCATACTTCCAGAGCTCCATAGCTCCATAGCTCCATAGCACCAGAGCTCCATAGCTCCATAGCACCAGAGCTCCATGGCTTCAGAGCTCCATAGCACCATAGCTCCATACCTCCAGAGCTCCAGGGCTCCATAGCTCCATACCTCCAGAGCTCCATACCTCCAGAGCTCCATACCTCCAGAGCTCCATAGCACCAGAGCTCCATAGCTCCATAGCACCAGAGCTCCATAGCACCAGAGCTCCATAGCACCAGAGCTCCATAGCTCCATAGCACCAGAGCTCCAAAGCTCCATAGCACCAGAGCTCCATACTTCCAGAGCTCCATAGCTCCATAGCTCCATAGCACCAGAGCTCCATAGCTCCATAGCACCAGAGCTCCATAGCTCCATAGCACCAGAGCTCCATACTTCCATAGCTCCATAGCTCCATACCTCCAGAGCTCCATAGCTCCATAGCTCCATACCTCCAGAGCTCCATAGCTCCAGAGCTCCATAGCTCCATAGCTCCATAGCACCAGAGCTCCATAGCTCCATAGCACCAGAGCTCCATACTTCCATAGCTCCAGGGCTCCATAGCTCCAGGGCTCCATACCTCCAGAGCTCCATAGCTCCATACTTCCAGAGCTCCATAGCTCCATACTTCCATAGCTCCATACTTCCATACCTCCATAGCTCCATACTTCCATAGCACCAGAGCTCCATACTTCCATAGCACCAGAGCTCCATACCTCCAGAGCTCCATAGCACCAGAGCTCCATAGCTCCATAGCACCAGAGCTCCATAGCTCCATAGCACCAGAGCTCCATAGCTCCATAGCACCAGAGCTCCATACTTCCAGAGCTCCATAGCTCCATAGCACCAGAGCTCCATAGCTCCATAGCACCAGAGCTCCATAGCTCCATAGCACCAGAGCTCCATACTTCCATAGCTCCATAGCTCCATACCTCCAGAGCTCCATAGCTCCATAGCTCCATACCTCCAGAGCTCCATAGCTCCAGAGCTCCATAGCTCCATAGCACCAGAGCTCCATAGCTCCATAGCACCAGAGCTCCATACTTCCATAGCTCCAGGGCTCCATAGCTCCAGGGCTCCATAGCTCCATACCTCCAGAGCTCCATAGCTCCATACTTCCAGAGCTCCATAGCTCCATAGCACCAGAGCTCCATAGCTCCATAGCACCAGAGCTCCATAGCTCCATAGCACCAGAGCTCCATAGCTCCATAGCACCAGAGCTCCATAGCTCCATAGCTCCAGGGCTCCATAGCTCCATAGCTCCAGGGCTCCATAGCTCCATAGCTCCAGGGCTCCATAGCTCCATAGCTCCATACCTCCAGAGCTCCATACCTCCAGAGCTCCATACCTCCATAGCACCAGAGCTCCATAGCTCCAGGGCTCCAGGGCTCCATAGCTCCATACCTCCAGAGCTCCATAGCTCCATACTTCCAGAGCTCCATAGCTCCATAGCTCCATACTTCCATAGCTCCATAGCTCCATACTTCCATAGCACCTGAGCTCCATACCTCCAGAGCTCCATAGCTCCAGCCTGGGTGGCTGGTGGCTCCATAGCTCCATACTTCCATGGCTCTAAGTCAGAGAGTTGGCGAAAATTGCACTAAGTGCGAAAGCCCATTCATTTACAACGGCGTGTCCGCCAGGCGGCGACATTTCCCCGTTACCGGTGGCTGCGCGGCGGGTGAGTGACAGAGCTTATCCGAGCGGCTGGAACTCTGCGCCGGCGTGGTCGAGCGTGAGGCCTCGGCCCTTTGGCTGCCTGGTACCTAAAACACTTCCATTGATCCAGCCACGGAGGGTGCTGGCTGGTGGCTCCATACCTCCATAGCTCCATAGCACCAGAGCTCCATAGCTCCATAGCACCAGAGCTCCATGGCTTCAGAGCTCCATAGCACCATAGCTCCATACCTCCAGAGCTCCAGGGCTCCATAGCTCCATACCTCCAGAGCTCCATACCTCCAGAGCTCCATACCTCCAGAGCTCCATAGCACCAGAGCTCCATGGCTTCAGAGCTCCATAGCACCATAGCTCCATACCTCCAGAGCTCCAGGGCTCCATAGCTCCATACCTCCAGAGCTCCATACCTCCAGAGCTCCATACCTCCAGAGCTCCAGAGCTCCATAGCACCAGAGCTCCATGGCTTCAGAGCTCCATAGCACCATAGCTCCATACCTCCAGAGCTCCATAGCTCCATACTTCCAGAGCTCCATAGCTCCATAGCTCCATACTTCCATAGCTCCATAGCTCCATACTTCCATAGCACCTGAGCTCCATACCTCCAGAGCTCCATAGCTCCAGCCTGGGTGGCTGGTGGCTCCATAGCTCCATACTTCCATAGCTCTAAGTCAGAGAGTTGGCGAAAATTGCACTAAGTGCGAAAGCCCATTCATTTACAACGGCGTGTCCGCCAGGCGGCGACATTTCCCCGTTACCGGTGGCTGCGCGGCGGGTGAGTGACAGAGCTTATCCGAGCGGCTGGAACTCTGCGCCGGCGTGGTCGAGCGTGAGGCCTCGGCCCTTTGGCTGCCTGGTACCTAAAACACTTCCATTGATCCAGCCACGGAGGGTGCTGGCTGGTGGCTCCATACCTCCATTACTCCATAGCACCAGAGCTCCATAGCTCCATAGCACCAGAGCTCCATGGCTTCAGAGCTCCATAGCACCATAGCTCCATACCTCCAGAGCTCCAGGGCTCCATAGCTCCATACCTCCAGAGCTCCATACCTCCAGAGCTCCATACCTCCAGAGCTCCATAGCACCAGAGCTCCATGGCTTCAGAGCTCCATAGCACCATAGCTCCATACCTCCAGAGCTCCAGGGCTCCATAGCTCCATACCTCCAGAGCTCCATACCTCTAGAGCTCCATACCTCCAGAGCTCCATAGCACCAGAGCTCCATGGCTTCAGAGCTCCATAGCACCATAGCTCCATACCTCCAGAGCTCCAGGGCTCCATAGCTCCATACCTCCAGAGCTCCATACCTCCAGAGCTCCATACCTCCAGAGCTCCAGAGCTCCATAGCACCAGAGCTCCATGGCTTCAGAGCTCCATAGCACCATAGCTCCATACCTCCAGAGCTCCAGGGCTCCATAGCTCCATACCTCCAGAGCTCCATACCTCCAGAGCTCCAGAGCTCCATAGCACCAGAGCTCCATGGCTTCAGAGCTCCATAGCACCATAGCTCCATACCTCCAGAGCTCCAGGGCTCCATAGCTCCATACCTCCAGAGCTCCATACCTCCAGAGCTCCATACCTCCAGAGCTCCATAGCTCCATAGCACCAGAGCTCCATAGCTCCATAGCACCAGAGCTCCATAGCACCAGAGCTCCATAGCACCAGAGCTCCATAGCTCCATAGCACCAGAGCTCCATAGCTCCATAGCACCAGAGCTCCATAGCTCCATAGCACCAGAGCTCCATACTTCCAGAGCTCCATAGCTCCATAGCTCCATAGCACCAGAGCTCCATAGCTCCATAGCACCAGAGCTCCATGGCTTCAGAGCTCCATAGCACCATAGCTCCATACCTCCAGAGCTCCAGGGCTCCATAGCTCCATACCTCCAGAGCTCCATACCTCCAGAGCTCCATACCTCCAGAGCTCCATAGCACCAGAGCTCCATAGCTCCATAGCACCAGAGCTCCATAGCACCAGAACTCCATAGCACCAGAGCTCCATAGCTCCATAGCACCAGAGCTCCATAGCTCCATAGCACCAGAGCTCCATACTTCCAGAGCTCCATAGCTCCATAGCTCCATAGCACCAGAGCTCCATAGCTCCATAGCACCAGAGCTCCATAGCTCCATAGCACCAGAGCTCCATACTTCCATAGCTCCATAGCTCCATACCTCCAGAGCTCCATAGCTCCATAGCTCCATACCTCCAGAGCTCCATAGCTCCAGAGCTCCATAGCTCCATAGCTCCATAGCACCAGAGCTCCATAGCTCCATAGCACCAGAGCTCCATACTTCCATAGCTCCAGGGCTCCATAGCTCCAGGGCTCCATACCTCCAGAGCTCCATAGCTCCATACTTCCAGAGCTCCATAGCTCCATACTTCCATAGCTCCATACTTCCATACCTCCATAGCTCCATACTTCCATAGCACCAGAGCTCCATACTTCCATAGCACCAGAGCTCCATACCTCCAGAGCTCCAGAGCTCCAGCCTGGGTGGCTGGTGGCTCCATAGCTCCATACTTCCATAGCTCTAAGTCAGAGAGTTGGCGAAAATTGCACTAAGTGCGAAAGCCCATTCATTTACAACGGCGTGTCCGCCAGGCGGCGACATTTCCCCGTTACCGGTGGCTGCGCGGCGGGTGAGTGACAGAGCTTATCCGAGCGGCTGGAACTCTGCGCCGGCGTGGTCGAGCGTGAGGCCTCGGCCCTTTGGCTGCCTGGTACCTAAAACACTTCCATTGATCCAGCCACGGAGGGTGCTGGCTGGTGGCTCCATACCTCCATAGCTCCATAGCACCAGAGCTCCATAGCTCCATAGCTCCAGGGCTCCATAGCTCCATAGCTCCAGGGCTCCATAGCTCCATAGCTCCAGAGCTCCAGGGCTCCATAGCTCCATACCTCCAGAGCTCCATACCTCCAGAGCTCCATACCTCCAGAGCTCCATAGCACCAGAGCTCCATGGCTTCAGAGCTCCATAGCACCATAGCTCCATACCTCCAGAGCTCCAGGGCTCCATAGCTCCATACCTCCAGAGCTCCATACCTCCAGAGCTCCATACCTCCAGAGCTCCATAGCACCAGAGCTCCATGGCTTCAGAGCTCCATAGCACCATAGCTCCATACCTCCAGAGCTCCAGGGCTCCATAGCTCCATACCTCCAGAGCTCCATACCTCCAGAGCTCCATACCTCCAGAGCTCCAGAGCTCCATAGCACCAGAGCTCCATGGCTTCAGAGCTCCATAGCACCATAGCTCCATACCTCCAGAGCTCCAGGGCTCCATAGCTCCATACCTCCAGAGCTCCATACCTCCAGAGCTCCAGAGCTCCATAGAACCAGAGCTCCATGGCTTCAGAGCTCCATAGCACCATAGCTCCATACCTCCAGAGCTCCAGGGCTCCATAGCTCCATACCTCCAGAGCTCCATACCTCCAGAGCTCCATACCTCCAGAGCTCCATAGCTCCATAGCACCAGAGCTCCATAGCTCCATAGCACCAGAGCTCCATAGCACCAGAGCTCCATAGCACCAGAGCTCCATAGCTCCATAGCACCAGAGCTCCATAGCTCCATAGCACCAGAGCTCCATAGCTCCATAGCACCAGAGCTCCATACTTCCAGAGCTCCATAGCTCCATAGCTCCATAGCACCAGAGCTCCATAGCTCCATAGCACCAGAGCTCCATGGCTTCAGAGCTCCATAGCACCATAGCTCCATACCTCCAGAGCTCCAGGGCTCCATAGCGCCATACCTCCAGAGCTCCATACCTCCAAAGCTCCATACCTCCAGAGCTCCATAGCACCAGAGCTCCATAGCTCCATAGCACCAGAGCTCCATAGCACCAGAGCTCCATAGCACCAGAGCTCCATAGCTCCATAGCACCAGAGCTCCATAGCTCCATAGCACCAGAGCTCCATACTTCCAGAGCTCCATAGCTCCATAGCACCATAGCACCAGAGCTCCATAGCTCCATAGCACCAGAGCTCCATAGCTCCATAGCACCAGAGCTCCATACTTCCATAGCTCCATAGCTCCATACCTCCAGAGCTCCATAGCTCCATAGCTCCATACCTCCAGAGCTCCATAGCTCCAGAGCTCCATAGCTCCATAGCTCCATAGCTCCATAGCACCAGAGCTCCATAGCTCCATAGCACCAGAGCTCCATACTTCCATAGCTCCAGGGCTCCATAGCTCCAGGGCTCCATACCTCCAGAGCTCCATAGCTCCATACTTCCAGAGCTCCATAGCTCCATACTTCCATAGCTCCATACTTCCATACCTCCATAGCTCCATACTTCCATAGCACCAGAGCTCCATACTTCCATAGCACCAGAGCTCCATACCTCCAGAGCTCCAGAGCTCCAGCCTGGGTGGCTGGTGGCTCCATAGCTCCATACTTCCATAGCTCTAAGTCAGAGAGTTGGCGAAAATTGCACTAAGTGCGAAAGCCCATTCATTTACAACGGCGTGTCCACAAGGCGGCGACATTTCCCCGTTACCGGTGGCTGCGCGGCGGGTGAGTGACAGAGCTTATCCGAGCGGCTGGAACTCTGCGCCGGCGTGGTCGAGCGTGAGGCCTCGGCCCTTTGGCTGCCTGGTACCTAAAACACTTCCATTGATCCAGCCACGGAGGGTGCTGGCTGGTGGCTCCATACCTCCATAGCTCCATAGCACCAGAGCTCCATAGCTCCATAGCACCAGAGCTCCATGGCTTCAGAGCTCCATAGCACCATAGCTCCATACCTCCAGAGCTCCAGGGCTCCATAGCTCCATACCTCCAGAGCTCCATACCTCCAGAGCTCCATACCTCCAGAGCTCCATAGCACCAGAGCTCCATGGCTTCAGAGCTCCATAGCACCATAGCTCCATACCTCCAGAGCTCCAGGGCTCCATAGCTCCATACCTCCAGAGCTCCATACCTCCAGAGCTCCATACCTCCAGAGCTCCATAGCACCAGAGCTCCATGGCTTCAGAGCTCCATAGCACCATAGCTCCATACCTCCAGAGCTCCAGGGCTCCATAGCTCCATACCTCCAGAGCTCCATACCTCCAGAGCTCCATACCTCCAGAGCTCCATAGCACCAGAGCTCCATGGCTTCAGAGCTCCATAGCACCATAGCTCCATACCTCCAGAGCTCCAGGGCTCCATAGCTCCATACCTCCAGAGCTCCATACCTCCAGAGCTCCATACCTCCAGAGCTCCAGAGCTCCATAGCACCAGAGCTCCATGGCTTCAGAGCTCCATAGCACCATAGCTCCATACCTCCAGAGCTCCAGGGCTCCATAGCTCCATACCTCCAGAGCTCCATACCTCCAGAGCTCCAGAGCTCCATAGCACCAGAGCTCCATGGCTTCAGAGCTCCATAGCACCATAGCTCCATACCTCCAGAGCTCCAGGGCTCCATAGCTCCATACCTCCAGAGCTCCATACCTCCAGAGCTCCAGAGCTCCATAGCACCAGAGCTCCATGGCTTCAGAGCTCCATAGCACCATAGCTCCATACCTCCAGAGCTCCAGGGCTCCAAAGCTCCATACCTCCAGAGCTCCATTCCTCCAGAGCTCCATACCTCCAGAGCTCCATAGCTCCATAGCACCAGAGCTCCATAGCTCCATAGCACCAGAGCTCCATAGCACCAGAGCTCCATAGCACCAGAGCTCCATAGCTCCATAGCACCAGAGCTCCATAGCTCCATAGCACCAGAGCTCCATAGCTCCATAGCACCAGAGCTCCATACTTCCAGAGCTCCATAGCTCCATAGCTCCATAGCACCAGAGCTCCATAGCTCCATAGCACCAGAGCTCCATAGCTCCATAGCACCAGAGCTCCATACTTCCATAGCTCCATAGCTCCATACCTCCAGAGCTCCATAGCTCCATAGCTCCATACCTCCAGAGCTCCATAGCTCCAGAGCTCCATAGCTCCATAGCACCAGAGCTCCATAGCTCCATAGCACCAGAGCTCCATACTTCCATAGCTCCAGGGCTCCATAGCTCCAGGGCTCCATAGCTCCATACCTCCAGAGCTCCATAGCTCCATACTTCCAGAGCTCCATAGCTCCATAGCACCAGAGCTCCATAGCTCCATAGCACCAGAGCTCCATAGCTCCATAGCACCAGAGCTCCATAGCTCCATAGCACCAGAGCTCCATAGCTCCATAGCTCCAGGGCTCCATAGCTCCATAGCTCCAGGGCTCCATAGCTCCATAGCTCCAGGGCTCCATAGCTCCATAGCTCCATACCTCCAGAGCTCCATACCTCCAGAGCTCCATACCTCCATAGCACCAGAGCTCCATAGCTCCAGGGCTCCAGGGCTCCATAGCTCCATACCTCCAGAGCTCCATAGCTCCATACTTCCAGAGCTCCATAGCTCCATAGCTCCATACTTCCATAGCTCCATAGCTCCATACTTCCATAGCACCTGAGCTCCATACCTCCAGAGCTCCATAGCTCCAGCCTGGGTGGCTGGTGGCTCCATAGCTCCATACTTCCATAGCTCTAAGTCAGAGAGTTGGCGAAAATTGCACTAAGTGCGAAAGCCCATTCATTTACAACGGCGTGTCCGCCAGGCGGCGACATTTCCCCGTTACCGGTGGCTGCGCGGCGGGTGAGTGACAGAGCTTATCCGAGCGGCTGGAACTCTGCGCCGGCGTGGTCGAGCGTGAGGCCTCGGCCCTTTGGCTGCCTGGTACCTAAAACACTTCCATTGATCCAGCCACGGAGGGTGCTGGCTGGTGGCTCCATACCTCCATAGCTCCATAGCACCAGAGCTCCATAGCTCCATAGCACCAGAGCTCCATGGCTTCAGAGCTCCATAGCACCATAGCTCCATACCTCCAGAGCTCCAGGGCTCCATAGCTCCATACCTCCAGAGCTCCATACCTCCAGAGCTCCATAGCACCAGAGCTCCATGGCTTCAGAGCTCCATAGCACCATAGCTCCATACCTCCAGAGCTCCAGGGCTCCATAGCTCCATACCTCCAGAGCTCCATACCTCCAGAGCTCCATACCTCCAGAGCTCCATAGCACCAGAGCTCCATGGCTTCAGAGCTCCATAGCACCATAGCTCCATACCTCCAGAGCTCCAGGGCTCCATAGCTCCATACCTCCAGAGCTCCATACCTCCAGAGCTCCATACCTCCAGAGCTCCAGAGCTCCATAGCACCAGAGCTCCATGGCTTCAGAGCTCCATAGCACCATAGCTCCATACCTCCAGAGCTCCAGGGCTCCATAGCTCCATACCTCCAGAGCTCCATACCTCCAGAGCTCCAGAGCTCCATAGCACCAGAGCTCCATGGCTTCAGAGCTCCATAGCACCATAGCTCCATACCTCCAGAGCTCCAGGGCTCCATAGCTCCATACCTCCAGAGCTCCATACCTCCAGAGCTCCATACCTCCAGAGCTCCATAGCTCCATAGCACCAGAGCTCCATAGCTCCATAGCACCAGAGCTCCATAGCACCAGAGCTCCATAGCACCAGAGCTCCATAGCTCCATAGCACCAGAGCTCCATAGCTCCATAGCACCAGAGCTCCATAGCTCCATAGCACCAGAGCTCCATACTTCCAGAGCTCCATAGCTCCATAGCTCCATAGCACCAGAGCTCCATAGCTCCATAGCACCAGAGCTCCATGGCTTCAGAGCTCCATAGCACCATAGCTCCATACCTCCAGAGCTCCAGGGCTCCATAGCTCCATACCTCCAGAGCTCCATACCTCCAGAGCTCCATACCTCCAGAGCTCCATAGCACCAGAGCTCCATAGCTCCATAGCACCAGAGCTCCATAGCACCAGAGCTCCATAGCACCAGAGCTCCATAGCTCCATAGCACCAGAGCTCCATAGCTCCATAGCACCAGAGCTCCATACTTCCAGAGCTCCATAGCTCCATAGCTCCATAGCACCAAAGCTCCATAGCTCCATAGCACCAGAGCTCCATAGCTCCATAGCACCAGAGCTCCATACTTCCATAGCTCCATAGCTCCATACCTCCAGAGCTCCATAGCTCCATAGCTCCATACCTCCAGAGCTCCATAGCTCCAGAGCTCCATAGCTCCATAGCTCCATAGCACCAGAGCTCCATAGCTCCATAGCACCAGAGCTCCATACTTCCATAGCTCCAGGGCTCCATAGCTCCAGGGCTCCATACCTCCAGAGCTCCATAGCTCCATACTTCCAGAGCTCCATAGCTCCATACTTCCATAGCTCCATACTTCCATACCTCCATAGCTCCATACTTCCATAGCACCAGAGCTCCATACTTCCATAGCACCAGAGCTCCATACCTCCAGAGCTCCATAGCACCAGAGCTCCATAGCTCCATAGCACCAGAGCTCCATAGCTCCATAGCACCAGAGCTCCATAGCTCCATAGCACCAGAGCTCCATACTTCCAGAGCTCCATAGCTCCATAGCTCCATAGCACCAGAGCTCCATAGCTCCATAGCACCAGAGCTCCATAGCTCCATAGCACCAGAGCTCCATACTTCCATAGCTCCATAGCTCCATACCTCCAGAGCTCCATAGCTCCATAGCTCCATACCTCCAGAGCTCCATAGCTCCAGAGCTCCATAGCTCCATAGCACCAGAGCTCCATAGCTCCATAGCACCAGAGCTCCATACTTCCATAGCTCCAGGGCTCCATAGCTCCAGGGCTCCATAGCTCCATACCTCCAGAGCTCCATAGCTCCATACTTCCAGAGCTCCATAGCTCCATAGCACCAGAGCTCCATAGCTCCATAGCACCAGAGCTCCATAGCTCCATAGCACCAGAGCTCCATAGCTCCATAGCACCAGAGCTCCATAGCTCCATAGCTCCAGGGCTCCATAGCTCCATAGCTCCAGGGCTCCATAGCTCCATAGCTCCAGGGCTCCATAGCTCCATAGCTCCATACCTCCAGAGCTCCATACCTCCAGAGCTCCATACCTCCATAGCACCAGAGCTCCATAGCTCCAGGGCTCCAGGGCTCCATAGCTCCATACCTCCAGAGCTCCATAGCTCCATACTTCCAGAGCTCCATAGCTCCATAGCTCCATACTTCCATAGCTCCATAGCTCCATACTTCCATAGCACCTGAGCTCCATACCTCCAGAGCTCCATAGCTCCAGCCTGGGTGGCTGGTGGCTCCATAGCTCCATACTTCCATAGCTCTAAGTCAGAGAGTTGGCGAAAATTGCACTAAGTGCGAAAGCCCATTCATTTACAACGGCGTGTCCGCCAGGCGGCGACATTTCCCCGTTACCGGTGGCTGCGCGGCGGGTGAGTGACAGAGCTTATCCGAGCGGCTGGAACTCTGCGCCGGCGTGGTCGAGCGTGAGGCCTCGGCCCTTTGGCTGCCTGGTACCTAAAACACTTCCATTGATCCAGCCACGGAGGGTGCTGGCTGGTGGCTCCATACCTCCATAGCTCCATAGCACCAGAGCTCCATAGCTCCATAGCACCAGAGCTCCATGGCTTCAGAGCTCCATAGCACCATAGCTCCATACCTCCAGAGCTCCAGGGCTCCATAGCTCCATACCTCCAGAGCTCCATACCTCCAGAGCTCCATACCTCCAGAGCTCCATAGCACCAGAGCTCCATGGCTTCAGAGCTCCATAGCACCATAGCTCCATACCTCCAGAGCTCCAGGGCTCCATAGCTCCATACCTCCAGAGCTCCATACCTCCAGAGCTCCATACCTCCAGAGCTCCAGAGCTCCATAGCACCAGAGCTCCATGGCTTCAGAGCTCCATAGCACCATAGCTCCATACCTCCAGAGCTCCATAGCTCCATACTTCCAGAGCTCCATAGCTCCATAGCTCCATACTTCCATAGCTCCATAGCTCCATACTTCCATAGCACCTGAGCTCCATACCTCCAGAGCTCCATAGCTCCAGCCTGGGTGGCTGGTGGCTCCATAGCTCCATACTTCCATAGCTCTAAGTCAGAGAGTTGGCGAAAATTGCACTAAGTGCGAAAGCCCATTCATTTACAACGGCGTGTCCGCCAGGCGGCGACATTTCCCCGTTACCGGTGGCTGCGCGGCGGGTGAGTGACAGAGCTTATCCGAGCGGCTGGAACTCTGCGCCGGCGTGGTCGAGCGTGAGGCCTCGGCCCTTTGGCTGCCTGGTACCTAAAACACTTCCATTGATCCAGCCACGGAGGGTGCTGGCTGGTGGCTCCATACCTCCATAGCTCCATAGCACCAGAGCTCCATAGCTCCATAGCACCAGAGCTCCATGGCTTCAGAGCTCCATAGCACCATAGCTCCATACCTCCAGAGCTCCAGGGCTCCATAGCTCCATACCTCCAGAGCTCCATACCTCCAGAGCTCCATACCTCCAGAGCTCCATAGCACCAGAGCTCCATGGCTTCAGAGCTCCATAGCACCATAGCTCCATACCTCCAGAGCTCCAGGGCTCCATAGCTCCATACCTCCAGAGCTCCATACCTCCAGAGCTCCATACCTCCAGAGCTCCATAGCACCAGAGCTCCATGGCTTCAGAGCTCCATAGCACCATAGCTCCATACCTCCAGAGCTCCAGGGCTCCATAGCTCCATACCTCCAGAGCTCCATACCTCCAGAGCTCCATACCTCCAGAGCTCCAGAGCTCCATAGCACCAGAGCTCCATGGCTTCAGAGCTCCATAGCACCATAGCTCCATACCTCCAGAGCTCCAGGGCTCCATAGCTCCATACCTCCAGAGCTCCAGAGCTCCATAGCACCAGAGCTCCATGGCTTCAGAGCTCCATAGCACCATAGCTCCATACCTCCAGAGCTCCAGGGCTCCATAGCTCCATACCTCCAGAGCTCCATACCTCCAGAGCTCCATACCTCCAGAGCTCCATAGCTCCATAGCACCAGAGCTCCATAGCTCCATAGCACCAGAGCTCCATAGCACCAGAGCTCCATAGCACCAGAGCTCCATAGCTCCATAGCACCAGAGCTCCATAGCTCCATAGCACCAGAGCTCCATAGCTCCATAGCACCAGAGCTCCATACTTCCAGAGCTCCATAGCTCCATAGCTCCATAGCACCAGAGCTCCATAGCTCCATAGCACCAGAGCTCCATGGCTTCAGAGCTCCATAGCACCATAGCTCCATACCTCCAGAGCTCCAGGGCTCCATAGCTCCATACCTCCAGAGCTCCATACCTCCAGAGCTCCATACCTCCAGAGCTCCATAGCACCAGAGCTCCATAGCTCCATAGCACCAGAGCTCCATAGCACCAGAACTCCATAGCACCAGAGCTCCATAGCTCCATAGCACCAGAGCTCCATAGCTCCATAGCACCAGAGCTCCATACTTCCAGAGCTCCATAGCTCCATAGCTCCATAGCACCAGAGCTCCATAGCTCCATAGCACCAGAGCTCCATAGCTCCATAGCACCAGAGCTCCATACTTCCATAGCTCCATAGCTCCATACCTCCAGAGCTCCATAGCTCCATAGCTCCATACCTCCAGAGCTCCATAGCTCCAGAGCTCCATAGCTCCATAGCTCCATAGCACCAGAGCTCCATAGCTCCATAGCACCAGAGCTCCATACTTCCATAGCTCCAGGGCTCCATAGCTCCAGGGCTCCATACCTCCAGAGCTCCATAGCTCCATACTTCCAGAGCTCCATAGCTCCATACTTCCATAGCTCCATACTTCCATACCTCCATAGCTCCATACTTCCATAGCACCAGAGCTCCATACTTCCATAGCACCAGAGCTCCATACCTCCAGAGCTCCAGAGCTCCAGCCTGGGTGGCTGGTGGCTCCATAGCTCCATACTTCCATAGCTCTAAGTCAGAGAGTTGGCGAAAATTGCACTAAGTGCGAAAGCCCATTCATTTACAACGGCGTGTCCACAAGGCGGCGACATTTCCCCGTTACCGGTGGCTGCGCGGCGGGTGAGTGACAGAGCTTATCCGAGCGGCTGGAACTCTGCGCCGGCGTGGTCGAGCGTGAGGCCTCGGCCCTTTGGCTGCCTGGTACCTAAAACACTTCCATTGATCCAGCCACGGAGGGTGCTGGCTGGTGGCTCCATACCTCCATAGCTCCATAGCACCAGAGCTCCATAGCTCCATAGCACCAGAGCTCCATGGCTTCAGAGCTCCATAGCACCATAGCTCCATACCTCCAGAGCTCCAGGGCTCCATAGCTCCATACCTCCAGAGCTCCATACCTCCAGAGCTCCATACCTCCAGAGCTCCATAGCACCAGAGCTCCATGGCTTCAGAGCTCCATAGCACCATAGCTCCATACCTCCAGAGCTCCAGGGCTCCATAGCTCCATACCTCCAGAGCTCCATACCTCCAGAGCTCCATACCTCCAGAGCTCCAGAGCTCCATAGCACCAGAGCTCCATGGCTTCAGAGCTCCATAGCACCATAGCTCCATACCTCCAGAGCTCCAGGGCTCCATAGCTCCATACCTCCAGAGCTCCATACCTCCAGAGCTCCAGAGCTCCATAGCACCAGAGCTCCATGGCTTCAGAGCTCCATAGCACCATAGCTCCATACCTCCAGAGCTCCAGGGCTCCATAGCTCCATACCTCCAGAGCTCCATACCTCCAGAGCTCCAGAGCTCCATAGCACCAGAGCTCCATGGCTTCAGAGCTCCATAGCACCATAGCTCCATACCTCCAGAGCTCCAGGGCTCCAAAGCTCCATACCTCCAGAGCTCCATACCTCCAGAGCTCCATACCTCCAGAGCTCCATAGCTCCATAGCACCAGAGCTCCATAGCTCCATAGCACCAGAGCTCCATAGCACCAGAGCTCCATAGCACCAGAGCTCCATAGCTCCATAGCACCAGAGCTCCATAGCTCCATAGCACCAGAGCTCCATAGCTCCATAGCACCAGAGCTCCATACTTCCAGAGCTCCATAGCTCCATAGCTCCATAGCACCAGAGCTCCATAGCTCCATAGCACCAGAGCTCCATAGCTCCATAGCACCAGAGCTCCATACTTCCATAGCTCCATAGCTCCATAGCTCCATACCTCCAGAGCTCCATAGCTCCATAGCTCCATACCTCCAGAGCTCCATAGCTCCAGAGCTCCATAGCTCCATAGCACCAGAGCTCCATAGCTCCATAGCACCAGAGCTCCATACTTCCATAGCTCCAGGGCTCCATAGCTCCAGGGCTCCATAGCTCCATACCTCCAGAGCTCCATAGCTCCATACTTCCAGAGCTCCATAGCTCCATAGCACCAGAGCTCCATAGCTCCATAGCACCAGAGCTCCATAGCTCCATAGCACCAGAGCTCCATAGCTCCATAGCACCAGAGCTCCATAGCTCCATAGCTCCAGGGCTCCATAGCTCCATAGCTCCAGGGCTCCATAGCTCCATAGCTCCAGGGCTCCATAGCTTCATAGCTCCATACCTCCAGAGCTCCATACCTCCAGAGCTCCATACCTCCATAGCACCAGAGCTCCATAGCTCCAGGGCTCCAGGGCTCCATAGCTCCATACCTCCAGAGCTCCATAGCTCCATACTTCCAGAGCTCCATAGCTCCATAGCTCCATACTTCCATAGCTCCATAGCTCCATACTTCCATAGCACCTGAGCTCCATACCTCCAGAGCTCCATAGCTCCAGCCTGGGTGGCTGGTGGCTCCATAGCTCCATACTTCCATAGCTCTAAGTCAGAGAGTTGGCGAAAATTGCACTAAGTGCGAAAGCCCATTCATTTACAACGGCGTGTCCGCCAGGCGGCGACATTTCCCCGTTACCGGTGGCTGCGCGGCGGGTGAGTGACAGAGCTTATCCGAGCGGCTGGAACTCTGCGCCGGCGTGGTCGAGCGTGAGGCCTCGGCCCTTTGGCTGCCTGGTACCTAAAACACTTCCATTGATCCAGCCACGGAGGGTGCTGGCTGGTGGTTCCATACCTCCATAGCTCCATAGCACCAAAGCTCCATAGCTCCATAGCACCAGAGCTCCATGGCTTCAGAGCTCCATAGCACCATAGCTCCATACCTCCAGAGCTCCAGGGCTCCATAACTCCATACCTCCAGAACATACCTCCAGAGCTCCATACCTCCAGAGCTCCATAGCACCAGAGCTCCATGGCTTCAGAGCTCCATAGCACCATAGCTCCATACCTCCAGAGCTCCAGGGCTCCATAGCTCCATACCTCCAGAGCTCCATACCTCCAGAGCTCCATACCTCCAGAGCTCCATAGCACCAGAGCTCCATGGCTTCAGAGCTCCATAGCACCATAGCTCCATACCTCCAGAGCTCCATACCTCCAGAGCTCCATACCTCCAGAGCTCCAGAGCTCCATAGCACCAGAGCTCCATGGCTTCAGAGCTCCATAGCTCCATACCTCCAGAGCTCCAGGGCTCCATAGCTCCATACCTCCAGAGCTCCATACCTCCAGAGCTCCAGAGCTCCATAGCACCAGAGCTCCATGGCTTCAGAGCTCCATAGCACCATAGCTCCATACCTCCAGAGCTCCAGGGCTCCATAGCTCCATACCTCCAGAGCTCCATACCTCCAGAGCTCCATACCTCCAGAGCTCCATAGCTCCATAGCACCAGAGCTCCATAGCTCCATAGCACCAGAGCTCCATAGCACCAGAGCTCCATAGCACCAGAGCTCCATAGCTCCATAGCACCAGAGCTCCATAGCTCCATAGCACCAGAGCTCCATAGCTCCATAGCACCAGAGCTCCATACTTCCAGAGCTCCATAGCTCCATAGCTCCATAGCACCAGAGCTCCATAGCTCCATAGCACCAGAGCTCCATAGCTCCATAGCACCAGAGCTCCATACTTCCATAGCTCCATAGTTCCATACCTCCAGAGCTCCATAGCTCCATAGCTGCATACCTCCAGAGCTCCATAGCTCCAGAGCTCCATAGCTCCATAGCTCCATAGCACCAGAGCTCCATAGCTCCATAGCACCAGAGCTCCATACTTCCATAGCTCCAGGGCTCCATAGCTCCAGGGCTCCATACCTCCAGAGCTCCATAGCTCCATACTTCCAGAGCTCCATAGCTCCATACTTCCATAGCTCCATACTTCCATACCTCCATAGCTCCATACTTCCATAGCACCAGAGCTCCATACTTCCATAGCACCAGAGCTCCATACCTCCAGAGCTCCAGAGCTCCAGCCTGGGTGGCTGGTGGCTCCATAGCTCCATACTTCCATAGCTCTAAGTCAGAGAGTTGGCGAAAATTGCACTAAGTGCGAAAGCCCATTCATTTACAACGGCGTGTCCACAAGGCGGCGACATTTCCCCGTTACCGGTGGCTGCGCGGCGGGTGAGTGACAGAGCTTATCCGAGCGGCTGGAACTCTGCGCCGGCGTGGTCGAGCGTGAGGCCTCGGCCCTTTGGCTGCCTGGTACCTAAAACACTTCCATTGATCCAGCCACGGAGGGTGCTGGCTGGTGGCTCCATACCTCCATAGCTCCATAGCACCAGAGCTCCATAGCTCCATAGCACCATAGCTCCATGGCTTCAGAGCTCCATAGCACCATAGCTCCATACCTCCAGAGCTCCAGGGCTCCATAGCTCCATACCTCCAGAGCTCCATACCTCCAGAGCTCCATACCTCCAGAGCTCCATAGCACCAGAGCTCCATGGCTTCAGAGCTCCATAGCACCATAGCTCCATACCTCCAGAGCTCCAGGGCTCCATAGCTCCATACCTCCAGAGCTCCATACCTCCAGAGCTCCATAGCACCAGAGCTCCATGGCTTCAGAGCTCCATAGCACCATAGCTCCATACCTCCAGAGCTCCAGGGCTCCATAGCTCCATACCTCCAGAGCTCCATACCTCCAGAGCTCCATACCTCCAGAGCTCCATAGCACCAGAGCTCCATGGCTTCAGAGCTCCATAGCACCATAGCTCCATACCTCCAGAGCTCCAGGGCTCCATAGCTCCATACCTCCAGAGCTCCATACCTCCAGAGCTCCATACCTCCAGAGCTCCAGAGCTCCATAGCACCAGAGCTCCATGGCTTCAGAGCTCCATAGCACCATAGCTCCATACCTCCAGAGCTCCAGGGCTCCATAGCTCCATACCTCCAGAGCTCCATACCTCCAGAGCTCCAGAGCTCCATAGCACCAGAGCTCCATGGCTTCAGAGCTCCATAGCACCATAGCTCCATACCTCCAGAGCTCCAGGGCTCCATAGCTCCATACCTCCAGAGCTCCATACCTCCAGAGCTCCAGAGCTCCATAGCACCAGAGCTCCATGGCTTCAGAGCTCCATAGCACCATAGCTCCATAACTCCAGAGCTCCAGGGCTCCAAAGCTCCATACCTCCAGAGCTCCATACCTCCAGAGCTCCATACCTCCAGAGCTCCATAGCTCCATAGCACCAGAGCTCCATAGCTCCATAGCACCAGAGCTCCATAGCACCAGAGCTCCATAGCTCCATAGCACCAGAGCTCCATAGCTCCATAGCACCAGAGCTCCATAGCTCCATAGCACCAGAGCTCCATACTTCCAGAGCTCCATAGCTCCATAGCTCCATAGCACCAGAGCTCCATAGCTCCATAGCACCAGAGCTCCATAGCTCCATAGCACCAGAGCTCCATACTTCCATAGCTCCATAGCTCCATACCTCCAGAGCTCCATAGCTCCATAGCTCCATACCTCCAGAGCTCCATAGCTCCAGAGCTCCATAGCTCCATAGCACCAGAGCTCCATAGCTCCATAGCACCAGAGCTCCATACTTCCATAGCTCCAGGGCTCCATAGCTCCAGGGCTCCATAGCTCCATACCTCCAGAGCTCCATAGCTCCATACTTCCAGAGCTCCATAGCTCCATAGCACCAGAGCTCCATAGCTCCATAGCACCAGAGCTCCATAGCTCCATAGCACCAGAGCTCCATAGCTCCATAGCACCAGAGCTCCATAGCTCCATAGCTCCAGGGCTCCATAGCTCCATAGCTCCAGGGCTCCATAGCTCCATAGCTCCAGGGCTCCATAGCTCCATAGCTCCATACCTCCAGAGCTCCATACCTCCAGAGCTCCATACCTCCATAGCACCAGAGCTCCATAGCTCAAGGGCTCCAGGGCTCCATAGCTCCATACCTCCAGAGCTCCATAGCTCCATACTTCCAGAGCTCCATAGCTCCATAGCTCCATACTTCCATAGCTCCATAGCTCCATACTTCCATAGCACCTGAGCTCCATACCTCCAGAGCTCCATAGCTCCAGCCTGGGTGGCTGGTGGCTCCATAGCTCCATACTTCCATAGCTCTAAGTCAGAGAGTTGGCGAAAATTGCACTAAGTGCGAAAGCCCATTCATTTACAACGGCGTGTCCGCCAGGCGGCGACATTTCCCCGTTACCGGTGGCTGCGCGGCGGGTGAGTGACAGAGCTTATCCGAGCGGCTGGAACTCTGCGCCGGCGTGGTCGAGCGTGAGGCCTCGGCCCTTTGGCTGCCTGGTACCTAAAACACTTCCATTGATCCAGCCACGGAGGGTGCTGGCTGGTGGCTCCATACCTCCAGAGCTCCATAGCACCAGAGCTCCATAGCTCCATAGCACCAGAGCTCCATGGCTTCAGAGCTCCATAGCACCATAGCTCCATACCTCCAGAGCTCCAGGGCTCCATAGCTCCATACCTCCAGAGCTCCATACCTCCAGAGCTCCATACCTCCAGAGCTCCATAGCACCAGAGCTCCATTGCACCAGAGCTCCATGGCTTCAGAGCTCCATAGCACCATAGCTCCATACCTCCAGAGCTCCAGGGCTCCATAGCTCCATACCTCCAGAGCTCCATACCTCCAGAGCTCCATACCTCCAGAGCTCCATAGCACCAGAGCTCCATGGCTTCAGAGCTCCATAGCACCATAGCTCCATACCTCCAGAGCTCCAGGGCTCCATAGCTCCATACCTCCAGAGCTCCATACCTCCAGAGCTCCATATCTCCAGAGCTCCAGAGCTCCATAGCACCAGAGCTCCATACTTCCAGAGCTCCATAGCTCCATAGCTCCATAGCACCAGAGCTCCATAGCTCCATAGCACCAGAGCTCCATGGCTTCAGAGCTCCATAGCACCATAGCTCCATACCTCCAGAGCTCCAGGGCTCCATAGCTCCATACCTCCAGAGCTCCATACCTCCAGAGCTCCATACCTCCAGAGCTCCATAGCACCAGAGCTCCATAGCTCCATAGCACCAGAGCTCCATAGCACCAGAGCTCCATAGCTCCATAGCACCAGAGCTCCATAGCTCCATAGCACCAGAGCTCCATACTTCCAGAGCTCCATAGCTCCATAGCTCCATAGCACCAGAGCTCCATAGCTCCATAGCACCAGAGCTCCATAGCTCCATAGCACCAGAGCTCCATACTTCCATAGCTCCATAGCTCCATACCTCCAGAGCTCCATAGCTCCATACCTCCATACCTCCAGAGCTCCATAGCTCCAGAGCTCCATAGCTCCATAGCTCCATAGCACCAGAGCTCCATAGCTCCATAGCACCAGAGCTCCATACTTCCATAGCTCCAGGGCTCCATAGCTCCAGGGCTCCATACCTCCAGAGCTCCATAGCTCCATACTTCCAGAGCTCCATAGCTCCATACTTCCATAGCTCCATACTTCCATACCTCCATAGCTCCATACTTCCATAGCACCAGAGCTCCATACTTCCATAGCACCAGAGCTCCATACCTCCAGAGCTCCAGAGCTCCAGCCTGGGTGGCTGGTGGCTCCATAGCTCCATACTTCCATAGCTCTAAGTCAGAGAGTTGGCGAAAATTGCACTAAGTGCGAAAGCCCATTCATTTACAACGGCGTGTCCACAAGGCGGCGACATTTCCCCGTTACCGGTGGCTGCGCGGCGGGTGAGTGACAGAGCTTATCCGAGCGGCTGGAACTCTGCGCCGGCGTGGTCGAGCGTGAGGCCTCGGCCCTTTGGCTGCCTGGTACCTAAAACACTTCCATTGATCCAGCCACGGAGGGTGCTGGCTGGTGGCTCCATACCTCCATAGCTCCATAGCACCAGAGCTCCATAGCTCCATAGCACCAGAGCTCCATGGCTTCAGAGCTCCATAGCACCATAGCTCCATACCTCCAGAGCTCCAGGGCTCCATAGCTCCATACCTCCAGAGCTCCATACCTCCAGAGCTCCATACCTCCAGAGCTCCATAGCACCAGAGCTCCATGGCTTCAGAGCTCCATAGCACCATAGCTCCATACCTCCAGAGCTCCAGGGCTCCATAGCTCCATACCTCCAGAGCTCCATACCTCCAGAGCTCCATAACTCCAGAGCTCCAGAGCTCCATAGCACCAGAGCTCCATGGCTTCAGAGCTCCATAGCACCATAGCTCCATACCTCCAGAGCTCCAGGGCTCCATAGCTCCATACCTCCAGAGCTCCATACCTCCAGAGCTCCAGAGCTCCATAGCACCAGAGCTCCATGGCTTCAGAGCTCCATAGCACCATAGCTCCATACCTCCAGAGCTCCAGGGCTCCATAGCTCCATACCTCCAGAGCTCCATACCTCCAGAGCTCCATACCTCCAGAGCTCCATAGCTCCATAGCACCAGAGCTCCATAGCTCCATAGCACCAGAGCTCCATAGCACCAGAGCTCCATAGCACCAGAGCTCCATAGCTCCATAGCACCAGAGCTCCATAGCTCCATAGCACCAGAGCTCCATAGCTCCATAGCACCAGAGCTCCATACTTCCAGAGCTCCATAGCTCCATAGCTCCATAGCACCAGAGCTCCATAGCTCCATAGCACCAGAGCTCCATGGCTTCAGAGCTCCATAGCACCATAGCTCCATACCTCCAGAGCTCCAGGGCTCCATAGCTCCATACCTCCAGAGCTCCATACCTCCAGAGCTCCATACCTCCAGAGCTCCATAGCACCAGAGCTCCATAGCTCCATAGCACCAGAGCTCCATAGCACCAGAGCTCCATAGCACCAGAGCTCCATAGCTCCATAGCACCAGAGCTCCATAGCTCCATAGCACCAGAGCTCCATACTTCCAGAGCTCCATAGCTCCATAGCTCCATAGCACCAGAGCTCCATAGCTCCATAGCACCAGAACTCCATAGCTCCATAGCACCAGAGCTCCATACTTCCATAGCTCCATAGCTCCATACCTCCAGAGCTCCATAGCTCCATAGCTCCATACCTCCAGAGCTGCATAGCTCCAGAGCTCCATAGCTCCATAGCTCCATAGCACCAGAGCTCCATAGCTCCATAGCACCAGAGCTCCATACTTCCATAGCTCCAGGGCTCCATAGCTCCAGGGCTCCATACCTCCAGAGCTCCATAGCTCCATACTTCCAGAGCTCCATAGCTCCATACTTCCATAGCTCCATACTTCCATACCTCCATAGCTCCATACTTCCATAGCACCAGAGCTCCATACTTCCATAGCACCAGAGCTCCATACCTCCAGAGCTCCAGAGCTCCAGCCTGGGTGGCTGGTGGCTCCATAGCTCCATACTTCCATAGCTCTAAGTCAGAGAGTTGGCGAAAATTGCACTAAGTGCGAAAGCCCATTCATTTACAACGGCGTGTCCACAAGGCGGCGACATTTCCCCGTTACCGGTGGCTGCGCGGCGGGTGAGTGACAGAGCTTATCCGAGCGGCTGGAACTCTGCGCCGGCGTGGTCGAGCGTGAGGCCTCGGCCCTTTGGCTGCCTGGTACCTAAAACACTTCCATTGATCCAGCCACGGAGGGTGCTGGCTGGTGGCTCCATACCTCCATAGCTCCATAGCACCAGAGCTCCATAGCTCCATAGCACCAGAGCTCCATGGCTTCAGAGCTCCATAGCACCATAGCTCCATACCTCCAGAGCTCCAGGGCTCCATAGCTCCATACCTCCAGAGCTCCATACCTCCAGAGCTCCATACCTCCAGAGCTCCATAGCACCAGAGCTCCATGGCTTCAGAGCTCCATAGCACCATAGCTCCATACCTCCAGAGCTCCAGGGCTCCATAGCTCCATACCTCCAGAGCTCCATACCTCCAGAGCTCCATACCTCCAGAGCTCCAGAGCTCCATAGCACCAGAGCTCCATGGCTTCAGAGCTCCATAGCACCATAGCTCCATACCTCCAGAGCTCCAGGGCTCCATAGCTCCATACCTCCAGAGCTCCATACCTCCAGAGCTCCAGAGCTCCATAGCACCAGAGCTCCATGGCTTCAGAGCTCCATAGTACCATAGCTCCATACCTCCAGAGCTCCAGGGCTCCATAGCTCCATACCTCCAGAGCTCCATACCTCCAGAGCTCCAGAGCTCCATAGCACCAGAGCTCCATGGCTTCAGAGCTCCATAGCACCATAGCTCAATATCCTCCAGAGCTCCAGGGCTCCAAAGCTCCATACCTCCAGAGCTCCATACCTCCAGAGCTCCATACCTCCAGAGCTCCATAGCTCCATAGCACCAGAGCTCCATAGCTCCATAGCACCAGAGCTCCATAGCACCAGAGCTCCATAGCTCCATAGCACCAGAGCTCCATAGCTCCATAGCACCAGAGCTCCATAGCTCCATAGCACCAGAGCTCCATACTTCCAGAGCTCCATAGCTCCATAGCTCCATAGCACCAGAGCTCCATAGCTCCATAGCACCAGAGCTCCATAGCTCCATAGCACCAGAGCTCCATACTTCCATAGCTCCATAGCTCCATACCTCCAGAGCTCCATAGCTCCATAGCTCCATACCTCCAGAGCTCCATAGCTCCAGAGCTCCATAGCTCCATAGCACCAGAGCTCCATAGCTCCATAGCACCAGAGCTCCATACTTCCATAGCTCCAGGGCTCCATAGCTCCAGGGCTCCATAGCTCCATACCTCCAGAGCTCCATAGCTCCATACTTCCAGAGCTCCATAGCTCCATAGCACCAGAGCTCCATAGCTCCATAGCACCAGAGCTCCATAGCTCCATAGCACCAGAGCTCCATAGCTCCATAGCACCAGAGCTCCATAGCTCCATAGCTCCAGGGCTCCATAGCTCCATAGCTCCAGGGCTCCATAGCTCCATAGCTCCAGGGCTCCATAGCTCCATAGCTCCATACCTCCAGAGCTCCATACCTCCAGAGCTCCATACCTCCATAGCACCAGAGCTCCATAGCTCCAGGGCTCCAGGGCTCCATAGCTCCATACCTCCAGAGCTCCATAGCTCCATACTTCCAGAGCTCCATAGCTCCATAGCTCCATACTTCCATAGCTCCATAGCTCCATACTTCCATAGCACCTGAGCTCCATACCTCCAGAGCTCCATAGCTCCAGCCTGGGTGGCTGGTGGCTCCATAGCTCAATACTTCCATAGCTCTAAGTCAGAGAGTTGGCGAAAATTGCACTAAGTGCGAAAGCCCATTCATTTACAACGGCGTGTCCGCCAGGCGGCGACATTTCCCCGTTACCGGTGGCTGCGCGGCGGGTGACTGACAGAGCTTATCCGAGCGGCTGGAACTCTGCGCCGGCGTGGTCGAGCGTGAGGCCTCGGCCCTTTGGCTGCCTGGTACCTAAAACACTTCCATTGATCCAGCCACGGAGGGTGCTGGCTGGTGGCTCCATACCTCCATAGCTCCATAGCACCAGAGCTCCATAGCTCCATAGCACCAGAGCTCCATGGCTTCAGAGCTCCATAGCACCATAGCTCCATACCTCCAGAGCTCCAGGGCTCCATAGCTCCATACCTCCAGAGCTCCATACCTCCAGAGCTCCATACCTCCAGAGCTCCATAGCACCAGAGCTCCATGGCTTCAGAGCTCCATAGCACCATAGCTCCATACCTCCAGAGCTCCAGGGCTCCATAGCTCCATACCTCCAGAGCTCCATACCTCCAGAGCTCCATACCTCCAGAGCTCCATAGCACCAGAGCTCCATGGCTTCAGAGCTCCATAGCACCATAGCTCCATACCTCCAGAGCTCCAGGGCTCCATAGCTCCATACCTCCAGAGCTCCATACCTCCAGAGCTCCATACCTCCAGAGCTCCAGAGCTCCATAGCACCAGAGCTCCATGGCTTCAGAGCTCCATAGCTCCATACCTCCAGAGCTCCAGGGCTCCATAGCTCCATACCTCCAGAGCTCCATACCTCCAGAGCTCCAGAGCTCCATAGCACCAGAGCTCCATGGCTTCAGAGCTCCATAGCACCATAGCTCCATACCTCCAGAGCTCCAGGGCTCCATAGCTCCATACCTCCAGAGCTCCATACCTCCAGAGCTCCATACCTCCAGAGCTCCATAGCTCCATAGCACCAGAGCTCCATAGCTCCATAGCACCAGAGCTCCATAGCACCAGAGCTCCATAGCACCAGAGCTCCATAGCTCCATAGCACCAGAGCTCCATAGCTCCATAGCACCAGAGCTCCATAGCTCCATAGCACCAGAGCTCCATACTTCCAGAGCTCCATAGCTCCATAGCTCCATAGCACCAGAGCTCCATAGCTCCATAGCACCAGAGCTCCATAGCTCCATAGCACCAGAGCTCCATACTTCCATAGCTCCATAGCTCCATACCTCCAGAGCTCCATAGCTCCATAGCTGCATACCTCCAGAGCTCCATAGCTCCAGAGCTCCATAGCTCCATAGCTCCATAGCACCAGAGCTCCATAGCTCCATAGCACCAGAGCTCCATACTTCCATAGCTCCAGGGCTCCATAGCTCCAGGGCTCCATACCTCCAGAGCTCCATAGCTCCATACTTCCAGAGCTCCATAGCTCCATACTTCCATAGCTCCATACTTCCATACCTCCATAGCTCCATACTTCCATAGCACCAGAGCTCCATACTTCCATAGCACCAGAGCTCCATACCTCCAGAGCTCCAGAGCTCCAGCCTGGGTGGCTGGTGGCTCCATAGCTCCATACTTCCATAGCTCTAAGTCAGAGAGTTGGCGAAAATTGCACTAAGTGCGAAAGCCCATTCATTTACAACGGCGTGTCCACAAGGCGGCGACATTTCCCCGTTACCGGTGGCTGCGCGGCGGGTGAGTGACAGAGCTTATCCGAGCGGCTGGAACTCTGCGCCGGCGTGGTCGAGCGTGAGGCCTCGGCCCTTTGGCTGCCTGGTACCTAAAACACTTCCATTGATCCAGCCACGGAGGGTGCTGGCTGGTGGCTCCATACCTCCATAGCTCCATAGCACCAGAGCTCCATAGCTCCATAGCACCAGAGCTCCATGGCTTCAGAGCTCCATAGCACCATAGCTCCATACCTCCAGAGCTCCAGGGCTCCATAGCTCCATACCTCCAGAGCTCCATACCTCCAGAGCTCCATACCTCCAGAGCTCCATAGCACCAGAGCTCCATGGCTTCAGAGCTCCATAGCACCATAGCTCCATACCTCCAGAGCTCCAGGGCTCCATAGCTCCATACCTCCAGAGCTCCATACCTCGAGAGCTCCATACCTCCAGAGCTCCATAGCACCAGAGCTCCATGGCTTCAGAGCTCCATAGCACCATAGCTCCATACCTCCAGAGCTCCAGGGCTCCATAGCTCCATACCTCCAGAGCTCCATACCTCCAGAGCTCCATACCTCCAGAGCTCCATAGCACCAGAGCTCCATGGCTTCAGAGCTCCATAGCACCATAGCTCCATACCTCCAGAGCTCCAGGGCTCCATAGCTCCATACCTCCAGAGCTCCATACCTCCAGAGCTCCATACCTCCAGAGCTCCAGAGCTCCATAGCACCAGAGCTCCATGGCTTCAGAGCTCCATAGCACCATAGCTCCATACCTCCAGAGCTCCAGGGCTCCATAGCTCCATACCTCCAGAGCTCCATACCTCCAGAGCTCCAGAGCTCCATAGCACCAGAGCTCCATGGCTTCAGAGCTCCATAGCACCATAGCTCCATACCTCCAGAGCTCCAGGGCTCCATAGCTCCATACCTCCAGAGCTCCATACCTCCAGAGCTCCAGAGCTCCATAGCACCAGAGCTCCATGGCTTCAGAGCTCCATAGCACCATAGCTCCATACCTCCAGAGCTCCAGGGCTCCAAAGCTCCATACCTCCAGAGCTCCATACCTCCAGAGCTCCATACCTCCAGAGCTCCATAGCTCCATAGCACCAGAGCTCCATAGCTCCATAGCACCAGAGCTCCATAGCACCAGAGCTCCATAGCTCCATAGCACCAGAGCTCCATAGCTCCATAGCACCAGAGCTCCATAGCTCCATAGCACCAGAGCTCCATACTTCCATAGCTCCATAGCTCCATAGCTCCATAGCACCAGAGCTCCATAGCTCCATAGCACCAGAGCTCCATAGCTCCATAGCACCAGAGCTCCATACTTCCATAGCTCCATAGCTCCATACCTCCAGAGCTCCATAGCTCCATAGCTCCATACCTCCAGAGCTCCATAGCTCCAGAGCTCCATAGCTCCATAGCACCAGAGCTCCATAGCTCCATAGCACCAGAGCTCCATACTTCCATAGCTCCAGGGCTCCATAGCTCCAGGGCTCCATAGCTCCATACCTCCAGAGCTCCATAGCTCCATACTTCCAGAGCTCCATAGCACCAGAGCTCCATAGCTCCATAGCACCAGAGCTCCATAGCTCCATAGCACCAGAGCTCCATAGCTCCATAGCACCAGAGCTCCATAGCTCCATAGCTCCAGGGCTCCATAGCTCCATAGCTCCAGGGCTCCATAGCTCCATAGCTCCAGGGCTCCATAGCTCCATAGCTCCATACCTCCAGAGCTCCATACCTCCAGAGCTCCATACCTCCATAGCACCAGAGCTCCATAGCTCCAGGGCTCCAGGGCTCCATAGCTCCATACCTCCAGAGCTCCATAGCTCCATACTTCCAGAGCTCCATAGCTCCATAGCTCCATACTTCCATAGCTCCATAGCTCCATACTTCCATAGCACCTGAGCTCCATACCTCCAGAGCTCCATAGCTCCAGCCTGGGTGGCTGGTGGCTCCATAGCTCCATACTTCCATAGCTCTAAGTCAGAGAGTTGGCGAAAATTGCACTAAGTGCGAAAGCCCATTCATTTACAACGGCGTGTCCGCCAGGCGGCGACATTTCCCCGTTACCGGTGGCTGCGCGGCGGGTGAGTGACAGAGCTTATCCGAGCGGCTGGAACTCTGCGCCGGCGTGGTCGAGCGTGAGGCCTCGGCCCTTTGGCTGCCTGGTACCTAAAACACTTCCATTGATCCAGCCACAGAGGGTGCTGGCTGGTGGCTCCATACCTCCATAGCTCCATAGCACCAGAGCTCCATAGCTCCATAGCACCAGAGCTCCATGGCTTCAGAGCTCCATAGCACCATAGCTCCATACCTCCAGAGCTCCAGGGCTCCATAGCTCCATACCTCCAGAGCTCCATACCTCCAGAGCTCCATACCTCCAGAGCTCCATAGCACCAGAGCTCCATGGCTTCAGAGCTCCATAGCACCATAGCTCCATACCTCCAGAGCTCCAGGGCTCCATAGCTCCATACCTCCAGAGCTCCATACCTCCAGAGCTCCATACCTCCAGAGCTCCATAGCACCAGAGCTCCATGGCTTCAGAGCTCCATAGCACCATAGCTCCATACCTCCAGAGCTCCAGGGCTCCATAGCTCCATACCTCCAGAGCTCCATACCTCCAGAGCTCCATACCTCCAGAGCTCCAGAGCTCCATAGCACCAGAGCTCCATGGCTTCAGAGCTCCATAGCTCCATACCTCCAGAGCTCCAGGGCTCCATAGCTCCATACCTCCAGAGCTCCATACCTCCAGAGCTCCAGAGCTCCATAGCACCAGAGCTCCATGGCTTCAGAGCTCCATAGCACCATAGCTCCATACCTCCAGAGCTCCAGGGCTCCATAGCTCCATACCTCCAGAGCTCCATACCTCCAGAGCTCCATACCTCCAGAGCTCCATAGCTCCATAGCACCAGAGCTCCATAGCTCCATAGCACCAGAGCTCCATAGCACCAGAGCTCCATAGCACCAGAGCTCCATAGCTCCATAGCACCAGAGCTCCATAGCTCCATAGCACCAGAGCTCCATAGCTCCATAGCACCAGAGCTCCATACTTCCAGAGCTCCATAGCTCCATGGCTTCAGAGCTCCATAGCACCATAGCTCCATACCTCCAGAGCTCCAGGGCTCCATAGCTCCATACCTCCAGAGCTCCATACCTCCAGAGCTCCATAGCACCAGAGCTCCATAGCTCCATAGCACCAGAGCTCCATAGCACCAGAGCTCCATAGCACCAGAGCTCCATAGCTCCATAGCACCAGAGCTCCATAGCTCCATAGCACCAGAGCTCCATACTTCCAGAGCTCCATAGCTCCATAGCTCCATAGCACCAGAGCTCCATAGCTCCATAGCACCAGAGCTCCATAGCTCCATAGCACCAGAGCTCCATACTTCCATAGCTCCATAGCTCCATACCTCCAGAGCTCCATAGCTCCATAGCTCCATACCTCCAGAGCTCCATAGCTCCAGAGCTCCATAGCTCCATAGCTCCATAGCACCAGAGCTCCATAGCTCCATAGCACCAGAGCTCCATACTTCCATAGCTCCAGGGCTCCATAGCTCCAGGGCTCCATACCTCCAGAGCTCCATAGCTCCATACTTCCAGAGCTCCATAGCTCCATACTTCCATAGCTCCATACTTCCATACCTCCATAGCTCCATACTTCCATAGCACCAGAGCTCCATACTTCCATAGCACCAGAGCTCCATACCTCCAGAGCTCCAGAGCTCCAGCCTGGGTGGCTGGTGGCTCCATAGCTCCATACTTCCATAGCTCTAAGTCAGAGAGTTGGCGAAAATTGCACTAAGTGCGAAAGCCCATTCATTTACAACGGCGTGTCCACAAGGCGGCGACATTTCCCCGTTACCGGTGGCTGCGCGGCGGGTGAGTGACAGAGCTTATCCGAGCGGCTGGAACTCTGCGCCGGCGTGGTCGAGCGTGAGGCCTCGGCCCTTTGGCTGCCTGGTACCTAAAACACTTCCATTGATCCAGCCACGGAGGGTGCTGGCTGGTGGCTCCATACCTCCATAGCTCCATAGCACCAGAGCTCCATAGCTCCATAGCACCAGAGCTCCATGGCTTCAGAGCTCCATAGCACCATAGCTCCATACCTCCAGAGCTCCAGGGCTCCATAGCTCCATACCTCCAGAGCTCCATACCTCCAGAGCTCCATACCTCCAGAGCTCCATAGCACCAGAGCTCCATGGCTTCAGAGCTCCATAGCACCATAGCTCCATACCTCCAGAGCTCCAGGGCTCCATAGCTCCATACCTCCAGAGCTCCATACCTCCAGAGCTCCATAGCACCAGAGCTCCATGGCTTCAGAGCTCCATAGCACCATAGCTCCATACCTCCAGAGCTCCAGGGCTCCATAGCTCCATACCTCCAGAGCTCCATACCTCCAGAGCTCCATACCTCCAGAGCTCCATAGCACCAGAGCTCCATGGCTTCAGAGCTCCATAGCACCATAGCTCCATACCTCCAGAGCTCCAGGGCTCCATAGCTCCATACCTCCAGAGCTCCATACCTCCAGAGCTCCATACCTCCAGAGCTCCAGAGCTCCATAGCACCAGAGCTCCATGGCTTCAGAGCTCCATAGCACCATAGCTCCATACCTCCAGAGCTCCAGGGCTCCATAGCTCCATACCTCCAGAGCTCCATACCTCCAGAGCTCCAGAGCTCCATAGCACCAGAGTTCCATGGCTTCAGAGCTCCATAGCACCATAGCTCCATACCTCCAGAGCTCCAGGGCTCCATAGCTCCATACCTCCAGAGCTCCATACCTCCAGAGCTCCAGAGCTCCATAGCTCCATAGCTCCATAGCTCCATACTTCCATAGCTCCATAGCTCCAGAGCTCCATAGCTCCATACTTCCATAGCTCCATAGCTCCATACTTCCATAGCTCCATAGCTCCATAGCTCCAGGCACGGAGGGTGCTGGAGCTCCACACTTCCATAGGCACGGAGGGTGCTGGAGCTCCACACTTCCATAGGCACGGAGGGTGCTGGAGCTCCACACTTCCATAGGCACGGAGGGTGCTGGAGCTCCACACTTCCATAGGCACGGAGGGTGCTGGAGCTCCACACTTCCATAGGCAGGGAGGGTGCTGGAGCTCCACACTTCCATAGGCACGGAGGGTGCTGGAGCTCCACACTTCCATAGGCACGGAGGGTGCTGGAGCTCCACACTTCCATAGGCAGGGAGGGTGCTGGAGCTCCACACTTCCATAGGCAGGGAGGGTGCTGGAGCTCCACACTTCCATAGCCAGGGAGGGTGCTGGAGCTCCACACTTCCATAGGCAGGGAGGGTGCTGGAGCTCCACACTTCCATAGGCAGGGAGGGTGCTGGAGCTCCACACTTCCATAGGCAGGGAGGGTGCTGGAGCTCCACACTTCCATAGGCAGGGAGGGTGCTGGAGCTCCACACTTCCATAGGCAGGGAGGGTGCTGGAGCTCCACACTTCCATAGGCAGGGAGGGTGCTGGAGCTCCACACTTCCATAGGCAGGGAGGGTGCTGGAGCTCCACACTTCCATAGGCAGGGAGGGTGCTGGAGCTCCACACTTCCATAGGCAGGGAGGGTGCTGGAGCTCCACACTTCCATAGGCAGGGAGGGTGCTGGAGCTCCACACTTCCATAGGCACGGAGGGTGCTGGAGCTCCACACTTCCATAGGCAGGGAGGGTGCTGGAGCTCCACACTTCCATAGGCAGGGAGGGTGCTGGAGCTCCACACTTCCATAGGCACGGAGGGTGCTGGAGCTCCACACTTCCATAGCTCCAGGCACGGAGGGTGCTGGCACATCCACACTTCCAGCCACGGAGCATGCTGGCACTTCCACCTTGCTTGCTAAGTCGGCGTGATCTTGCCCAAAAAGTCCATCCCGAGCTCCAGCTGGAAGTGTAAAAAGAACCGGGCTGGATAAAAAAAAGAACCGGGCTGGATAAAAAAAGAAGCGGGCGACCCGTTAAAATTGCTTAGCCGAGGTCCTGGAAGCCTAACACGGCGTGATCTTGTGCAAAAAGCCGCTCCCGAGCTCTAGCTGGAAGTGTAAAAAGAACCGGGCTGGATAAAAAAAGAACCGGGCTGGATAAAAAAAAGAACCGGGCGGCCCGTTAAAATTGCTTAGCCGAGGTCCTGGAAGCCTAACACGGCGTGATCTTGTGCAAAAAGCCGCTCCCGAGCTCCAGCTGGAAGTGTAAAAAGAACCGGGCTGGATAAAAAAAAGAACCGGGCGGCCCGTTAAAATTGCTTAGCCGAGGTCCTGGAAGCCTAACACGGCGTGATCTTGTGCAAAAAGCCGCTCCCGAGCTCCAGCTGGAAGTGTAAAAAGAACCGGGCTGGATAAAAAAAAGAACCGGGCGGCCCGTTAAAATTGCTTAGCCGAGGTCCTGGAAGCCTAACACGGCGTGATCTTGTGCAAAAAGCCGCTCCCGAGCTCCAGCTGGAAGTGTAAAAAGAACCGGGCTGGATAAAAAAAAGAACCGGGCGGCCCGTTAAAATTGCTTAGCCGAGGTCCTGGAAGCCTAACCCGGCGTGATCTTGTGCAAATAGCCGCTGCCGAGCTCCAGCTGGAAGTGTGAAAAGAACCGGGCTGGATAAAAAAAAGAACCGGGCTGGATCAAAAAAGAACCGGGCGACCCGTTAAAATTGCTTAGCCGAGGTCCTGGAAGCCTAACACGGCGTGATCTTGTGCAAAAAGCCGCTCCCGAGCTCCAGCTGGAAGTGTAAAAAGAACCGGGCTGGATAAAAAAAGAACCGGGCTGGATAAAAAAAAGAACCGGGCGGCCCGTTAAAATTGCTTAGCCGAGGTCCTGGAAGCCTAACACGGCGTGATCTTGTGCAAAAAGCCGCTCCCGAGCTCCAGCTGGAAGTGTAAAAAGAACCGGGCTGGATAAAAAAAAGAACCGGGCGGCCCGTTAAAATTGCTTAGCCGAGGTCCTGGAAGCCTAACCCGGCGTGATCTTGTGCAAATAGCCGCTGCCGAGCTCCAGCTGGAAGTGTGAAAAGAACCGGGCTGGATAAAAAAAAGAACCGGGCTGGATCAAAAAAGAACCGGGCGACCCGTTAAAATTGCTTAGCCGAGGTCCTGGAAGCCTAACACGGCGTGATCTTGTGCAAAAAGCCGCTCCCGAGCTCCAGCTGGAAGTGTAAAAAGAACCGGGCTGGATAAAAAAAGAACCGGGCTGGATCAAAAAAAGAACCGGGCGACCCGTTAAAATTGCTTAGCCGAGGTCCTGGAAGCCTAACCCGGCGTGATCTTGTGCAAAAAGCCGCTCCCGAGCTCCAGCTGGAAGTGTAAAAAGAACCGGGCTGGATAAAAAAAAGAACCGGGCGGCCCGTTAAAATTGCTTAGCCGAGGTCCTGGAAGCCTAACCCGGCGTGATCTTGTGCAAAAAGCCGCTCCCGAGCTCCAGCTGGAAGTGTAAAAAGAACCGGGCTGGATAAAAAAAAAGAACCGGGCTGGATCAAAAAAGAACCGGGCGACCCGTTAAAATTGCTTAGCCGAGGTCCTGGAAGCCTAACCCGGCGTGATCTTGTGCAAATAGCCGCTGCCGAGCTCCAGCTGGAAGTGTGAAAAGAACCGGGCTGGATAAAAAAAAGAACCGGGCTGGATCAAAAAAGAACCGGGCGACCCGTTAAAATTGCTTAGCCGAGGTCCTGGAAGCCTAACACGGCGTGATCTTGTGCAAAAAGCCGCTCCCGAGCTCCAGCTGGAAGTGTAAAAAGAACCGGGCTGGATAAAAAAAGAACCGGGCTGGATCAAAAAAGAACCGGGCGACCCGTTAAAATTGCTTAGCCGAGGTCCTGGAAGCCTAACCCGGCGTGATCTTGTGCAAAAAGCCGCTCCCGAGCTCCAGCTGGAAGTGTAAAAAGAACCAGGCTGGATAAAAAAAAGAACCGGGCTGGATCAAAAAAGAACCGGGCGGCCCGTTAAAATTGCTTAGCCGAGGTCCTGGAAGCCTAACACGGCGTGATCTTGTGCAAAAAGCCGCTCCCGAGCTCCAGCTGGAAGTGTAAAAAGAACCGGGCTGGATAAAAAAAGAACCGGGCTGGATCAAAAAAGAACCGGGCGACCCGTTAAAATTGCTTAGCCGAGGTCCTGGAAGCCTAACACGGCGTGATCTTGCCCGAAAGTCGGCCTCTATACTTCCATTTTAGGTACCAGGCGCTCATAGTGTGTTGGTCCCACTAGTCAGTGTACTGGTCCCACTCGCTAGTGTACTGGTCCCCCTAGTCAGTGTACTCATCCAGTTACCCCCCGTTTTCCAAAACACAATCGGCACGTATAAGGGGGGGACTCCTGAGAGAGATGAGGTATATGCCAGCGCAACACCAATCCGCTCCGCGCTGGTTCCCATGTCGGCTACGGATGAATAAAACCAGCCTGTCCCCCCTGGAGCTCACGAGACACGGAATTTTTTCTAAGTGCCAACGGCTCTTCCGAGCAAACGTGTCCGCTCCGGCTGGTTCCCCCGTCGGCCTCGAATGACGAAAAATGCCGGTCTCCGCCCGGAGCTCATGACAAACGAAAAATTTTCTAAGTGCCAACGGCACTTGCGAGCGAATGTGTCCGCTCGGCGCTGGTTCCCGGGTCGAACCCGGAAGACGAAAAACGCCGGTCTCCGCCCGGAGCTCATGACAAACGAAAAATTTTCTAAGTGCCAACGGCACTTGCGAGCGAATGTGTCCGCTCGGCGCTGGTTCCCGGGTCGAACCCGGAAGACGAAAAACGCCGGTCCTCGCCCGGAGCTCATGACAAACGAAAAATTTTCTAAGTGCCAACGGCACTTGCGAGCGAATGTGTCCGCTCGGCGCTGGTTCCCGGGTCGAACCCGGAAGACGAAAAACGCCGGTCTCCGCCCGGAGCTCATGACAAACGAAAAATTTTCCAAGTGCCAACGGCACTTGCGAGCGAATGTGTCCGCTCGGCGCTGGTTCCCGGGTCGAACCCGGAAGACGAAAAACGCCGGTCCTCGCCCGGAGCTCATGACAAACGAAAAATTTTCTAAGTGCCAACGGCACTTGCGAGCGAATGTGTCCGCTCGGCGCTGGTTCCCGGGTCGGACCCGGAAGACGAAAAACGCCGGTCTCCGCCCGGAGCTCATGACAAACGAAAAATTTTCTAAGTGCCAACGGCACTTGCGAGCGAATGTGTCCGCTCGGCGCTGGTTCCCGGGTCGAACCCGGAAGACGAAAAACGCCGGTCCTCGCCCGGAGCTCATGACAAACGAAAAATTTTCTAAGTGCCAACGGCACTTGCGAGCGAATGTGTCCGCTCGGCGCTGGTTCCCGGGTCGGACCCGGAAGACGAAAAACGCCGGTCCTCGCCTGGAGGTCCCAGCAAAATCGGTCAACTAAGTGTCAACTTTCGAAAAAACGACTAAGTGTCAACTTTCGAAAAAACGGCTAAGTGTCACCTCTCTGAAAAAATGGCAAAGTGTCGCCTCTCTGAAAATTTTCTAAGTGCCCACGGCTCTGCGGGCTCGTGCATCCGAGCCGCGCCGGTTCTGCAACCGGCCTAGAATGACGAAAAATAACGGTCTCCTCCTGGAGCTCACAGCCAATTGTGGCGAAAAAGTGGCAAAGTGCCCACGGCTCTGCGGGCTCGTGCATCCGACCCGCGCCGGTTCTGCAGCCGGCCTCGAATGACGAAAAATGACGGTCTCCTCCTGGAGCTCACAGCCAACTTGGCAAAAAGTTTCTAAGTGCCCACGGCCCTGCCGAGCTTTGGCGTCCGCCCAGCGCCGGTTCCGCAGTCGGCCTCGAATGACGAAAAATAACGGTCTCCTCCTGGAGCTCACAGCCAACTTGGCAAAAAGTTTCTAAGTGCCCACGGCCCTGCCGAGCTTTGGCGTCCGCCGAGCGCCGGTTCCGCAGTCGGCCTCGAATGACGAAAAATAACGGTCTCCTCCTGGAGCTCACAGCCAACTTGGCAAAAAGTTTCTAAGTGCCCACGGCCCTGCCGAGCTTTGGCGTCCGCCCAGCGCCGGTTCCGCAGTCGGCCTCGAATGACGAAAAATAACGGTCTCCTCCTGGAGCTCACAGCCAACTTGGCAAAAAGTTTCTAAGTGCCCACGGCCCTGCCGAGCTTTGGCGTCCGCCCAGCGCCGGTTCCGCAGTCGGCCTCGAATGACGAAAAATAACGGTCTCCTCCTGGAGCTCACAGCCAACTTGGCAAAAAGTTTCTAAGTGCCCACGGCCCTGCCGAGCTTTGGCGTCCGCCCAGCGCCGGTTCCGCAGTCGGCCTCGAATGACGAAAAATAACGGTCTCCTCCTGGAGCTCACAGCCAACTTGGCAAAAAGTTTCTAAGTGCCCACGGCCCTGCCGAGCTTTGGCGTCCGCCCAGCGCCGGTTCCGCAGTCGGCCTCGAATGACGAAAAATAACGGTCTCCTCCTGGAGCTCACAGCCAACTTGGCAAAAAGTTTCTAAGTGCCCACGGCCCTGCTGAGCTTTGGCGTCCGCCCAGCGCCGGTTCCGCAGTCGGCCTCGAATGACGAAAAATAACGGTCTCCTCCTGGAGCTCACAGCCAACTTGGCAAAAAGTTTCTAAGTGCCCACGGCCCTGCCGAGCTTTGGCGTCCGCCCAGCGCCGGTTCCGCAGTCGGCCTCGAATGACGAAAAATAACGGTCTCCTCCTGGAGCTCACAGCCAACTTGGCAAAAAGTTTCTAAGTGTCACATCTCTGAAAAAACGGCTAAGTGTCGACTTTTGAAAAAACGGCAAAGTGTCACATCTCTGAAAAAACGGCTAAGTGTCGACTTTCGAAAAAACGGCTAAGTGTCAACTTTCGAAAAAACGGCTAAGTGTCGCCTCTCTGAAAAAACGGCAAAGTGTCAACTTTCGAAAAAACGACAGAGTGTCGCCTCTCTGAAAAAACGACTAAGTGTCGACTCTGAGAAAATGGCAAAGTGCCCACGGCTCTGCGGGCTCGTGCATCCGACCCGCGCCGGTTCCCCAGCCGGCCTGAAATAAGGCAAAACCAGCCTCTCCGCCTGGAGCTCAGAGCCAACTTGGCGAATATTTTCTAAGTGCCCACGGCTCTGCGTGGCTACGGCGTCTGCCCAGCGCCGGTTCCTGGGTCGAACCCCGAGGACGAGGAATGCCGGTCTCCGCCTGGAGGTCCCAGCTTAATCGGCGAAAATTTTCTAAGTGCCCACGGCTCTGCCGGGCTCGTGCATCCGACCCGCGCCGGTTCCCCAGCCGGCCTGAAATAAGGCAAAACCAGCCTCTCCCCCTGGAGCTCAGAGCCAATTGTGGCGAAAAAACGACTAAGTGTCAACTTTCGAAAAAACGACTAAGTGTCAACTTTCCAAAAAAACGGCTAAGTGTCGACTTTCGAAAAAACGGCTAAGTGTCAACTTTCGAAAAAACGACTAAGTGTCGCCTCCGAAAAAACGACTAAGTGTCGCCTCTCTGAAAAAACGACTAAGTGCCCACGGCTCTGCGGGGCTTGTGAGTCCGCCCCGCGCCGGTTCGGCGGTCGGCCTCAAAAAGCGAAAAATCAGCCTCTCTCCCTGGAGCTCACCAAAAATTTGTCGAAATTTTTCTAAGTTCTCCTCGAGGTACCAGGGGGTGAGGTACCCGGGCTAAGATGCAGTACCTTTTTTGGTCTTCAGGTGCGCCAGAGTACAATGAAATGGTCCCAGTAGTCAGTGTACTCATCGACTTTCCCCCCGTTTTCCAAAGCACCTCGTTTACGAGTATGGAGGAGATGGTGCTGGTCTCCCCACGGCGTCGGACACGCCGTCCTCGACAGCACAAGGTCGGATAGAAGACCTGAAAAGCGCCGTGGCACGCGCTGGAGGTGTCACTGTGGCGAAAAAGTGACTAAGTGTCAACTTTCGAAAAAACGGCTAAGTGTCAACTTTCGAAAAAACGGCTAAGTGTCAACTTTCGAAAAAACGACAAAGTGTCACCTCTCTGAAAAAACGGCAAAGTGTCAACTTTTGAAAAAAACGACTAAGTGTCAACTTTCGAAAAAACGACTAAGTGTCACCTCTCTGAAAAAATGGCAAAGTGTCAACTGCGAATGTGGTGGTGCATGGAAGGAAGTGGAGGACGGCCGCCTCCTTAAACACAGGCCGAAGAGGAGCGTCAGGGCCGGCTCCTTAAACACGGACCGAGTGTCGCCCTTAACACAGACCAAGCGGAGGACGGCCGCCTCCCTAAATACAGGCCGAACCGGAGCGCGAGGGCCGCTCCTTAAACACGGACCGAGTGTCGCCCTTAACACAGACCAAGCGGAGGACGGCCGCCTCCCTAAATACAGGCCGAACCGGAGCGCGAGGGCCGCTCCTTAAACACGGACCGAGTGTCGCCCTTAACACAGACCAAGGGGAGGACGGCCGCCTCCTTAAACACAGGCCGGAGAGGAGCGTCAGGGCCAGGCTCCTTAAACACGGACCGAGTGTCGCCCTTAACACAGACCAAGCGGAGGACGGCCGCCTCCCTAAATACAGGCCGAACCGGAGCGCGAGGGCCAGGCTCCTTAAACACGGACCGAGTGTCGCCCTTAACACAGACCAAGGGGAGGACGGCCGCCTCCTTAAACACAGGCCGGAGAGGAGCGTCAGGGCCAGGCTCCTTAAACACGGACCGAGTGTTGCCCTTAACACAGACCAAGCGGAGGACGGCCGCCTCCCTAAATACAGGCCGAACCGGAGCGCGAGGGCCAGGCTCCTTAAACACGGACCGAGTGTCGCCCTTAACACAGACCAAGGGGAGGACGGCCGCCTCCTTAAACACAGGCCGAACCGGAGCGCGAGTGTTGCTCCTTAAACACGGACCGAGTGGAGGACGGCCGCCTCCTTAAACACAGGCCGAACAAAATGACACAAAGTGTCAACTGCGAATGTTGTCCATCCAAGGAAGGAGCGTGATGCCCGGCCGGCTCCTTAAACACAGGCCGAGAGTCGCCCCGGACGGTCCGCCTCGCGGCGCCCGTCTGCTCGGATAAAATGACACAAAGTGTCAACTGCGAATGTTGTCCATCCAAGGAAGGAGCGTGATGCCCGGCCGGCTCCTTAAACACAGGCCGAGAGTCGCCCCGGACGGTCCGCCTCGCGGCGCCCGCCCGCTCGGATAAAATGACACAAAGTGTCAACTACGAATGTTGTCCATCCAAGGAAGGAGCGTGATGCCCGGCCGGCTCCTTAAACACAGGCCGAGAGTCGCCCCGGACGGTCCGCCTCGCGGCGCCCGTCTGCTCGGATAAAATGACACAAAGTGTCAACTGCGAATGTTGTCCATCCAAGGAAGGAGCGTGATGCCCGGCCGGCTCCTTAAACACAGGCCGAGAGTCGCCCCGGACGGTCCGCCTCGCGGCGCCCGCCCGCTCGGATAAAATGACACAAAGTGTCAACTACGAATGTTGTCCATCCAAGGAAGGAGCGTGATGCCCGGCCGGCTCCTTAAACACAGGCCGAGAGTCGCCCCGGACGGTCCGCCTCGCGGCGCCCGTCTGCTCGGATAAAATGACACAAAGTGTCAACTGCGAATGTTGTCCATCCAAGGAAGGAGCGTGATGCCCGGCCGGCTCCTTAAACACAGGCCGAGAGTCGCCCCGGACGGTCCGCCTCGCGGCGCCCGCCCGCTCGGATAAAATGACACAAAGTGTCAACTACGAATGTTGTCCATCCAAGGAAGGAGCGTGATGCCCGGCCGGCTCCTTAAACACAGGCCGAGAGTCGCCCCGGACGGTCCGCCTCGCGGCGCCCGTCCGCTCGGATAAAATGACACAAAGTGTCAACTGCGAATGTTGTCCATCCAAGGAAGGAGCGTGATGCCCGGCCGGCTCCTTAAACACAGGCCGAGAGTCGCCCCGGACGGTCCGCCTCGCGGCGCCCGCCCGCTCGGATAAAATGACACAAAGTGTCAACTACGAATGTTGTCCATCCAAGGAAGGAGCGTGATGCCCGGCCGGCTCCTTAAACACAGGCCGAGAGTTGCCCCGGACGGTCCGCCTCGCGGCGGCCGTCCGCTCGGATAAAATGACACAAAGTGTCAACTGCGAATGTTGTCCATCCAAGGAAGGAGCGTGATGCCCGGCCGGCTCCTTAAACACAGGCCGAGAGTCGCCCCGGACGGTCCGCCTCGCGGCGCCCGCCCGCTCGGATAAAATGACACAAAGTGTCAACTATGAATGTTGTCCATCCAAGGAGGGAGCGTGAGGCCCGGCCGGCTCCGAAAACACAGGCCGAGAGTCGCCCCGGACGGTCCGCCTCGCGGCGCCCGTCTGCTCGGATAAAATGACACAAAGTGTCAACTGCGAATGTTGTCCATCCAAGGAAGGAGCGTGATGCCCGGCCGGCTCCTTAAACACAGGCCGAGAGTCGCCCCGGACGGTCCGCCTCGCGGCGCCCGCCCGCTCGGATAAAATGACACAAAGTGTCAACTACGAATGTTGTCCATCCAAGGAGGGAGCGTGAGGCCCGGCCGGCTCCGAAAACACAGGCCGAGAGTCGCCCCGGACGGTCCGCCTCGCGGCGCCCGTCTGCTCGGATAAAATGACACAAAGTGTCAACTGCGAATGTTGTCCATCCAAGGAAGGAGCGTGATGCCCGGCCGGCTCCTTAAACACAGGCCGAGAGTCGCCCCGGACGGTCCGCCTCGCGGCGCCCGCCCGCTCGGATAAAATGACACAAAGTGTCAACTACGAATGTTGTCCATCCAAGGAAGGAGCGTGATGCCCGGCTCCATAGCTCCATACCTCCAGAGCTCCATACCTCCAGAGCTCCATACCTCCAGAGCTCCATAGCACCAGAGCTCCATGGCTTCAGAGCTCCATAGCACCATAGCTCCATACCTCCAGAGCTCCAGGGCTCCATAGCTCCATACCTCCAGAGCTCCATACCTCCAGAGCTCCATACCTCCAGAGCTCCATAGCACCAGAGCTCCATGGCTTCAGAGCTCCATAGCACCATAGCTCCATACCTCCAGAGCTCCAGGGCTCCATAGCTCCATACCTCCAGAGCTCCATACCTCCAGAGCTCCATAGCACCAGAGCTCCATGGCTTCAGAGCTCCATAGCACCATAGCTCCATACCTCCAGAGCTCCAGGGCTCCATAGCTCCATACCTCCAGAGCTCCATACCTCCAGAGCTCCATACCTCCAGAGCTCCAGAGCTCCATAGCACCAGAGCTCCATGGCTTCAGAGCTCCATAGCACCATAGCTCCATACCTCCAGAGCTCCAGGGCTCCATAGCTCCATACCTCCAGAGCTCCATACCTCCAGAGCTCCAGAGCTCCATAGCACCAGAGCTCCATGGCTTCAGAGCTCCATAGCACCATAGCTCCATACCTCCAGAGCTCCAGGGCTCCATAGCTCCATACCTCCAGAGCTCCATACCTCCAGAGCTCCAGAGCTCCATAGCACCAGAGCTCCAAGGCTTCAGAGCTCCATAGCACCATAGCTCCATACCTCCAGAGCTCCAGGGCTCCAAAGCTCCATACCTCCAGAGCTCCATACCTCCAGAGCTCCATACCTCCAGAGCTCCATAGCTCCATAGCACCAGAGCTCCATAGCTCCATAGCACCAGAGCTCCATAGCACCAGAGCTCCATAGCACCAGAGCTCCATAGCTCCATAGCACCAGAGCTCCATAGCTCCATAGCACCAGAGCTCCATAGCTCCATAGCACCAGAGCTCCATACTTCCAGAGCTCCATAGCTCCATAGCACCAGAGCTCCATAGCTCCATAGCACCAGAGCTCCATAGCTCCATAGCACCAGAGCTCCATACTTCCATAGCTCCATAGCTCCATACCTCCAGAGCTCCATAGCTCCATAGCTCCATACCTCCAGAGCTCCATAGCTCCAGAGCTCCATAGCTCCATAGCACCAGAGCTCCATAGCTCCATAGCACCAGAGCTCCATACTTCCATAGCTCCAGGGCTCCATAGCTCCAGGGCTCCATAGCTCCATACCTCCAGAGCTCCATAGCTCCATACTTCCAGAGCTCCATAGCTCCATAGCACCAGAGCTCCTAAGCTCCATAGCACCAGAGCTCCATAGCTCCATAGCACCAGAGCTCCATAGCTCCATAGCACCAGAGCTCCATAGCTCCATAGCTCCAGGGCTCCATAGCTCCATAGCTCCAGGGCTCCATAGCTCCATAGCTCCAGGGCTCCATAGCTCTATAGCTCCATACCTCCAGAGCTCCATACCTCCAGAGCTCCATACCTCCATAGCACCAGAGCTCCATAGCTCCAGGGCTCCAGGGCTCCATAGCTCCATACCTCCAGAGCTCCATAGCTCCATACTTCCAGAGCTCCATAGCTCCATAGCTCCATACTTCCATAGCTCCATAGCTCCATACTTCCATAGCACCTGAGCTCCATACCTCCAGAGCTCCATAGCTCCAGCCTGGGTGGCTGGTGGCTCCATAGCTCCATACTTCCATAGCTCTAAGTCAGAGAGTTGGCGAAAATTGCACTAAGTGCGAAAGCCCATTCATTTACAACGGCGTGTCCGCCAGGCGGCGACATTTCCCCGTTACCGGTGGCTGCGCGGCGGGTGAGTGACAGAGCTTATCCGAGCGGCTGGAACTCTGCGCCGGCGTGGTCGAGCGTGAGGCCTCGGCCCTTTGGCTGCCTGGTACCTAAAACACTTCCATTGATCCAGCCACGGAGGGTGCTGGCTGGTGGCTCCATACCTCCATAGCTCCATAGCACCAGAGCTCCATAGCTCCATAGCACCAGAGCTCCATGGCTTCAGAGCTCCATAGCACCATAGCTCCATACCTCCAGAGCTCCAGGGCTCCATAGCTCCATACCTCCAGAGCTCCATACCTCCAGAGCTCCATACCTCCAGAGCTCCATAGCACCAGAGCTCCATGGCTTCAGAGCTCCATAGCACCATAGCTCCATACCTCCAGAGCTCCAGGGCTCCATAGCTCCATACCTCCAGAGCTCCATACCTCCAGAGCTCCATAGCACCAGAGCTCCATAGCACCAGAGCTCCATGGCTTCAGAGCTCCATAGCACCATAGCTCCATACCTCCAGAGCTCCAGGGCTCCATAGCTCCATACCTCCAGAGCTCCATACCTCCAGAGCTCCATACCTCCAGAGCTCCAGAGCTCCATAGCACCAGAGCTCCATGGCTTCAGAGCTCCATAGCACCATAGCTCCATACCTCCAGAGCTCCAGGGCTCCATAGCTCCATACCTCCAGAGCTCCATACCTCCAGAGCTCCAGAGCTCCATAGCACCAGAGCTCCATGGCTTCAGAGCTCCATAGCACCATAGCTCCATACCTCCAGAGCTCCAGGGCTCCATAGCTCCATACCTCCAGAGCTCCATACCTCCAGAGCTCCATACCTCCAGAGCTCCATAGCTCCATAGCACCAGAGCTCCATAGCTCCATAGCACCAGAGCTCCATAGCACCAGAGCTCCATAGCACCAGAGCTCCATAGCTCCATAGCACCAGAGCTCCATAGCTCCATAGCACCAGAGCTCCATAGCTCCATAGCACCAGAGCTCCATACTTCCAGAGCTCCATAGCTCCATAGCTCCATAGCACCAGAGCTCCATAGCTCCATAGCACCAGAGCTCCATGGCTTCAGAGCTCCATAGCACCATAGCTCCATACCTCCAGAGCTCCAGGGCTCCATAGCGCCATACCTCCAGAGCTCCATACCTCCAAAGCTCCATAGCTCCATAGCACCAGAGCTCCATAGCTCCATAGCACCAGAGCTCCATACTTCCATAGCTCCAGGGCTCCATAGCTCCAGGGCTCCATACCTCCAGAGCTCCATAGCTCCATACTTCCAGAGCTCCATAGCTCCATACTTCCATAGCTCCATACTTCCATACCTCCATAGCTCCATACTTCCATAGCACCAGAGCTCCATACTTCCATAGCACCAGAGCTCCATACCTCCAGAGCTCCAGAGCTCCAGCCTGGGTGGCTGGTGGCTCCATAGCTCCATACTTCCATAGCTCTAAGTCAGAGAGTTGGCGAAAATTGCACTAAGTGCGAAAGCCCATTCATTTACAACGGCGTGTCCACAAGGCGGCGACATTTCCCCGTTACCGGTGGCTGCGCGGCGGGTGAGTGACAGAGCTTATCCGAGCGGCTGGAACTCTGCGCCGGCGTGGTCGAGCGTGAGGCCTCGGCCCTTTGGCTGCCTGGTACCTAAAACACTTCCATTGATCCAGCCACGGAGGGTGCTGGCTGGTGGCTCCATACCTCCATAGCTCCATAGCACCAGAGCTCCATAGCTCCATAGCACCAGAGCTCCATGGCTTCAGAGCTCCATAGCACCATAGCTCCATACCTCCAGAGCTCCAGGGCTCCATAGCTCCATACCTCCAGAGCTCCATACCTCCAGAGCTCCATACCTCCAGAGCTCCATAGCACCAGAGCTCCATGGCTTCAGAGCTCCATAGCACCATAGCTCCATACCTCCAGAGCTCCAGGGCTCCATAGCTCCATACCTCCAGAGCTCCATACCTCCAGAGCTCCATACCTCCAGAGCTCCATAGCACCAGAGCTCCATGGCTTCAGAGCTCCATAGCACCATAGCTCCATACCTCCAGAGCTCCAGGGCTCCATAGCTCCATACCTCCAGAGCTCCATACCTCCAGAGCTCCATACCTCCAGAGCTCCATAGCACCAGAGCTCCATGGCTTCAGAGCTCCATAGCACCATAGCTCCATACCTCCAGAGCTCCAGGGCTCCATAGCTCCATACCTCCAGAGCTCCATACCTCCAGAGCTCCATACCTCCAGAGCTCCAGAGCTCCATAGCACCAGAGCTCCATGGCTTCAGAGCTCCATAGCACCATAGCTCCATACCTCCAGAGCTCCAGGGCTCCATAGCTCCATACCTCCAGAGCTCCATACCTCCAGAGCTCCAGAGCTCCATAGCACCAGAGCTCCATGGCTTCAGAGCTCCATAGCACCATAGCTCCATACCTCCAGAGCTCCAGGGCTCCATAGCTCCATACCTCCAGAGCTCCATACCTCCAGAGCTCCAGAGCTCCATAGCACCAGAGCTCCATGGCTTCAGAGCTCCATAGCACCATAGCTCCATACCTCCAGAGCTCCAGGGCTCCAAAGCTCCATACCTCCAGAGCTCCATTCCTCCAGAGCTCCATACCTCCAGAGCTCCATAGCTCCATAGCACCAGAGCTCCATAGCTCCATAGCACCAGAGCTCCATAGCACCAGAGCTCCATAGCACCAGAGCTCCATAGCTCCATAGCACCAGAGCTCCATAGCTCCATAGCACCAGAGCTCCATAGCTCCATAGCACCAGAGCTCCATACTTCCAGAGCTCCATAGCTCCATAGCTCCATAGCACCAGAGCTCCATAGCTCCATAGCACCAGAGCTCCATAGCTCCATAGCACCAGAGCTCCATACTTCCATAGCTCCATAGCTCCATACCTCCAGAGCTCCATAGCTCCATAGCTCCATACCTCCAGAGCTCCATAGCTCCAGAGCTCCATAGCTCCATAGCACCAGAGCTCCATAGCTCCATAGCACCAGAGCTCCATACTTCCATAGCTCCAGGGCTCCATAGCTCCAGGGCTCCATAGCTCCATACCTCCAGAGCTCCATAGCTCCATACTTCCAGAGCTCCATAGCTCCATAGCACCAGAGCTCCATAGCTCCATAGCACCAGAGCTCCATAGCTCCATAGCACCAGAGCTCCATAGCTCCATAGCACCAGAGCTCCATAGCTCCATAGCTCCAGGGCTCCATAGCTCCATAGCTCCAGGGCTCCATAGCTCCATAGCTCCAGGGCTCCATAGCTCCATACCTCCAGAGCTCCATACCTCCAGAGCTCCATACCTCCATAGCACCAGAGCTCCATAGCTCCAGGGCTCCAGGGCTCCATAGCTCCATACCTCCAGAGCTCCATAGCTCCATACTTCCAGAGCTCCATAGCTCCATACTTCCATAGCTCCATAGCTCCATACTTCCATAGCACCTGAGCTCCATACCTCCAGAGCTCCATAGCTCCAGCCTGGGTGGCTGGTGGCTCCATAGCTCCATACTTCCATAGCTCTAAGTCAGAGAGTTGGCGAAAATTGCACTAAGTGCGAAAGCCCATTCATTTACAACGGCGTGTCCGCCAGGCGGCGACATTTCCCCGTTACCGGTGGCTGCGCGGCGGGTGAGTGACAGAGCTTATCCGAGCGGCTGGAACTCTGCGCCGGCGTGGTCGAGCGTGAGGCCTCGGCCCTTTGGCTGCCTGGTACCTAAAACACTTCCATTGATCCAGCCACGGAGGGTGCTGGCTGGTGGCTCCATACCTCCATAGCTCCATAGCACCAGAGCTCCATAGCTCCATAGCACCAGAGCTCCATGGCTTCAGAGCTCCATAGCACCATAGCTCCATACCTCCAGAGCTCCAGGGCTCCATAGCTCCATACCTCCAGAGCTCCATACCTCCAGAGCTCCATACCTCCAGAGCTCCATAGCACCAGAGCTCCATGGCTTCAGAGCTCCATAGCACCATAGCTCCATACCTCCAGAGCTCCAGGGCTCCATAGCTCCATACCTCCAGAGCTCCATACCTCCAGAGCTCCATACCTCCAGAGCTCCATAGCACCAGAGCTCCATGGCTTCAGAGCTCCATAGCACCATAGCTCCATACCTCCAGAGCTCCAGGGCTCCATAGCTCCATACCTCCAGAGCTCCATACCTCCAGAGCTCCATACCTCCGGAGCTCCAGAGCTCCATAGCACCAGAGCTCCATGGCTTCAGAGCTCCATAGCACCATAGCTCCATACCTCCAGAGCTCCAGGGCTCCATAGCTCCATACCTCCAGAGCTCCATACCTCCAGAGCTCCAGAGCTCCATAGCACCAGAGCTCCATGGCTTCAGAGCTCCATAGCACCATAGCTCCATACCTCCAGAGCTCCAGGGCTCCATAGCTCCATACCTCCAGAGCTCCATACCTCCAGAGCTCCATACCTCCAGAGCTCCATAGCTCCATAGCACCAGAGCTCCATAGCTCCATAGCACCAGAGCTCCATAGCACCAGAGCTCCATAGCTCCATAGCACCAGAGCTCCATAGCTCCATAGCACCAGAGCTCCATAGCTCCATAGCACCAGAGCTCCATACTTCCAGAGCTCCATAGCTCCATAGCTCCATAGCACCAGAGCTCCATAGCTCCATAGCACCAGAGCTCCATGGCTTCAGAGCTCCATAGCACCATAGCTCCATACCTCCAGAGCTCCAGGGCTCCATAGCTCCATACCTCCAGAGCTCCATACCTCCAGAGCTCCATACCTCCAGAGCTCCATAGCACCAGAGCTCCATAGCTCCATAGCACCAGAGCTCCATAGCACCAGAACTCCATAGCACCAGAGCTCCATAGCTCCATAGCACCAGAGCTCCATAGCTCCATAGCACCAGAGCTCCATACTTCCAGAGCTCCATAGCTCCATAGCTCCATAGCACCAGAGCTCCATAGCTCCATAGCACCAGAGCTCCATAGCTCCATAGCACCAGAGCTCCATACTTCCATAGCTCCATAGCTCCATACCTCCAGAGCTCCATAGCTCCATAGCTCCATACCTCCAGAGCTCCATAGCTCCAGAGCTCCATAGCTCCATAGCTCCATAGCACCAGAGCTCCATAGCTCCATAGCACCAGAGCTCCATACTTCCATAGCTCCAGGGCTCCATAGCTCCAGGGCTCCATACCTCCAGAGCTCCATAGCTCCATACTTCCAGAGCTCCATAGCTCCATACTTCCATAGCTCCATACTTCCATACCTCCATAGCTCCATACTTCCATAGAACCAGAGCTCCATACTTCCATAGCACCAGAGCTCCATACCTCCAGAGCTCCATAGCACCAGAGCTCCATAGCTCCATAGCACCAGAGCTCCATAGCTCCATAGCACCAGAGCTCCATAGCTCCATAGCACCAGAGCTCCATACTTCCAGAGCTCCATAGCTCCATAGCTCCATAGCACCAGAGCTCCATAGCTCCATAGCACCAGAGCTCCATAGCTCCATAGCACCAGAGCTCCATACTTCCATAGCTCCATAGCTCCATACCTCCAGAGCTCCATAGCTCCATAGCTCCATACCTCCAGAGCTCCATAGCTCCAGAGCTCCATAGCTCCATAGCACCAGAGCTCCATAGCTCCATAGCACCAGAGCTCCATACTTCCATAGCTCCAGGGCTCCATAGCTCCAGGGCTCCATAGCTCCATACCTCCAGAGCTCCATAGCTCCATACTTCCAGAGCTCCATAGCTCCATAGCACCAGAGCTCCATAGCTCCATAGCACCAGAGCTCCATAGCTCCATAGCACCAGAGCTCCATAGCTCCATAGCACCAGAGCTCCATAGCTCCATAGCTCCAGGGCTCCATAGCTCCATAGCTCCAGGGCTCCATAGCTCCATAGCTCCAGGGCTCCATAGCTCCATAGCTCCATACCTCCAGAGCTCCATACCTCCAGAGCTCCATACCTCCATAGCACCAGAGCTCCATAGCTCCAGGGCTCCAGGGCTCCATAGCTCCATACCTCCAGAGCTCCATAGCTCCATACTTCCAGAGCTCCATAGCTCCATAGCTCCATACTTCCATAGCTCCATAGCTCCATACTTCCATAGCACCTGAGCTCCATACCTCCAGAGCTCCATAGCTCCAGCCTGGGTGGCTGGTGGCTCCATAGCTCCATACTTCCATAGCTCTAAGTCAGAGAGTTGGCGAAAATTGCACTAAGTGCGAAAGCCCATTCATTTACAACGGCGTGTCCGCCAGGCGGCGACATTTCCCCGTTACCGGTGGCTGCGCGGCGGGTGAGTGACAGAGCTTATCCGAGCGGCTGGAACTCTGCGCCGGCGTGGTCGAGCGTGAGGCCTCGGCCCTTTGGCTGCCTGGTACCTAAAACACTTCCATTGATCCAGCCACGGAGGGTGCTGGCTGGTGGCTCCATACCTCCATAGCTCCATAGCACCAGAGCTCCATAGCTCCATAGCACCAGAGCTCCATGGCTTCAGAGCTCCATAGCACCATAGCTCCATACCTCCAGAGCTCCAGGGCTCCATAGCTCCATACCTCCAGAGCTCCATACCTCCAGAGCTCCATACCTCCAGAGCTCCATAGCACCAGAGCTCCATGGCTTCAGAGCTCCATAGCACCATAGCTCCATACCTCCAGAGCTCCAGGGCTCCATAGCTCCATACCTCCAGAGCTCCATACCTCCAGAGCTCCATACCTCCAGAGCTCCAGAGCTCCATAGCACCAGAGCTCCATGGCTTCAGAGCTCCATAGCACCATAGCTCCATACCTCCAGAGCTCCATAGCTCCATACTTCCATAGCTCCATAGCTCCATAGCTCCATACTTCCATAGCTCCATAGCTCCATACTTCCATAGCACCTGAGCTCCATACCTCCAGAGCTCCATAGCTCCAGCCTGGGTGGCTGGTGGCTCCATAGCTCCATACTTCCATAGCTCTAAGTCAGAGAGTTGGCGAAAATTGCACTAAGTGCGAAAGCCCATTCATTTACAACGGCGTGTCCGCCAGGCGGCGACATTTCCCCGTTACCGGTGGCTGCGCGGCGGGTGAGTGACAGAGCTTATCCGAGCGGCTGGAACTCTGCGCCGGCGTGGTCGAGCGTGAGGCCTCGGCCCTTTGGCTACCTGGTACCTAAAACACTTCCATTGATCCAGCCACGGAGGGTGCTGGCTGGTGGCTCCATACCTCCATAGCTCCATAGCACCAGAGCTCCATAGCTCCATAGCACCAGAGCTCCATGGCTTCAGAGCTCCATAGCACCATAGCTCAATACCTCCAGAGCTCCAGGGCTCCATAGCTCCATACCTCCAGAGCTCCATACCTCCAGAGCTCCATACCTCCAGAGCTCCATAGCACCAGAGCTCCATGGCTTCAGAGCTCCATAGCACCATAGCTCCATACCTCCAGAGCTCCAGGGCTCCATAGCTCCATACCTCCAGAGCTCCATACCTCCAGAGCTCCATACCTCCAGAGCTCCATAGCACCAGAGCTCCATGGCTTCAGAGCTCCATAGCACCATAGCTCCATACCTCCAGAGCTCCAGGGCTCCATAGCTCCATACCTCCAGAGCTCCATACCTCCAGAGCTCCATACCTCCAGAGCTCCAGAGCTCCATAGCACCAGAGCTCCATGGCTTCAGAGCTCCATAGCACCATAGCTCCATACCTCCAGAGCTCCAGGGCTCCATAGCTCCATACCTCCAGAGCTCCATACCTCCAGAGCTCCAGAGCTCCATAGCACCAGAGCTCCATGGCTTCAGAGCTCCATAGCACCATAGCTCCATACCTCCAGAGCTCCAGGGCTCCATAGCTCCATACCTCCAGAGCTCCATACCTCCAGAGCTCCATACCTCCAGAGCTCCATAGCTCCATAGCACCAGAGCTCCATAGCTCCATAGCACCAGAGCTCCATAGCACCAGAGCTCCATAGCACCAGAGCTCCATAGCTCCATAGCACCAGAGCTCCATAGCTCCATAGCACCAGAGCTCCATAGCTCCATAGCACCAGAGCTCCATACTTCCAGAGCTCCATAGCTCCATAGCTCCATAGCAACAGAGCTCCATAGCTCCATAGCACCAGAGCTCCATGGCTTCAGAGCTCCATAGCACCATAGCTCCATACCTCCAGAGCTCCAGGGCTCCATAGCTCCATACCTCCAGAGCTCCATACCTCCAGAGCTCCATACCTCCAGAGCTCCATAGCACCAGAGCTCCATAGCTCCATAGCACCAGAGCTCCATAGCACCAGAACTCCATAGCACCAGAGCTCCATAGCTCCATAGCACCAGAGCTCCATAGCTCCATAGCACCAGAGCTCCATACTTCCAGAGCTCCATAGCTCCATAGCTCCATAGCACCAGAGCTCCATAGCTCCATAGCACCAGAGCTCCATAGCTCCATAGCACCAGAGCTCCATACTTCCATAGCTCCATAGCTCCATACCTCCAGAGCTCCATAGCTCCATAGCTCCATAGCTCCATACCTCCAGAGCTCCATAGCTCCAGAGCTCCATAGCTCCATAGCTCCATAGCACCAGAGCTCCATAGCTCCATAGCACCAGAGCTCCATACTTCCATAGCTCCAGGGCTCCATAGCTCCAGGGCTCCATACCTCCAGAGCTCCATAGCTCCATACTTCCAGAGCTCCATAGCTCCATACTTCCATAGCTCCATACTTCCATACCTCCATAGCTCCATACTTCCATAGCACCAGAGCTCCATACTTCCATAGCACCAGAGCTCCATACCTCCAGAGCTCCAGAGCTCCAGCCTGGGTGGCTGGTGGCTCCATAGCTCCATACTTCCATAGCTCTAAGTCAGAGAGTTGGCGAAAATTGCACTAAGTGCGAAAGCCCATTCATTTACAACGGCGTGTCCACAAGGCGGCGACATTTCCCCGTTACCGGTGGCTGCGCGGCGGGTGAGTGACAGAGCTTATCCGAGCGGCTGGAACTCTGCGCCGGCGTGGTCGAGCGTGAGGCCTCGGCCCTTTGGCTGCCTGGTACCTAAAACACTTCCATTGATCCAGCCACGGAGGGTGCTGGCTGGTGGCTCCATACCTCCATAGCTCCATAGCACCAGAGCTCCATAGCTCCATAGCACCAGAGCTCCATGGCTTCAGAGCTCCATAGCACCATAGCTCCATACCTCCAGAGCTCCAGGGCTCCATAGCTCCATACCTCCAGAGCTCCATACCTCCAGAGCTCCATACCTCCAGAGCTCCATAGCACCAGAGCTCCATGGCTTCAGAGCTCCATAGCACCATAGCTCCATACCTCCAGAGCTCCAGGGCTCCATAGCTCCATACCTCCAGAGCTCCATACCTCCAGAGCTCCATACCTCCAGAGCTCCAGAGCTCCATAGCACCAGAGCTCCATGGCTTCAGAGCTCCATAGCACCATAGCTCCATACCTCCAGAGCTCCAGGGCTCCATAGCTCCATACCTCCAGAGCTCCATACCTCCAGAGCTCCAGAGCTCCATAGCACCAGAGCTCCATGGCTTCAGAGCTCCATAGCACCATAGCTCCATACCTCCAGAGCTCCAGGGCTCCATAGCTCCATACCTCCAGAGCTCCATACCTCCAGAGCTCCAGAGCTCCATAGCACCAGAGCTCCATGGCTTCAGAGCTCCATAGCACCATAGCTCCATACCTCCAGAGCTCCAGGGCTCCAAAGCTCCATACCTCCAGAGCTCCATACCTCCAGAGCTCCATACCTCCAGAGCTCCATAGCTCCATAGCACCAGAGCTCCATAGCTCCATAGCACCAGAGCTCCATAGCACCAGAGCTCCATAGCTCCATAGCACCAGAGCTCCATAGCTCCATAGCACCAGAGCTCCATAGCTCCATAGCACCAGAGCTCCATACTTCCAGAGCTCCATAGCTCCATAGCTCCATAGCACCAGAGCTCCATAGCTCCATAGCACCAGAGCTCCATAGCTCCATAGCACCAGAGCTCCATACTTCCATAGCTCCATAGCTCCATACCTCCAGAGCTCCATAGCTCCATACCTCCAGAGCTCCATAGCTCCAGAGCTCCATAGCTCCATAGCACCAGAGCTCCATAGCTCCATAGCACCAGAGCTCCATACTTCCATAGCTCCAGGGCTCCATAGCTCCAGGGCTCCATAGCTCCATACCTCCAGAGCTCCATAGCTCCATACTTCCAGAGCTCCATAGCTCCATAGCACCAGAGCTCCATAGCTCCATAGCACCAGAGTTCCATAGCTCCATAGCACCAGAGCTCCATAGCTCCATAGCACCAGAGCTCCATAGCTCCATAGCTCCAGGGCTCCATAGCTCCATAGCTCCAGGGCTCCATAGCTCCATAGCTCCAGGGCTCCATAGCTCCATAGCTCCATACCTCCAGAGCTCCATACCTCCAGAGCTCCATACCTCCATAGCACCAGAGCTCCATAGCTCCAGGGCTCCAGGGCTCCATAGCTCCATACCTCCAGAGCTCCATAGCTCCATACTTCCAGAGCTCCATAGCTCCATAGCTCCATACTTCCATAGCTCCATAGCTCCATACTTCCATAGCACCTGAGCTCCATACCTCCAGAGCTCCATAGCTCCAGCCTGGGTGGCTGGTGGCTCCATAGCTCCATACTTCCATAGCTCTAAGTCAGAGAGTTGGCGAAAATTGCACTAAGTGCGAAAGCCCATTCATTTACAACGGCGTGTCCGCCAGGCGGCGACATTTCCCCGTTACCGGTGGCTGCGCGGCGGGTGAGTGACAGAGCTTATCCGAGCGGCTGGAACTCTGCGCCGGCGTGGTCGAGCGTGAGGCCTCGGCCCTTTGGCTGCCTGGTACCTAAAACACTTCCATTGATCCAGCCACGGAGGGTGCTGGCTGGTGGCTCCATACCTCCAGAGCTCCATAGCACCAGAGCTCCATAGCTCCATAGCACCAGAGCTCCATGGCTTCAGAGCTCCATAGCACCATAGCTCCATACCTCCAGAGCTCCAGGGCTCCATAGCTCCATACCTCCAGAGCTCCATACCTCCAGAGCTCCATACCTCCAGAGCTCCATAGCACCAGAGCTCCATGGCTTCAGAGCTCCATAGCACCATAGCTCCATACCTCCAGAGCTCCAGGGCTCCATAGCTCCATACCTCCAGAGCTCCATACCTCCAGAGCTCCATACCTCCAGAGCTCCATAGCACCAGAGCTCCATGGCTTCAGAGCTCCATAGCACCATAGCTCCATACCTCCAGAGCTCCAGGGCTCCATAGCTCCATACCTCCAGAGCTCCATACCTCCAGAGCTCCATACCTCCAGAGCTCCAGAGCTCCATAGCACCAGAGCTCCATGGCTTCAGAGCTCCATAGCTCCATACCTCCAGAGCTCCAGGGCTCCATAGCTCCATACCTCCAGAGCTCCATACCTCCAGAGCTCCAGAGCTCCATAGCACCAGAGCTCCATGGCTTCAGAGCTCCATAGCACCATAGCTCCATACCTCCAGAGCTCCAGGGCTCCATAGCTCCATACCTCCAGAGCTCCATACCTCCAGAGCTCCATAGCTCCATAGCACCAGAGCTCCATAGCTCCATAGCACCAGAGCTCCATAGCACCAGAGCTCCATAGCACCAGAGCTCCATAGCTCCATAGCACCAGAGCTCCATAGCTCCATAGCACCAGAGCTCCATAGCTCCATAGCACCAGAGCTCCATACTTCCAGAGCTCCATAGCTCCATAGCTCCATAGCACCAGAGCTCCATAGCTCCATAGCACCAGAGCTCCATAGCTCCATAGCACCAGAGCTCCATACTTCCATAGCTCCATAGCTCCATACCTCCAGAGCTCCATAGCTCCATAGCTGCATACCTCCAGAGCTCCATAGCTCCAGAGCTCCATAGCTCCATAGCTCCATAGCACCAGAGCTCCATAGCTCCATAGCTCCATACCTCCAGAGCTCCATAGCTCCATACTTCCAGAGCTCCATAGCTCCATACTTCCATAGCTCCATACTTCCATACCTCCATAGCTCCATACTTCCATAGCACCAGAGCTCCATACTTCCATAGCACCAGAGCTCCATACCTCCAGAGCTCCAGAGCTCCAGCCTGGGTGGCTGGTGGCTCCATAGCTCCATACTTCCATAGCTCTAAGTCAGAGAGTTGGCGAAAATTGCACTAAGTGCGAAAGCCCATTCATTTACAACGGCGTGTCCACAAGGCGGCGACATTTCCCCGTTACCGGTGGCTGCGCGGCGGGTGAGTGACAGAGCTTATCCGAGCGGCTGGAACTCTGCGCCGGCGTGGTCGAGCGTGAGGCCTCGGCCCTTTGGCTGCCTGGTACCTAAAACACTTCCATTGATCCAGCCACGGAGGGTGCTGGCTGGTGGCTCCATACCTCCATAGCTCCATAGCACCAGAGCTCCATAGCTCCATAGCACCAGAGCTCCATGGCTTCAGAGCTCCATAGCACCATAGCTCCATACCTCCAGAGCTCCAGGGCTCCATAGCTCCATACCTCCAGAGCTCCATACCTCCAGAGCTCCATACCTCCAGAGCTCCATAGCACCAGAGCTCCATGGCTTCAGAGCTCCATAGCACCATAGCTCCATACCTCCAGAGCTCCAGGGCTCCATAGCTCCATACCTCCAGAGCTCCATACCTCCAGAGCTCCATACCTCCAGAGCTCCATAGCACCAGAGCTCCATGGCTTCAGAGCTCCATAGCACCATAGCTCCATACCTCCAGAGCTCCAGGGCTCCATAGCTCCATACCTCCAGAGCTCCATACCTCCAGAGCTCCATACCTCCAGAGCTCCATAGCACCAGAGCTCCATGGCTTCAGAGCTCCATAGCACCATAGCTCCATACCTCCAGAGCTCCAGGGCTCCATAGCTCCATACCTCCAGAGCTCCATACCTCCAGAGCTCCATACCTCCAGAGCTCCAGAGCTCCATAGCACCAGAGCTCCATGGCTTCAGAGCTCCATAGCACCATAGCTCCATACCTCCAGAGCTCCAGGGCTCCATAGCTCCATACCTCCAGAGCTCCATACCTCCAGAGCTCCAGAGCTCCATAGCACCAGAGCTCCATGGCTTCAGAGCTCCATAGCACCATAGCTCCATACCTCCAGAGCTCCAGGGCTCCATAGCTCCATACCTCCAGAGCTCCATACCTCCAGAGCTCCAGAGCTCCATAGCACCAGAGCTCCATGGCTTCAGAGCTCCATAGCACCATAGCTCCATACCTCCAGAGCTCCAGGGCTCCAAAGCTCCATACCTCCAGAGCTCCATTCCTCCAGAGCTCCATACCTCCAGAGCTCCATAGCTCCATAGCACCAGAGCTCCATAGCTCCATAGCACCAGAGCTCCATAGCACCAGAGCTCCATAGCACCAGAGCTCCATAGCTCCATAGCACCAGAGCTCCATAGCTCCATAGCACCAGAGCTCCATAGCTCCATAGCACCAGAGCTCCATACTTCCAGAGCTCCATAGCTCCATAGCTCCATAGCACCAGAGCTCCATAGCTCCATAGCACCAGAGCTCCATAGCTCCATAGCACCAGAGCTCCATACTTCCATAGCTCCATAGCTCCATACCTCCAGAGCTCCATAGCTCCATAGCTCCATACCTCCAGAGCTCCATAGCTCCAGAGCTCCATAGCTCCATAGCACCAGAGCTCCATAGCTCCATAGCACCAGAGCTCCATACTTCCATAGCTCCAGGGCTCCATAGCTCCAGGGCTCCATAGCTCCATAGCTCCATACCTCCAGAGCTCCATAGCTCCATACTTCCAGAGCTCCATAGCTCCATAGCACCAGAGCTCCATAGCTCCATAGCACCAGAGCTCCATAGCTCCATAGCACCAGAGCTCCATAGCTCCATAGCACCAGAGCTCCATAGCTCCATAGCTCCAGGGCTCCATAGCTCCATAGCTCCAGGGCTCCATAGCTCCATAGCTCCAGGGCTCCATAGCTCCATACCTCCAGAGCTCCATACCTCCAGAGCTCCATACCTCCATAGCACCAGAGCTCCATAGCTCCAGGGCTCCAGGGCTCCATAGCTCCATACCTCCAGAGCTCCATAGCTCCATACTTCCAGAGCTCCATAGCTCCATAGCTCCATACTTCCATAGCTCCATAGCTCCATACTTCCATAGCACCTGAGCTCCATACCTCCAGAGCTCCATAGCTCCAGCCTGGGTGGCTGGTGGCTCCATAGCTCCATACTTCCATAGCTCTAAGTCAGAGAGTTGGCGAAAATTGCACTAAGTGCGAAAGCCCATTCATTTACAACGGCGTGTCCGCCAGGCGGCGACATTTCCCCGTTACCGGTGGCTGCGCGGCGGGTGAGTGACAGAGCTTATCCGAGCGGCTGGAACTCTGCGCCGGCGTGGTCGAGCGTGAGGCCTCGGCCCTTTGGCTGCCTGGTACCTAAAACACTTCCATTGATCCAGCCACGGAGGGTGCTGGCTGGTGGCTCCATACCTCCATAGCTCCATAGCACCAGAGCTCCATAGCTCCATAGCACCAGAGCTCCATGGCTTCAGAGCTCCATAGCACCATAGCTCCATACCTCCAGAGCTCCAGGGCTCCATAGCTCCATACCTCCAGAGCTCCATACCTCCAGAGCTCCATACCTCCAGAGCTCCATAGCACCAGAGCTCCATGGCTTCAGAGCTCCATAGCACCATAGCTCCATACCTCCAGAGCTCCAGGGCTCCATAGCTCCATACCTCCAGAGCTCCATACCTCCAGAGCTCCATACCTCCAGAGCTCCATAGCACCAGAGCTCCATGGCTTCAGAGCTCCATAGCACCATAGCTCCATACCTCCAGAGCTCCAGGGCTCCATAGCTCCATACCTCCAGAGCTCCATACCTCCAGAGCTCCATACCTCCAGAGCTCCAGAGCTCCATAGCACCAGAGCTCCATGGCTTCAGAGCTCCATAGCACCATAGCTCCATACCTCCAGAGCTCCAGGGCTCCATAGCTCCATACCTCCAGAGCTCCATACCTCCAGAGCTCCAGAGCTCCATAGCACCAGAGCTCCATGGCTTCAGAGCTCCATAGCACCATAGCTCCATACCTCCAGAGCTCCAGGGCTCCATAGCTCCATACCTCCAGAGCTCCATACCTCCAGAGCTCCATACCTCCAGAGCTCCATAGCTCCATAGCACCAGAGCTCCATAGCTCCATAGCACCAGAGCTCCATAGCACCAGAGCTCCATAGCACCAGAGCTCCATAGCTCCATAGCACCAGAGCTCCATAGCTCCATAGCACCAGAGCTCCATAGCTCCATAGCACCAGAGCTCCATACTTCCAGAGCTCCATAGCTCCATAGCTCCATAGCACCAGAGCTCCATAGCTCCATAGCACCAGAGCTCCATGGCTTCAGAGCTCCATAGCACCATAGCTCCATACCTCCAGAGCTCCAGGGCTCCATAGCTCCATACCTCCAGAGCTCCATACCTCCAGAGCTCCATACCTCCAGAGCTCCATAGCACCAGAGCTCCATAGCTCCATAGCACCAGAGCTCCATAGCACCAGAACTCCATAGCACCAGAGCTCCATAGCTCCATAGCACCAGAGCTCCATAGCTCCATAGCACCAGAGCTCCATACTTCCAGAGCTCCATAGCTCCATAGCTCCATAGCACCAGAGCTCCATAGCTCCATAGCACCAGAGCTCCATAGCTCCATAGCACCAGAGCTCCATACTTCCATAGCTCCATAGCTCCATACCTCCAGAGCTCCATAGCTCCATAGCTCCATACCTCCAGAGCTCCATAGCTCCAGAGCTCCATAGCTCCATAGCTCCATAGCACCAGAGCTCCATAGCTCCATAGCACCAGAGCTTTATACTTCCATAGCTCCAGGGCTCCATAGCTCCAGGGCTCCATACCTCCAGAGCTCCATAGCTCCATACTTCCAGAGCTCCATAGCTCCATACTTCCATAGCTCCATACTTCCATACCTCCATAGCTCCATACTTCCATAGCACCAGAGCTCCATACTTCCATAGCACCAGAGCTCCATACCTCCAGAGCTCCATAGCACCAGAGCTCCATAGCTCCATAGCACCAGAGCTCCATAGCTCCATAGCACCAGAGCTCCATAGCTCCATAGCACCAGAGCTCCATACTTCCAGAGCTCCATAGCTCCATAGCTCCATAGCACCAGAGCTCCATAGCTCCATAGCACCAGAGCTCCATAGCTCCATAGCACCAGAGCTCCATACTTCCATAGCTCCATAGCTCCATACCTCCAGAGCTCCATAGCTCCATAGCTCCATACCTCCAGAGCTCCATAGCTCCAGAGCTCCATAGCTCCATAGCACCAGAGCTCCATAGCTCCATAGCACCAGAGCTCCATACTTCCATAGCTCCAGGGCTCCATAGCTCCAGGGCTCCATAGCTCCATACCTCCAGAGCTCCATAGCTCCATACTTCCAGAGCTCCATAGCTCCATAGCACCAGAGCTCCATAGCTCCATAGCACCAGAGCTCCATAGCTCCATAGCACCAGAGCTCCATAGCTCCATAGCACCAGAGCTCCATAGCTCCATAGCTCCAGGGCTCCATAGCTCCATAGCTCCAGGGCTCCATAGCTCCATAGCTCCAGGGCTCCATAGCTCCATAGCTCCATACCTCCAGAGCTCCATACCTCCAGAGCTCCATACCTCCATAGCACCAGAGCTCCATAGCTCCAGGGCTCCAGGGCTCCATAGCTCCATACCTCCAGAGCTCCATAGCTCCATACTTCCAGAGCTCCATAGCTCCATAGCTCCATACTTCCATAGCTCCATAGCTCCATACTTCCATAGCACCTGAGCTCCATACCTCCAGAGCTCCATAGCTCCAGCCTGGGTGGCTGGTGGCTCCATAGCTCCATACTTCCATAGCTCTAAGTCAGAGAGTTGGCGAAAATTGCACTAAGTGCGAAAGCCCATTCATTTACAACGGCGTGTCCGCCAGGCGGCGACATTTCCCCGTTACCGGTGGCTGCGCGGCGGGTGAGTGACAGAGCTTATCCGAGCGGCTGAAACTCTGCGCCGGCGTGGTCGAGCGTGAGGCCTCGGCCCTTTGGCTGCCTGGTACCTAAAACACTTCCATTGATCCAGCCACGGAGGGTGCTGGCTGGTGGCTCCATACCTCCATAGCTCCATAGCACCAGAGCTCCATAGCTCCATAGCACCAGAGCTCCATGGCTTCAGAGCTCCATAGCACCATAGCTCCATACCTCCAGAGCTCCAGGGCTCCATAGCTCCATACCTCCAGAGCTCCATACCTCCAGAGCTCCATACCTCCAGAGCTCCATAGCACCAGAGCTCCATGGCTTCAGAGCTCCATAGCACCATAGCTCCATACCTCCAGAGCTCCAGGGCTCCATAGCTCCATACCTCCAGAGCTCCATACCTCCAGAGCTCCATACCTCCAGAGCTCCAGAGCTCCATAGCACCAGAGCTCCATGGCTTCAGAGCTCCATAGCACCATAGCTCCATACCTCCAGAGCTCCATAGCTCCATACTTCCAGAGCTCCATAGCTCCATAGCTCCATACTTCCATAGCTCCATAGCTCCATACTTCCATAGCACCTGAGCTCCATACCTCCAGAGCTCCATAGCTCCAGCCTGGGTGGCTGGTGGCTCCATAGCTCCATACTTCCATAGCTCTAAGTCAGAGAGTTGGCGAAAATTGCACTAAGTGCGAAAGCCCATTCATTTACAACGGCGTGTCCGCCAGGCGGCGACATTTCCCCGTTACCGGTGGCTGCGCGGCGGGTGAGTGACAGAGCTTATCCGAGCGGCTGGAACTCTGCGCCGGCGTGGTCGAGCGTGAGGCCTCGGCCCTTTGGCTGCCTGGTACCTAAAACACTTCCATTGATCCAGCCACGGAGGGTGCTGGCTGGTGGCTCCATACCTCCATAGCTCCATAGCACCAGAGCTCCATAGCTCCATAGCACCAGAGCTCCATGGCTTCAGAGCTCCATAGCACCATAGCTCCATACCTCCAGAGCTCCAGGGCTCCATAGCTCCATACCTCCAGAGCTCCATACCTCCAGAGCTCCATACCTCCAGAGCTCCATAGCACCAGAGCTCCATGGCTTCAGAGCTCCATAGCACCATAGCTCCATACCTCCAGAGCTCCAGGGCTCCATAGCTCCATACCTCCAGAGCTCCATACCTCCAGAGCTCCATACCTCCAGAGCTCCATAGCACCAGAGCTCCATGGCTTCAGAGCTCCATAGCACCATAGCTCCATACCTCCAGAGCTCCAGGGCTCCATAGCTCCATACCTCCAGAGCTCCATACCTCCAGAGCTCCATACCTCCAGAGCTCCAGAGCTCCATAGCACCAGAGCTCCATGGCTTCAGAGCTCCATAGCACCATAGCTCCATACCTCCAGAGCTCCAGGGCTCCATAGCTCCATACCTCCAGAGCTCCATACCTCCAGAGCTCCAGAGCTCCATAGCACCAGAGCTCCATGGCTTCAGAGCTCCATAGCACCATAGCTCCATACCTCCAGAGCTCCAGGGCTCCATAGCTCCATACCTCCAGAGCTCCATACCTCCAGAGCTCCATACCTCCAGAGCTCCATAGCTCCATAGCACCAGAGCTCCATAGCTCCATAGCACCAGAGCTCCATAGCACCAGAGCTCCATAGCACCAGAGCTCCATAGCTCCATAGCACCAGAGCTCCATAGCTCCATAGCACCAGAGCTCCATAGCTCCATAGCACCAGAGCTCCATACTTCCAGAGCTCCATAGCTCCATAGCTCCATAGCACCAGAGCTCCATAGCTCCATAGCACCAGAGCTCCATGGCTTCAGAGCTCCATAGCACCATAGCTCCATACCTCCAGAGCTCCAGGGCTCCATAGCTCCATACCTCCAGAGCTCCATACCTCCAGAGCTCCATACCTCCAGAGCTCCATAGCACCAGAGCTCCATAGCTCCATAGCACCAGAGCTCCATAGCACCAGAACTCCATAGCACCAGAGCTCCATAGCTCCATAGCACCAGAGCTCCATAGCTCCATAGCACCATAGCACCAGAGCTCCATACTTCCAGAGCTCCATAGCTCCATAGCTACATAGCACCAGAGCTCCATAGCTCCATAGCACCAGAGCTCCATAGCTCCATAGCACCAGAGCTCCATACTTCCATAGCTCCATAGCTCCATACCTCCAGAGCTCCATAGCTCCATAGCTCCATACCTCCAGAGCTCCATAGCTCCAGAGCTCCATAGCTCCATAGCTCCATAGCACCAGAGCTCCATAGCTCCATAGCACCAGAGCTCCATACTTCCATAGCTCCAGGGCTCCATAGCTCCAGGGCTCCATACCTCCAGAGCTCCATAGCTCCATACTTCCAGAGCTCCATAGCTCCATACTTCCATAGCTCCATACTTCCATACCTCCATAGCTCCATACTTCCATAGCACCAGAGCTCCATACTTCCATAGCACCAGAGCTCCATACCTCCAGAGCTCCAGAGCTCCAGCCTGGGTGGCTGGTGGCTCCATAGCTCCATACTTCCATAGCTCTAAGTCAGAGAGTTGGCGAAAATTGCACTAAGTGCGAAAGCCCATTCATTTACAACGGCGTGTCCACAAGGCGGCGACATTTCCCCGTTACCGGTGGCTGCGCGGCGGGTGAGTGACAGAGCTTATCCGAGCGGCTGGAACTCTGCGCCGGCGTGGTCGAGCGTGAGGCCTCGGCCCTTTGGCTGCCTGGTACCTAAAACACTTCCATTGATCCAGCCACGGAGGGTGCTGGCTGGTGGCTCCATACCTCCATAGCTCCATAGCACCAGAGCTCCATAGCTCCATAGCACCAGAGCTCCATGGCTTCAGAGCTCCATAGCACCATAGCTCCATACCTCCAGAGCTCCAGGGCTCCATAGCTCCATACCTCCAGAGCTCCATACCTCCAGAGCTCCATACCTCCAGAGCTCCATAGCACCAGAGCTCCATGGCTTCAGAGCTCCATAGCACCATAGCTCCATACCTCCAGAGCTCCAGGGCTCCATAGCTCCATACCTCCAGAACTCCATACCTCCAGAGCTCCAGAGCTCCATAGCACCAGAGCTCCATGGCTTCAGAGCTCCATAGCACCATAGCTCCATACCTCCAGAGCTCCAGGGCTCCATAGCTCCATACCTCCAGAGCTCCATACCTCCAGAGCTCCAGAGCTCCATAGCACCAGAGCTCCATGGCTTCAGAGCTCCATAGCACCATAGCTCCATACCTCCAGAGCTCCAGGGCTCCATAGCTCCATACCTCCAGAGCTCCATACCTCCAGAGCTCCAGAGCTCCATAGCACCAGAGCTCCATGGCTTCAGAGCTCCATAGCACCATAGCTCCATACCTCCAGAGCTCCAGGGCTCCAAAGCTCCATACCTCCAGAGCTCCATACCTCCAGAGCTCCATACCTCCAGAGCTCCATAGCTCCATAGCACCAGAGCTCCATAGCTCCATAGCACCAGAGCTCCATAGCACCAGAGCTCCATAGCACCAGAGCTCCATAGCTCCATAGCACCAGAGCTCCATAGCTCCATAGCACCAGAGCTCCATAGCTCCATAGCACCAGAGCTCCATACTTCCAGAGCTCCATAGCTCCATAGCTCCATAGCACCAGAGCTCCATAGCTCCATAGCACCAGAGCTCCATAGCTCCATAGCACCAGAGCTCCATACTTCCATAGCTCCATAGCTCCATACCTCCAGAGCTCCATAGCTCCATAGCTCCATACCTCCAGAGCTCCATAGCTCCAGAGCTCCATAGCTCCATAGCACCAGAGCTCCATAGCTCCATAGCACCAGAGCTCCATACTTCCATAGCTCCAGGGCTCCATAGCTCCAGGGCTCCATAGCTCCATACCTCCAGAGCTCCATAGCTCCATACTTCCAGAGCTCCATAGCTCCATAGCACCAGAGCTCCATAGCTCCATAGCACCAGAGCTCCATAGCTCCATAGCACCAGAGCTCCATAGCTCCATAGCACCAGAGCTCCATAGCTCCATAGCTCCAGGGCTCCATAGCTCCATAGCTCCAGGGCTCCATAGCTCCATAGCTCCAGGGCTCCATAGCTCCATAGCTCCATACCTCCAGAGCTCCATACCTCCAGAGCTCCATACCTCCATAGCACCAGAGCTCCATAGCTCCAGGGCTCCAGGGCTCCATAGCTCCATACCTCCAGAGCTCCATAGCTCCATACTTCCAGAGCTCCATAGCTCCATAGCTCCATACTTCCATAGCTCCATAGCTCCATACTTCCATAGCACCTGAGCTCCATACCTCCAGAGCTCCATAGCTCCAGCCTGGGTGGCTGGTGGCTCCATAGCTCCATACTTCCATAGCTCTAAGTCAGAGAGTTGGCGAAAATTGCACTAAGTGCGAAAGCCCATTCATTTACAACGGCGTGTCCGCCAGGCGGCGACATTTCCCCGTTACCGGTGGCTGCGCGGCGGGTGAGTGACAGAGCTTATCCGAGCGGCTGGAACTCTGCGCCGGCGTGGTCGAGCGTGAGGCCTCGGCCCTTTGGCTGCCTGGTACCTAAAACACTTCCATTGATCCAGCCACGGAGGGTGCTGGCTGGTGGCTCCATACCTCCATAGCTCCATAGCACCAGAGCTCCATAGCTCCATAGCACCAGAGCTCCATGGCTTCAGAGCTCCATAGCACCATAGCTCCATACCTCCAGAGCTCCAGGGCTCCATAGCTCCATACCTCCAGAGCTCCATACCTCCAGAGCTCCATAGCACCAGAGCTCCATGGCTTCAGAGCTCCATAGCACCATAGCTCCATACCTCCAGAGCTCCAGGGCTCCATAGCTCCATACCTCCAGAGCTCCATACCTCCAGAGCTCCATACCTCCAGAGCTCCATAGCACCAGAGCTCCATGGCTTCAGAGCTCCATAGCACCATAGCTCCATACCTCCAGAGCTCCAGGGCTCCATAGCTCCATACCTCCAGAGCTCCATACCTCCAGAGCTCCATACCTCCAGAGCTCCAGAGCTCCATAGCACCAGAGCTCCATGGCTTCAGAGCTCCATAGCACCATAGCTCCATACCTCCAGAGCTCCAGGGCTCCATAGCTCCATACCTCCAGAGCTCCATACCTCCAGAGCTCCAGAGCTCCATAGCACCAGAGCTCCATGGCTTCAGAGCTCCATAGCACCATAGCTCCATACCTCCAGAGCTCCAGGGCTCCATAGCTCCATACCTCCAGAGCTCCATACCTCCAGAGCTCCATACCTCCAGAGCTCCATAGCTCCATAGCACCAGAGCTCCATAGCTCCATAGCACCAGAGCTCCATAGCACCAGAGCTCCATAGCACCAGAGCTCCATAGCTCCATAGCACCAGAGCTCCATAGCTCCATAGCACCAGAGCTCCATAGCTCCATAGCACCAGAGCTCCATACTTCCAGAGCTCCATAGCTCCATAGCTCCATAGCACCAGAGCTCCATAGCTCCATAGCACCAGAGCTCCATGGCTTCAGAGCTCCATAGCACCATAGCTCCATACCTCCAGAGCTCCAGGGCTCCATAGCGCCATACCTCCAGAGCTCCATACCTCCAAAGCTCCATACCTCCAGAGCTCCATAGCACCAGAGCTCCATAGCTCCATAGCACCAGAGCTCCATAGCACCAGAGCTCCATAGCACCAGAGCTCCATAGCTCCATAGCACCAGAGCTCCATAGCTCCATAGCACCAGAGCTCCATACTTCCAGAGCTCCATAGCTCCATAGCACCATAGCACCAGAGCTCCATAGCTCCATAGCACCAGAGCTCCATAGCTCCATAGCACCAGAGCTCCATACTTCCATAGCTCCATAGCTCCATACCTCCAGAGCTCCATAGCTCCATAGCTCCATACCTCCAGAGCTCCATAGCTCCAGAGCTCCATAGCTCCATAGCTCCATAGCACCAGAGCTCCATAGCTCCATAGCACCAGAGCTCCATACTTCCATAGCTCCAGGGCTCCATAGCTCCAGGGCTCCATACCTCCAGAGCTCCATAGCTCCATACTTCCAGAGCTCCATAGCTCCATACTTCCATAGCTCCATACTTCCATACCTCCATAGCTCCATACTTCCATAGCACCAGAGCTCCATACTTCCATAGCACCAGAGCTCCATACCTCCAGAGCTCCAGAGCTCCAGCCTGGGTGGCTGGTGGCTCCATAGCTCCATACTTCCATAGCTCTAAGTCAGAGAGTTGGCGAAAATTGCACTAAGTGCGAAAGCCCATTCATTTACAACGGCGTGTCCACAAGGCGGCGACATTTCCCCGTTACCGGTGGCTGCGCGGCGGGTGAGTGACAGAGCTTATCCGAGCGGCTGGAACTCTGCGCCGGCGTGGTCGAGCGTGAGGCCTCGGCCCTTTGGCTGCCTGGTACCTAAAACACTTCCATTAATCCAGCCACGGAGGGTGCTGGCTGGTGGCTCCATACCTCCATACCTCCAGAGCTCCATACCTCCAGAGCTCCATAGCACCAGAGCTCCATGGCTTCAGAGCTCCATAGCACCATAGCTCCATACCTCCAGAGCTCCAGGGCTCCATAGCTCCATACCTCCAGAGCTCCATACCTCCAGAGCTCCATACCTCCAGAGCTCCATAGCACCAGAGCTCCATGGCTTCAGAGCTCCATAGCACCATAGCTCCATACCTCCAGAGCTCCAGGGCTCCATAGCTCCATACCTCCAGAGCTCCATACCTCCAGAGCTCCATACCTCCAGAGCTCCAGAGCTCCATAGCACCAGAGCTCCATGGCTTCAGAGCTCCATAGCACCATAGCTCCATACCTCCAGAGCTCCAGGGCTCCATAGCTCCATACCTCCAGAGCTCCATACCTCCAGAGCTCCAGAGCTCCATAGCACCAGAGCTCCATGGCTTCAGAGCTCCATAGCACCATAGCTCCATACCTCCAGAGCTCCAGGGCTCCATAGCTCCATACCTCCAGAGCTCCATACCTCCAGAGCTCCAGAGCTCCATAGCACCAGAGCTCCATGGCTTCAGAGCTCCATAGCACCATAGCTCCATACCTCCAGAGCTCCAGGGCTCCAAAGCTCCATACCTCCAGAGCTCCATTCCTCCAGAGCTCCATACCTCCAGAGCTCCATAGCTCCATAGCACCAGAGCTCCATAGCTCCATAGCACCAGAGCTCCATAGCACCAGAGCTCCATAGCACCAGAGCTCCATAGCTCCATAGCACCAGAGCTCCATAGCTCCATAGCACCAGAGCTCCATAGCTCCATAGCACCAGAGCTCCATACTTCCAGAGCTCCATAGCTCCATAGCTCCATAGCACCAGAGCTCCATAGCTCCATAGCACCAGAGCTCCATAGCTCCATAGCACCAGAGCTCCATACTTCCATAGCTCCATAGCTCCATACCTCCAGAGCTCCATAGCTCCATAGCTCCATACCTCCAGAGCTCCATAGCTCCAGAGCTCCATAGCTCCATAGCACCAGAGCTCCATAGCTCCATAGCACCAGAGCTCCATACTTCCATAGCTCCAGGGCTCCATAGCTCCAGGGCTCCATAGCTCCATACCTCCAGAGCTCCATAGCTCCATACTTCCAGAGCTCCATAGCTCCATAGCACCAGAGCTCCATAGCTCCATAGCACCAGAGCTCCATAGCTCCATAGCACCAGAGCTCCATAGCTCCATAGCACCAGAGCTCCATAGCTCCATAGCTCCAGGGCTCCATAGCTCCATAGCTCCAGGGCTCCATAGCTCCATAGCTCCAGGGCTCCATAGCTCCATAGCTCCATACCTCCAGAGCTCCATACCTCCAGAGCTCCATACCTCCATAGCACCAGAGCTCCATAGCTCCAGGGCTCCAGGGCTCCATAGCTCCATACCTCCAGAGCTCCATAGCTCCATACTTCCAGAGCTCCATAGCTCCATAGCTCCATACTTCCATAGCTCCATAGCTCCATACTTCCATAGCACCTGAGCTCCATACCTCCAGAGCTCCATAGCTCCAGCCTGGGTGGCTGGTGGCTCCATAGCTCCATACTTCCATAGCTCTAAGTCAGAGAGTTGGCGAAAATTGCACTAAGTGCGAAAGCCCATTCATTTACAACGGCGTGTCCGCCAGGCGGCGACATTTCCCCGTTACCGGTGGCTGCGCGGCGGGTGAGTGACAGAGCTTATCCGAGCGGCTGGAACTCTGCGCCGGCGTGGTCGAGCGTGAGGCCTCGGCCCTTTGGCTGCCTGGTACCTAAAACACTTCCATTGATCCAGCCACGGAGGGTGCTGGCTGGTGGCTCCATACCTCCATAGCTCCATAGCACCAGAGCTCCATAGCTCCATAGCACCAGAGCTCCATGGCTTCAGAGCTCCATAGCACCATAGCTCCATACCTCCAGAGCTCCAGGGCTCCATAGCTCCATACCTCCAGAGCTCCATACCTCCAGAGCTCCATACCTCCAGAGCTCCATAGCACCAGAGCTCCATGGCTTCAGAGCTCCATAGCACCATAGCTCCATACCTCCAGAGCTCCAGGGCTCCATAGCTCCATACCTCCAGAGCTCCATACCTCCAGAGCTCCATACCTCCAGAGCTCCATAGCACCAGAGCTCCATGGCTTCAGAGCTCCATAGCACCATAGCTCCATACCTCCAGAGCTCCAGGGCTCCATAGCTCCATACCTCCAGAGCTCCATACCTCCAGAGCTCCATACCTCCAGAGCTCCAGAGCTCCATAGCACCAGAGCTCCATGGCTTCAGAGCTCCATAGCACCATAGCTCCATACCTCCAGAGCTCCAGGGCTCCATAGCTCCATACCTCCAGAGCTCCATACCTCCAGAGCTCCAGAGCTCCATAGCACCAGAGCTCCATGGCTTCAGAGCTCCATAGCACCATAGCTCCATACCTCCAGAGCTCCAGGGCTCCATAGCTCCATACCTCCAGAGCTCCATACCTCCAGAGCTCCATACCTCCAGAGCTCCATAGCTCCATAGCACCAGAGCTCCATAGCTCCATAGCACCAGAGCTCCATAGCACCAGAGCTCCATAGCACCAGAGCTCCATAGCTCCATAGCACCAGAGCTCCATAGCTCCATAGCACCAGAGCTCCATAGCTCCATAGCACCAGAGCTCCATACTTCCAGAGCTTCATAGCTCCATAGCTCCATAGCACCAGAGCTCCATAGCTCCATAGCACCAGAGCTCCATGGCTTCAGAGCTCCATAGCACCATAGCTCCATACCTCCAGAGCTCCAGGGCTCCATAGCTCCATACCTCCAGAGCTCCATACCTCCAGAGCTCCATACCTCCAGAGCTCCATAGCACCAGAGCTCCATAGCTCCATAGCACCAGAGCTCCATAGCACCAGAGCTCCATAGCACCAGAGCTCCATAGCTCCATAGCACCAGAGCTCCATAGCTCCATAGCACCAGAGCTCCATACTTCCAGAGCTCCATAGCTCCATAGCTCCATAGCACCAGAGCTCCATAGCTCCATAGCACCAGAGCTCCATAGCTCCATAGCACCAGAGCTCCATACTTCCATAGCTCCATAGCTCCATACCTCCAGAGCTCCATAGCTCCATAGCTCCATACCTCCAGAGCTCCATAGCTCCAGAGCTCCATAGCTCCATAGCTCCATAGCACCAGAGCTCCATAGCTCCATAGCACCAGAGCTCCATACTTCCATAGCTCCAGGGCTCCATAGCTCCAGGGCTCCATACCTCCAGAGCTCCATAGCTCCATACTTCCAGAGCTCCATAGCTCCATACTTCCATAGCTCCATACTTCCATACCTCCATAGCTCCATACTTCCATAGCACCAGAGCTCCATACTTCCATAGCACCAGAGCTCCATACCTCCAGAGCTCCATAGCACCAGAGCTCCATAGCTCCATAGCACCAGAGCTCCATAGCTCCATAGCACCAGAGCTCCATAGCTCCATAGCACCAGAGCTCCATACTTCCAGAGCTCCATAGCTCCATAGCTCCATAGCACCAGAGCTCCATAGCTCCATAGCACCAGAGATCCATAGCTCCATAGCACCAGAGCTCCATACTTCCATAGCTCCATAGCTCCATACCTCCAGAGCTCCATAGCTCCATAGCTCCATACCTCCAGAGCTCCATAGCTCCAGAGCTCCATAGCTCCATAGCACCAGAGCTCCATAGCTCCATAGCACCAGAGCTCCATACTTCCATAGCTCCAGGGCTCCATAGCTTCAGGGCTCCATAGCTCCATACCTCCAGAGCTCCATAGCTCCATACTTCCAGAGCTCCATAGCTCCATAGCACCAGAGCTCCATAGCTCCAGGGCTCCATAGCTCCATAGCTCCAGGGCTCCATAGCTCCATAGCTCCATACCTCCAGAGCTCCATACCTCCAGAGCTCCATACCTCCATAGCACCAGAGCTCCATAGCTCCAGGGCTCCAGGGCTCCATAGCTCCATACCTCCAGAGCTCCATAGCTCCATACTTCCAGAGCTCCATAGCTCCATAGCTCCATACTTCCATAGCTCCATAGCTCCATACTTCCATAGCACCTGAGCTCCATACCTCCAGAGCTCCATAGCTCCAGCCTGGGTGGCTGGTGGCTCCATAGCTCCATACTTCCATAGCTCTAAGTCAGAGAGTTGGCGAAAATTGCACTAAGTGCGAAAGCCCATTCATTTACAACGGCGTGTCCGCCAGGCGGCGACATTTCCCCGTTACCGGTGGCTGCGCGGCGGGTGAGTGACAGAGCTTATCCGAGCGGCTGGAACTCTGCGCCGGCGTGGTCGAGCGTGAGGCCTCGGCCCTTTGGCTGCCTGGTACCTAAAACACTTCCATTGATCCAGCCACGGAGGGTGCTGGCTGGTGGCTCCATACCTCCATAGCTCCATAGCACCAGAGCTCCATAGCTCCATAGCACCAGAGCTCCATGGCTTCAGAGCTCCATAGCACCATAGCTCCATACCTCCAGAGCTCCAGGGCTCCATAGCTCCATACCTCCAGAGCTCCATACCTCCAGAGCTCCATACCTCCAGAGCTCCATAGCACCAGAGCTCCATGGCTTCAGAGCTCCATAGCACCATAGCTCCATACCTCCAGAGCTCCAGGGCTCCATAGCTCCATACCTCCAGAGCTCCATACCTCCAGAGCTCCATACCTCCAGAGCTCCAGAGCTCCATAGCACCAGAGCTCCATGGCTTCAGAGCTCCATAGCACCATAGCTCCATACCTCCAGAGCTCCATAGCTCCATACTTCCATAGCTCCATAGCTCCATAGCTCCATACTTCCATAGCTCCATAGCTCCATACTTCCATAGCACCTGAGCTCCATACCTCCAGAGCTCCATAGCTCCAGCCTGGGTGGCTGGTGGCTCCATAGCTCCATACTTCCATAGCTCTAAGTCAGAGAGTTGGCGAAAATTGCACTAAGTGCGAAAGCCCATTCATTTACAACGGCGTGTCCGCCAGGCGGCGACATTTCCCCGTTACCGGTGGCTGCGCGGCGGGTGAGTGACAGAGCTTATCCGAGCGGCTGGAACTCTGCGCCGGCGTGGTCGAGCGTGAGGCCTCGGCCCTTTGGCTACCTGGTACCTAAAACACTTCCATTGATCCAGCCACGGAGGGTGCTGGCTGGTGGCTCCATACCTCCATAGCTCCATAGCACCAGAGCTCCATAGCTCCATAGCACCAGAGCTCCATGGCTTCAGAGCTCCATAGCACCATAGCTCCATACCTCCAGAGCTCCAGGGCTCCATAGCTCCATACCTCCAGAGCTCCATACCTCCAGAGCTCCATACCTCCAGAGCTCCATAGCACCAGAGCTCCATGGCTTCAGAGCTCCATAGCACCATAGCTCCATACCTCCAGAGCTCCAGGGCTCCATAGCTCCATACCTCCAGAGCTCCATACCTCCAGAGCTCCATACCTCCAGAGCTCCATAGCACCAGAGCTCCATGGCTTCAGAGCTCCATAGCACCATAGCTCCATACCTCCAGAGCTCCAGGGCTCCATAGCTCCATACCTCCAGAGCTCCATACCTCCAGAGCTCCATACCTCCAGAGCTCCAGAGCTCCATAGCACCAGAGCTCCATGGCTTCAGAGCTCCATAGCACCATAGCTCCATACCTCCAGAGCTCCAGGGCTCCATAGCTCCATACCTCCAGAGCTCCATACCTCCAGAGCTCCAGAGCTCCATAGCACCAGAGCTCCATGGCTTCAGAGCTCCATAGCACCATAGCTCCATACCTCCAGAGCTCCAGGGCTCCATAGCTCCATACCTCCAGAGCTCCATACCTCCAGAGCTCCATACCTCCAGAGCTCCATAGCTCCATAGCACCAGAGCTCCATAGCTCCATAGCACCAGAGCTCCATAGCACCAGAGCTCCATAGCACCAGAGCTCCATAGCTCCATAGCACCAGAGCTCCATAGCTCCATAGCACCAGAGCTCCATAGCTCCATAGCACCAGAGCTCCATACTTCCAGAGCTCCATAGCTCCATAGCTCCATAGCACCAGAGCTCCATAGCTCCATAGCACCAGAGCTCCATGGCTTCAGAGCTCCATAGCACCATAGCTCCATACCTCCAGAGCTCCAGGGCTCCATAGCTCCATACCTCCAGAGCTCCATACCTCCAGAGCTCCATACCTCCAGAGCTCCATAGCACCAGAGCTCCATAGCTCCATAGCACCAGAGCTCCATAGCACCAGAACTCCATAGCACCAGAGCTCCATAGCTCCATAGCACCAGAGCTCCATAGCTCCATAGCACCAGAGCTCCATACTTCCAGAGCTCCATAGCTCCATAGCTCCATAGCACCAGAGCTCCATAGCTCCATAGCACCAGAGCTCCATAGCTCCATAGCACCAGAGCTCCATACTTCCATAGCTCCATAGCTCCATACCTCCAGAGCTCCATAGCTCCATAGCTCCATACCTCCAGAGCTCCATAGCTCCAGAGCTCCATAGCTCCATAGCTCCATAGCACCAGAGCTCCATAGCTCCATAGCACCAGAGCTCCATACTTCCATAGCTCCAGGGCTCCATAGCTCCAGGGCTCCATACCTCCAGAGCTCCATAGCTCCATACTTCCAGAGCTCCATAGCTCCATACTTCCATAGCTCCATACTTCCATACCTCCATAGCTCCATACTTCCATAGCACCAGAGCTCCATACTTCCATAGCACCAGAGCTCCATACCTCCAGAGCTCCAGAGCTCCAGCCTGGGTGGCTGGTGGCTCCATAGCTCCATACTTCCATAGCTCTAAGTCAGAGAGTTGGCGAAAATTGCACTAAGTGCGAAAGCCCATTCATTTACAACGGCGTGTCCACAAGGCGGCGACATTTCCCCGTTACCGGTGGCTGCGCGGCGGGTGAGTGACAGAGCTTATCCGAGCGGCTGGAACTCTGCGCCGGCGTGGTCGAGCGTGAGGCCTCGGCCCTTTGGCTGCCTGGTACCTAAAACACTTCCATTGATCCAGCCACGGAGGGTGCTGGCTGGTGGCTCCATACCTCCATAGCTCCATAGCACCAGAGCTCCATAGCTCCATAGCACCAGAGCTCCATGGCTTCAGAGCTCCATAGCACCATAGCTCCATACCTCCAGAGCTCCAGGGCTCCATAGCTCCATACCTCCAGAGCTCCATACCTCCAGAGCTCCATACCTCCAGAGCTCCATAGCACCAGAGCTCCATGGCTTCAGAGCTCCATAGCACCATAGCTCCATACCTCCAGAGCTCCAGGGCTCCATAGCTCCATACCTCCAGAGCTCCATACCTCCAGAGCTCCATACCTCCAGAGCTCCAGAGCTCCATAGCACCAGAGCTCCATGGCTTCAGAGCTCCATAGCACCATAGCTCCATACCTCCAGAGCTCCAGGGCTCCATAGCTCCATACCTCCAGAGCTCCATACCTCCAGAGCTCCAGAGCTCCATAGCACCAGAGCTCCATGGCTTCAGAGCTCCATAGCACCATAGCTCCATACCTCCAGAGCTCCAGGGCTCCATAGCTCCATACCTCCAGAGCTCCATACCTCCAGAACTCCAGAGCTCCATAGCACCAGAGCTCCATGGCTTCAGAGCTCCATAGCACCATAGCTCCATACCTCCAGAGCTCCAGGGCTCCAAAGCTCCATACCTCCAGAGCTCCATACCTCCAGAGCTCCATACCTCCAGAGCTCCATAGCTCCATAGCACCAGAGCTCCATAGCTCCATAGCACCAGAGCTCCATAGCACCAGAGCTCCATAGCACCAGAGCTCCATAGCTCCATAGCACCAGAGCTCCATAGCTCCATAGCACCAGAGCTCCATAGCTCCATAGCACCAGAGCTCCATACTTCCAGAGCTCCATAGCTCCATAGCTCCATAGCACCAGAGCTCCATAGCTCCATAGCACCAGAGCTCCATAGCTCCATAGCACCAGAGCTCCATACTTCCATAGCTCCATAGCTCCATACCTCCAGAGCTCCATAGCTCCATAGCTCCATACCTCCAGAGCTCCATAGCTCCAGAGCTCCATAGCTCCATAGCACCAGAGCTCCATAGCTCCATAGCACCAGAGCTCCATACTTCCATAGCTCCAGGGCTCCATAGCTCCAGGGCTCCATAGCTCCATACCTCCAGAGCTCCATAGCTCCATACTTCCAGAGCTCCATAGCTCCATAGCACCAGAGCTCCATAGCTCCATAGCACCAGAGCTCCATAGCTCCATAGCACCAGAGATCCATAGCTCCATAGCACCAGAGCTCCATAGCTCCATAGCTCCAGGGCTCCATAGCTCCATAGCTCCAGGGCTCCATAGCTCCATAGCTCCAGGGCTCCATAGCTCCATAGCTCCATACCTCCAGAGCTCCATACCTCCAGAGCTCCATACCTCCATAGCACCAGAGCTCCATAGCTCCAGGGCTCCAGGGCTCCATAGCTCCATACCTCCAGAGCTCCATAGCTCCATACTTCCAGAGCTCCATAGCTCCATAGCTCCATACTTCCATAGCTCCATAGCTCCATACTTCCATAGCACCTGAGCTCCATACCTCCAGAGCTCCATAGCTCCAGCCTGGGTGGCTGGTGGCTCCATAGCTCCATACTTCCATAGCTCTAAGTCAGAGAGTTGGCGAAAATTGCACTAAGTGCGAAAGCCCATTCATTTACAACGGCGTGTCCGCCAGGCGGCGACATTTCCCCGTTACCGGTGGCTGCGCGGCGGGTGAGTGACAGAGCTTATCCGAGCGGCTGGAACTCTGCGCCGGCGTGGTCGAGCGTGAGGCCTCGGCCCTTTGGCTGCCTGGTACCTAAAACACTTCCATTGATCCAGCCACGGAGGGTGCTGGCTGGTGGCTCCATACCTCCATAGCTCCATAGCACCAGAGCTCCATAGCTCCATAGCACCAGAGCTCCATGGCTTCAGAGCTCCATAGCACCATAGCTCCATACCTCCAGAGCTCCAGGGCTCCATAGCTCCATACCTCCAGAGCTCCATACCTCCAGAGCTCCATACCTCCAGAGCTCCATAGCACCAGAGCTCCATGGCTTCAGAGCTCCATAGCACCATAGCTCCATACCTCCAGAGCTCCAGGGCTCCATAGCTCCATACCTCCAGAGCTCCATACCTCCAGAGCTCCATACCTCCAGAGCTCCATAGCACCAGAGCTCCATGGCTTCAGAGCTCCATAGCACCATAGCTCCATACCTCCAGAGCACCAGGGCTCCATAGCTCCATACCTCCAGAGCTCCATACCTCCAGAGCTCCATACCTCCAGAGCTCCAGAGCTCCATAGCACCAGAGCTCCATGGCTTCAGAGCTCCATAGCTCCATACCTCCAGAGCTCCAGGGCTCCATAGCTCCATACCTCCAGAGCTCCATACCTCCAGAGCTCCAGAGCTCCATAGCACCAGAGCTCCATGGCTTCAGAGCTCCATAGCACCATAGCTCCATACCTCCAGAGCTCCAGGGCTCCATAGCTCCATACCTCCAGAGCTCCATACCTCCAGAGCTCCATACCTCCAGAGCTCCATAGCTCCATAGCACCAGAGCTCCATAGCTCCATAGCACCAGAGCTCCATAGCACCAGAGCTCCATAGCACCAGAGCTCCATAGCTCCATAGCACCAGAGCTCCATAGCTCCATAGCACCAGAGCTCCATACTTCCAGAGCTCCATAGCTCCATAGCTCCATAGCACCAGAGCTCCATAGCTCCATAGCACCAGAGCTCCATAGCTCCATAGCACCAGAGCTCCATACTTCCATAGCTCCATAGCTCCATACCTCCAGAGCTCCATAGCTCCATAGCTCCATACCTCCAGAGCTCCATAGCTCCAGAGCTCCATAGCTCCATAGCTCCATAGCACCAGAGCTCCATAGCTCCATAGCACCAGAGCTCCATACTTCCATAGCTCCAGGGCTCCATAGCTCCAGGGCTCCATACCTCCAGAGCTCCATAGCTCCATACTTCCAGAGCTCCATAGCTCCATACTTCCATAGCTCCATACTTCCATACCTCCATAGCTCCATACTTCCATAGCACCAGAGCTCCATACTTCCATAGCACCAGAGCTCCATACCTCCAGAGCTCCAGAGCTCCAGCCTGGGTGGCTGGTGGCTCCATAGCTCCATACTTCCATAGCTCTAAGTCAGAGAGTTGGCGAAAATTGCACTAAGTGCGAAAGCCCATTCATTTACAACGGCGTGTCCACAAGGCGGCGACATTTCCCCGTTACCGGTGGCTGCGCGGCGGGTGAGTGACAGAGCTTATCCGAGCGGCTGGAACTCTGCGCCGGCGTGGTCGAGCGTGAGGCCTCGGCCCTTTGGCTGCCTGGTACCTAAAACACTTCCATTGATCCAGTCACGGAGGGTGCTGGCTGGTGGCTCCATACCTCCATAGCTCCATAGCACCAGAGCTCCATAGCTCCATAGCACCAGAGCTCCATGGCTTCAGAGCTCCATAGCACCATAGCTCCATACCTCCAGAGCTCCAGGGCTCCAAAGCTCCATACCTCCAGAGCTCCATACCTCCAGAGCTCCATACCTCCAGAGCTCCATAGCTCCATAGCACCAGAGCTCCATAGCTCCATAGCACCAGAGCTCCATAGCACCATAGCTCCATAGCACCAGAGCTCCATAGCTCCATAGCACCAGAGCTCCATAGCTCCATAGCACCAGAGCTCCATAGCTCCATAGCACCAGAGCTCCATACTTCCAGAGCTCCATAGCTCCATAGCTCCATAGCACCAGAGCTCCATAGCTCCATAGCACCAGAGCTCCATAGCTCCATAGCACCAGAGCTCCATACTTCCATAGCTCCATAGCTCCATACCTCCAGAGCTCCATAGCTCCATACCTCCAGAGCTCCATAGCTCCAGAGCTCCATAGCTCCATAGCACCAGAGCTCCATAGCTCCATAGCACCAGAGATCCATACTTCCATAGCTCCAGGGCTCCATAGCTCCAGGGCTCCATAGCTCCATACCTCCAGAGCTCCATAGCTCCATACCTCCAGAGCTCCATAGCTCCATACTTCCAGAGCTCCATAGCTCCATAGCACCAGAGCTCCATAGCTCCATAGCACCAGAGCTCCATAGCTCCATAGCACCAGAGCTCCATAGCTCCATAGCACCAGAGCTCCATAGCTCCATAGCTCCAGGGCTCCATAGCTCCATAGCTCCAGGGCTCCATAGCTCCATAGCTCCAGGGCTCCATAGCTCCAGGGCTCCAGGGCTCCATAGCTCCATACCTCCAGAGCTCCATAGCTCCATACTTCCAGAGCTCCATAGCTCCATAGCTCCATACTTCCATAGCTCCATAGCTCCATACTTCCATAGCACCAGAGCTCCATACCTCCAGAGCTCCATAGCTCCAGCCTGGGTGGCTGGTGGCTCCATAGCTCCATACTTCCATAGCTCCAGTCAGAGAGTTGGCAAAAATTGCACTAAGTGCGAAAGCCCATTCATTTACAACGGCGTGTCCACAAGGCGGCGACATTTCCCCGTTACCGGTGGCTGCGCGGCGGGTGAGTGACAGAGCTTATCCGAGCGGCTGGAACTCTGCGCCGGCGTGGTCGAGCGTGAGGCCTCGGCCCTTTGGCTGCCTGGTACCTAAAACACTTTCATTGATCCAGCCACGGAGGGTGCTGGCTGGTGGCTCCATACCTCCATAGCTCCATAGCACCAGAGCTCCATAGCTCCATAGCACCAGAGCTCCATGGTTTCAGAGCTCCATAGCACCATAGCGCCATACCTCCAGAGCTCCAGGGCTCCATAGCTCCATACCTCCAGAGCTCCATACCTCCAGAGCTCCATACCTCCAGAGCTCCATAGCACCAGAGCTCCATGGCTTCAGAGCTCCATAGCACCATAGCTCCATACCTCCAGAGCTCCAGGGCTCCATAGCTCCATACCTCCAGAGCTCCATACCTCCAGAGCTCCATACCTCCAGAGCTCCATAGCACCAGAGCTCCATGGCTTCAGAGCTCCATAGCACCATAGCTCCATACCTCCAGAGCTCCAGGGCTCCATAGCTCCATACCTCCAGAGCTCCATACCTCCAGAGCTCCATACCTCCAGAGCTCCAGAGCTCCATAGCACCAGAGCTCCATGGCTTCAGAGCTCCATAGCACCATAGCTCCATACCTCCAGAGCTCCAGGGCTCCATAGCTCCATACCTCCAGAGCTCCATACCTCCAGAGCTCCAGAGCTCCATAGCACCAGAGCTCCATGGCTTCAGAGCTCCATAGCACCATAGCTCCATACCTCCAGAGCTCCAGGGCTCCATAGCTCCATACCTCCAGAGCTCCATACCTCCAGAGCTCCATACCTCCAGAGCTCCATAGCTCCATAGCACCAGAGCTCCATAGCTCCATAGCACCAGAGCTCCATAGCACCAGAGCTCCATAGCACCAGAGCTCCATAGCTCCATAGCACCAGAGCTCCATAGCTCCATAGCACCAGAGCTCCATAGCTCCATAGCACCAGAGCTCCATACTTCCAGAGCTCCATAGCTCCATAGCTCCATAGCACCAGAGCTCCATAGCTTCATAGCACCAGAGCTCCATGGCTTCAGAGCTCCATAGCACCATAGCTCCATACCTCCAGAGCTCCAGGGCTCCATAGCTCCATACCTCCAGAGCTCCATACCTCCAGAGCTCCATACCTCCAGAGCTCCATAGCACCAGAGCTCCATAGCTCCATAGCACCAGAGCTCCATAGCACCAGAGCTCCATAGCACCATAGCTCCATACCTCCAGAGCTCCAGGGCTCCAAAGCTCCATACCTCCAGAGCTCCATACCTCCAGAGCTCCATACCTCCAGAGCTCCATAGCTCCATAGCACCAGAGCTCCATAGCTCCATAGCACCAGAGCTCCATAGCACCAGAGCTCCATAGCACCAGAGCTCCATAGCTCCATAGCACCAGAGCTCCATAGCTCCATAGCACCAGAGCTCCATAGCTCCATAGCACCAGAGCTCCATACTTCCAGAGCTCCATAGCTCCATAGCTCCATAGCACCAGAGCTCCATAGCTCCATAGCACCAGAGCTCCATAGCTCCATAGCACCAGAGCTCCATACTTCCATAGCTCCATAGCTCCATACCTCCAGAGCTCCATAGCTCCATAGCTCCATACCTCCAGAGCTCCATAGCTCCAGAGCTCCATAGCTCCATAGCACCAGAGCTCCATAGCTCCATAGCACCAGAGCTCCATACTTCCATAGCTCCAGGGCTCCATAGCTCCAGGGCTCCATAGCTCCATACCTCCAGAGCTCCATAGCTCCATACTTCCAGAGCTCCATAGCTCCATAGCACCAGAGCTCCATAGCTCCATAGCACCAGAGCTCCATAGCTCCATAGCACCAGAGCTCCATAGCTCCATAGCACCAGATCTCCATAGCTCCATAGCTCCAGGGCTCCATAGCTCCATAGCTCCAGGGCTCCATAGCTCCATAGCTCCAGGGCTCCATAGCTCCATAGCTCCATACCTCCAGAGCTCCATACCTCCAGAGCTCCATACCTCCATAGCACCAGAGCTCCATAGCTCCAGGGCTCCAGGGCTCCATAGCTCCATACCTCCAGAGCTCCATAGCTCCATACTTCCAGAGCTCCATAGCTCCATAGCTCCATACTTCCATAGCTCCATAGCTCCATACTTCCATAGCACCTGAGCTCCATACCTCCAGAGCTCCATAGCTCCAGCCTGGGTGGCTGGTGGCTCCATAGCTCCATACTTCCATAGCTCTAAGTCAGAGAGTTGGCGAAAATTGCACTAAGTGCGAAAGCCCATTCATTTACAACGGCGTGTCCGCCAGGCGGCGACATTTCCCCGTTACCGGTGGCTGCGCGGCGGGTGAGTGACAGAGCTTATCCGAGCGGCTGGAACTCTGCGCCGGCGTGGTCGAGCGTGAGGCCTCGGCCCTTTGGCTGCCTGGTACCTAAAACACTTCCATTGATCCAGCCACGGAGGGTGCTGGCTGGTGGCTCCATACCTCCATAGCTCCATAGCACCAGAGCTCCATAGCTCCATAGCACCAGAGCTCCATGGCTTCAGAGCTCCATAGCACCATAGCTCCATACCTCCAGAGCTCCAGGGCTCCATAGCTCCATACCTCCAGAACTCCATACCTCCAGAGCTCCATACCTCCAGAGCTCCATAGCACCAGAGCTCCATGGCTTCAGAGCTCCATAGCACCATAGCTCCATACCTCCAGAGCTCCAGGGCTCCATAGCTCCATACCTCCAGAGCTCCATACCTCCAGAGCTCCATACCTCCAGAGCTCCATAGCACCAGAGCTCCATGGCTTCAGAGCTCCATAGCACCATAGCTCCATACCTCCAGAGCTCCAGGGCTCCATAGCTCCATACCTCCAGAGCTCCATACCTCCAGAGCTCCATACCTCCAGAGCTCCAGAGCTCCATAGCACCAGAGCTCCATGGCTTCAGAGCTCCATAGCTCCATACCTCCAGAGCTCCAGGGCTCCATAGCTCCATACCTCCAGAGCTCCATACCTCCAGAGCTCCAGAGCTCCATAGCACCAGAGCTCCATGGCTTCAGAGCTCCATAGCACCATAGCTCCATACCTCCAGAGCTCCAGGGCTCCATAGCTCCATACCTCCAGAGCTCCATACCTCCAGAGCTCCATACCTCCAGAGCTCCATAGCTCCATAGCACCAGAGCTCCATAGCTCCATAGCACCAGAGCTCCATAGCACCAGAGCTCCATAGCACCAGAGCTCCATAGCTCCATAGCACCAGAGCTCCATAGCTCCATAGCACCAGAGCTCCATAGCTCCATAGCACCAGAGCTCCATACTTCCAGAGCTCCATAGCTCCATAGCTCCATAGCACCAGAGCTCCATAGCTCCATAGCACCAGAGCTCCATAGATCCATAGCACCAGAGCTCCATACTTCCATAGCTCCATAGCTCCATACCTCCAGAGCTCCATAGCTCCATAGCTGCATACCTCCAGAGCTCCATAGCTCCAGAGCTCCATAGCTCCATAGCTCCATAGCACCAGAGCTCCATAGCTCCATAGCACCAGAGCTCCATACTTCCATAGCTCCAGGGCTCCATAGCTCCAGGGCTCCATACCTCCAGAGCTCCATAGCTCCATACTTCCAGAGCTCCATAGCTCCATACTTCCATAGCTCCATACTTCCATACCTCCATAGCTCCATACTTCCATAGCACCAGAGCTCCATACTTCCATAGCACCAGAGCTCCATACCTCCAGAGCTCCAGAGCTCCAGCCTGGGTGGCTGGTGGCTCCATAGCTCCATACTTCCATAGCTCTAAGTCAGAGAGTTGGCGAAAATTGCACTAAGTGCGAAAGCCCATTCATTTACAACGGCGTGTCCACAAGGCGGCGACATTTCCCCGTTACCGGTGGCTGCGCGGCGGGTGAGTGACAGAGCTTATCCGAGCGGCTGGAACTCTGCGCCGGCGTGGTCGAGCGTGAGGCCTCGGCCCTTTGGCTGCCTGGTACCTAAAACACTTCCATTGATCCAGCCACGGAGGGTGCTGGCTGGTGGCTCCATACCTCCATAGCTCCATAGCACCAGAGCTCCATAGCTCCATAGCACCAGAGCTCCATGGCTTTAGAGCTCCATAGCACCATAGCTCCATACCTCCAGAGCTCCAGGGCTCCATAGCTCCATACCTCCAGAGCTCCATACCTCCAGAGCTCCATACCTCCAGAGCTCCATAGCACCAGAGCTCCATGGCTTCAGAGCTCCATAGCACCATAGCTCCATACCTCCAGAGCTCCAGGGCTCCATAGCTCCATACCTCCAGAGCTCCATACCTCCAGAGCTCCATACCTCCAGAGCTCCATAGCACCAGAGCTCCATGGCTTCAGAGCTCCATAGCACCATAGCTCCATACCTCCAGAGCTCCAGGGCTCCATAGCTCCATACCTCCAGAGCTCCATACCTCCAGAGCTCCATACCTCCAGAGCTCCATAGCACCAGAGCTCCATGGCTTCAGAGCTCCATAGCACCATAGCTCCATACCTCCAGAGCTCCAGGGCTCCATAGCTCCATACCTCCAGAGCTCCATACCTCCAGAGCTCCATACCTCCAGAGCTCCAGAGCTCCATAGCACCAGAGCTCCATGGCTTCAGAGCTCCATAGCACCATAGCTCCATACCTCCAGAGCTCCAGGGCTCCATAGCTCCATACCTCCAGAGCTCCATACCTCCAGAGCTCCAGAGCTCCATAGCACCAGAGCTCCATGGCTTCAGAGCTCCATAGCACCATAGCTCCATACCTCCAGAGCTCCAGGGCTCCATAGCTCCATACCTCCAGAGCTCCATACCTCCAGAGCTCCATAGCTCCATAGCACCAGAGCTCCATAGCTCCATAGCACCAGAGCTCCATAGCACCAGAGCTCCATAGCACCAGAGCTCCATACCTCCAGAGCTCCAGAGCTCCATAGCACCAGAGCTCCATGGCTTCAGAGCTCCATAGCACCATAGCTCCATACCTCCAGAGCTCCAGGGCTCCAAAGCTCCATACCTCCAGAGCTCCATACCTCCAGAGCTCCATACCTCCAGAGCTCCATAGCTCCATAGCACCAGAGCTCCATAGCTCCATAGCACCAGAGCTCCATAGCACCAGAGCTCCATAGCACCAGAGCTCCATAGCTCCATAGCACCAGAGCTCCATAGCTCCATAGCTCCATAGCACCAGAGCTCCATACTTCCAGAGCTCCATAGCTCCATAGCTCCATAGCACCAGAGCTCCATAGCTCCATAGCACCAGAGCTCCATAGCTCCATAGCACCAGAGCTCCATATTTCCATAGCTCCATAGCTCCATACCTCCAGAGCTCCATAGCTCCATAGCTCCATACCTCCAGAGCTCCATAGCTCCAGAGCTCCATAGCTCCATAGCACCAGAGCTCCATAGCACCAGAGCTCCATACTTCCATAGCTCCAGGGCTCCATAGCTCCAGGGCTCCATAGCTCCATACCTCCAGAGCTCCATAGCTCCATACTTCCAGAGCTCCATAGCTCCATAGCACCAGAGCTCCATAGCTCCATAGCACCAGAGCTCCATAGCTCCATAGCACCAGAGCTCCATAGCTCCATAGCACCAGAGCTCCATAGCTCCATAGCTCCAGGGCTCCATAGCTCCATAGCTCCAGGGCTCCATAGCTCCATAGCTCCAGGGCTCCATAGCTCCATAGCTCCATACCTCCAGAGCTCCATACCTCCAGAGCTCCATACCTCCATAGCACCAGAGCTCCATAGCTCCAGGGCTCCAGGGCTCCATAGCTCCATACCTCCAGAGCTCCATAGCTCCATACTTCCAGAGCTCCATAGCTCCATAGCTCCATACTTCCATAGCTCCATAGCTCCATACTTCCATAGCACCTGAGCTCCATACCTCCAGAGCTCCATAGCTCCAGCCTGGGTGGCTGGTGGCTCCATAGCTCCATACTTCCATAGCTCTAAGTCAGAGAGTTGGCGAAAATTGCACTAAGTGCGAAAGCCCATTCATTTACAACGGCGTGTCCGCCAGGCGGCGACATTTCCCCGTTACCGGTGGCTGCGCGGCGGGTGAGTGACAGAGCTTATCCGAGCGGCTGGAACTCTGCGCCGGCGTGGTCGAGCGTGAGGCCTCGGCCCTTTGGCTGCCTGGTACCTAAAACACTTCCATTGATCCAGCCACGGAGGGTGCTGGCTGGTGGCTCCATACCTCCATAGCTCCATAGCACCAGAGCTCCATAGCTCCATAGCACCAGAGCTCCATGGCTTCAGAGCTCCATAGCACCATAGCTCCATACCTCCAGAGCTCCAGGGCTCCATAGCTCCATACCTCCAGAGCTCCATACCTCCAGAGCTCCATACCTCCAGAGCTCCATAGCACCAGAGCTCCATGGCTTCAGAGCTCCATAGCACCATAGCTCCATACCTCCAGAGCTCCAGGGCTCCATAGCTCCATACCTCCAGAGCTCCATACCTCCAGAGCTCCATGCCTCCAGAGCTCCATAGCACCAGAGCTCCATGGCTTCAGAGCTCCATAGCACCATAGCTCCATACCTCCAGAGCTCCAGGGCTCCATAGCTCCATACCTCCAGAGCTCCATACCTCCAGAGCTCCATACCTCCAGAGCTCCAGAGCTCCATAGCACCAGAGCTCCATGGCTTCAGAGCTCCATAGCTCCATACCTCCAGAGCTCCAGGGCTCCATAGCTCCATACCTCCAGAGCTCCATACCTCCATACCTCCAGAGCTCCATAGCACCAGAGCTCCATGGCTTCAGAGCTCCATAGCACCATAGCTCCATACCTCCAGAGCTCCAGGGCTCCATAGCTCCATACCTCCAGAGCTCCATACCTCCAGAGCTCCATACCTCCAGAGCTCCAGAGCTCCAGAGCTCCATAGCACCAGAGCTCCATGGCTTCAGAGCTCCATAGCACCATAGCTCCATACCTCCAGAGCTCCAGGGCTCCATAGCTCCATACCTCCAGAGCTCCATACCTCCAGAGCTCCAGAGCTCCATAGCACCAGAGCTCCATGGCTTCAGAGCTCCATAGCACCATAGCTCCATACCTCCAGAGCTCCAGGGCTCCAAAGCTCCATACCTCCAGAGCTCCATACCTCCAGAGCTCCATACCTCCAGAGCTCCATAGCTCCATAGCACCAGAGCTCCATAGCTCCATAGCACCAGAGCTCCATAGCACCAGAGCTCCATAGCACCAGAGCTCCATAGCTCCATAGCACCAGAGCTCCATAGCTCCATAGCACCAGAGCTCCATAGCTCCATAGCACCAGAGCTCCATACTTCCAGAGCTCCATAGCTCCATAGCTCCATAGCACCAGAGCTCCATAGCTCCATAGCACCAGAGCTCCATAGCTCCATAGCACCAGAGCTCCATACTTCCATAGCTCCATAGCTCCATACCTCCAGAGCTCCATAGCTCCATAGCTCCATACCTCCAGAGCTCCATAGCTCCAGAGCTCCATAGCTCCATAGCACCAGAGCTCCATAGCTCCATAGCACCAGAGCTCCATACTTCCATAGCTCCAGGGCTCCATAGCTCCAGGGCTCCATAGCTCCATACCTCCAGAGCTCCATAGCTCCATACTTCCAGAGCTCCATAGCTCCATAGCACCAGAGCTCCATAGCTCCATAGCACCAGAGCTCCATAGCTCCATAGCACCAGAGCTCCATAGCTCCATAGCACCAGAGCTCCATAGCTCCTTAGCTCCAGGGCTGGTGGCTCCATAGCTCCATACTTCCATAGCTCTAAGTCAGAGAGTTGGCGAAAATTGCACTAAGTGCGAAAGCCCATTCATTTACAACGGCGTGTCCACAAGGCGGCGACATTTCCCCGTTACCGGTGGCTGCGCGGCGGGTGAGTGACAGAGCTTATCCGAGCGGCTGGAACTCTGCGCCGGCGTGGTCGAGCGTGAGGCCTCGGCCCTTTGGCTGCCTGGTACCTAAAACACTTCCATTGATCCAGCCACGGAGGGTGCTGGCTGGTGGCTCCATACCTCCAGAGCTCCATACCTCCAGAGCTCCATACCTCCATAGCACCAGAGCTCCATAGCTCCAGGGCTCCAGGGCTCCATAGCTCCATACCTCCAGAGCTCCATAGCTCCATACTTCCAGAGCTCCATAGCTCCATAGCTCCATACTTCCATAGCTCCATAGCTCCATACTTCCATAGCACCTGAGCTCCATACCTCCAGAGCTCCATAGCTCCAGCCTGGGTGGCTGGTGGCTCCATAGCTCCATACTTCCATAGCTCTAAGTCAGAGAGTTGGCGAAAATTGCACTAAGTGCGAAAGCCCATTCATTTACAACGGCGTGTCCGCCAGGCGGCTACATTTCCCCGTTACCGGTGGCTGCGCGGCGGGTGAGTGACAGAGCTTATCCGAGCGGCTGGAACTCTGCGCCGGCGTGGTCGAGCGTGAGGCCTCGGCCCTTTGGCTGCCTGGTACCTAAAACACTTCCATTGATCCAGCCACGGAGGGTGCTGGCTGGTGGCTCCATACCTCCATAGCTCCATAGCACCAGAGCTCCATAGCTCCATAGCACCAGAGCTCCATGGCTTCAGAGCTCCATAGCACCATAGCTCCATACCTCCAGAGCTCCAGGGCTCCATAGCTCCATACCTCCAGAGCTCCATACCTCCAGAGCTCCATACCTCCAGAGCTCCATAGCACCAGAGCTCCATGGCTTCAGAGCTCCATAGCACCATAGCTCCATACCTCCAGAGCTCCAGGGCTCCATAGCTCCATACCTCCAGAGCTCCATACCTCCAGAGCTCCATACCTCCAGAGCTCCATAGCACCAGAGCTCCATGGCTTCAGAGCTCCATAGCACCATAGCTCCATACCTCCAGAGCTCCAGGGCTCCATAGCTCCATACCTCCAGAGCTCCATACCTCCAGAGCTCCATACCTCCAGAGCTCCATAGCACCAGAGCTCCATGGCTTCAGAGCTCCATAGCACCATAGCTCCATACCTCCAGAGCTCCAGGGCTCCATAGCTCCATACCTCCAGAGCTCCATACCTCCAGAGCTCCATACCTCCAGAGCTCCAGAGCTCCATAGCACCAGAGCTCCATGGCTTAAGAGCTCCATAGCACCATAGCTCCATACCTCCAGAGCTCCAGGGCTCCATAGCTCCATACCTCCAGAGCTCCATACCTCCAGAGCTCCAGAGCTCCATAGCACCAGAGCTCCATGGCTTCAGAGCTCCATAGCACCATAGCTCCATACCTCCAGAGCTCCAGGGCTCCATAGCTCCATACCTCCAGAGCTCCATACCTCCAGAGCTCCATACCTCCAGAGCTCCAGAGCTCCATAGCACCAGAGCTCCATGGCTTCAGAGCTCCATAGCACCATAGCTCCATACCTCCAGAGCTCCAGGGCTCCATAGCTCCATACCTCCAGAGCTCCATACCTCCAGAGCTCCAGAGCTCCATAGCACCAGAGCTCCATGGCTTCAGAGCTCCATAGCACCATAGCTCCATACCTCCAGAGCTCCAGGGCTCCATAGCTCCATACCTCCAGAGCTCCATACCTCCAGAGCTCCAGAGCTCCATACCTCCATAGCTCCATAGCTCCATACTTCCATAGCTCCATAGCTCCAGAGCTCCATAGCTCCATACTTCCATAGCTCCATAGCTCCATACTTCCATAGCTCCATAGCTCCATAGCTCCAGGCACGGAGGGTGCTGGAGCTCCACACTTCCATAGGCACGGAGGGTGCTGGAGCTCCACACTTCCATAGGCACGGAGGGTGCTGGAACTCCACACTTCCATAGGCACGGAGGGTGCTGGAGCTCCACACTTCCATAGGCACGGAGGGTGCTGGAGCTCCACACTTCCATAGGCAGGGAGGGTGCTGGAGCTCCACACTTCCATAGGCACGGAGGGTGCTGGAGCTCCACACTTCCATAGGCACGGAGGGTGCTGGAGCTCCACACTTCCATAGGCAGGGAGGGTGCTGGAGCTCCACACTTCCATAGGCAGGGAGGGTGCTGGAGCTCCACACTTCCATAGGCAGGGAGGGTGCTGGAGCTCCACACTTCCATAGGCAGGGAGGGTGCTGGAGCTCCACACTTCCATAGGCAGGGAGGGTGCTGGAGCTCCACACTTCCATAGGCAGGGAGGGTGCTGGAGCTCCACACTTCCATAGGCAGGGAGGGTGCTGGAGCTCCACACTTCCATAGGCAGGGAGGGTGCTGGAGCTCCACACTTCCATAGGCAGGGAGGGTGCTGGAGCTCCACACTTCCATAGGCAGGGAGGGTGCTGGAGCTCCACACTTCCATAGGCAGGGAGGGTGCTGGAGCTCCACACTTCCATAGGCAGGGAGGGTGCTGGAGCTCCACACTTCCATAGGCACGGAGGGTGCTGGAGCTCCACACTTCCATAGGCAGGGAGGGTGCTGGAGCTCCACACTTCCATAGGCAGGGAGGGTGCTGGAGCTCCACACTTCCATAGGCACGGAGGGTGCTGGAGCTCCACACTTCCATAGCTCCAGGCACGGAGGGTGCTGGCACATCCACACTTCCAGCCACGGAGCATGCTGGCACTTCCACCTTGCTTGCTAAGTCGGCGTGATCTTGCCCAAAAAGTCCCTCCCGAGCTCCAGCTGGAAGTGTAAAAAGAACCGGGCTGGATAAAAAAAAGAACCGGGCTGGATAAAAAAAGAACCGGGCGACCCGTTAAAATTGCTTAGCCGAGGTCCTGGAAGCCTAACACGGCGTGATCTTGTGCAAAAAGCCGCTCCCGAGCTCCAGCTGGAAGTGTAAAAAGAACCGGGCTGGATAAAAAAAGAACCGGGCTGGATTAAAAAAAAGAACCGGGCGGCCCGTTAAAATTGCTTAGCCGAGGTCCTGGAAGCCTAACACGGCGTGATCTTGTGCAAAAAGCCGCTCCCGAGCTCCAGCTGGAAGTGTAAAAAGAACCGGGCTGGATAAAAAAAAGAACCGGGCGGCCCGTTAAAATTGCTTAGCCGAGGTCCTGGAAGCCTAACACGGCGTGATCTTGTGCAAAAAGCCGCTCCCGAGCTCCAGCTGGAAGTGTAAAAAGAACCGGGCTGGATAAAAAAAAGAACCGGGCGGCCCGTTAAAATTGCTTAGCCGAGGTCCTGGAAGCCTAACACGGCGTGATCTTGTGCAAAAAGCCGCTCCCGAGCTCCAGCTGGAAGTGTAAAAAGAACCGGGCTGGATAAAAAAAAGAACCGGGCGGCCCGTTAAAATTGCTTAGCCGAGGTCCTGGAAGCCTAACCCGGCGTGATCTTGTGCAAATAGCCGCTGCCGAGCTCCAGCTGGAAGTGTGAAAAGAACCGGGCTGGATAAAAAAAAGAACCGGGCTGGATCAAAAAAGAACCGGGCGACCCGTTAAAATTGCTTAGCCGAGGTCCTGGAAGCCTAACACGGCGTGATCTTGTGCAAAAAGCCGCTCCCGAGCTCCAGCTGGAAGTGTAAAAAGAACCGGGCTGGATAAAAAAAGAACCGGGCTGGATAAAAAAAAGAACCGGGCGGCCCGTTAAAATTGCTTAGCCGAGGTCCTGGAAGCCTAACACGGCGTGATCTTGTGCAAAAAGCCGCTCCCGAGCTCCAGCTGGAAGTGTAAAAAGAACCGGGCTGGATAAAAAAAAGAACCGGGCGGCCCGTTAAAATTGCTTAGCCGAGGTCCTGGAAGCCTAACCCGGCGTGATCTTGTGCAAATAGCCGCTGCCGAGCTCCAGCTGGAAGTGTGAAAAGAACCGGGCTGGATAAAAAAAAGAACCGGGCTGGATCAAAAAAGAACCGGGCGACCCGTTAAAATTGCTTAGCCGAGGTCCTGGAAGCCTAACACGGCGTGATCTTGTGCAAAAAGCCGCTCCCGAGCTCCAGCTGGAAGTGTAAAAAGAACCGGGCTGGATAAAAAAAGAACCGGGCTGGATCAAAAAAAGAACCGGGCGACCCGTTAAAATTGCTTAGCCGAGGTCCTGGAAGCCTAACCCGGCGTGATCTTGTGCAAAAAGCCGCTCCCGAGCTCCAGCTGGAAGTGTAAAAAGAACCGGGCTGGATAAAAAAAAGAACCGGGCGGCCCGTTAAAATTGCTTAGCCGAGGTCCTGGAAGCCTAACCCCGCGTGATCTTGTGCAAAAAGCCGCTCCCGAGCTCCAGCTGGAAGTGTAAAAAGAACCGGGCTGGATAAAAAAAAAGAACCGGGCTGGATCAAAAAAGAACCGGGCGACCCGTTAAAATTGCTTAGCCGAGGTCCTGGAAGCCTAACCCGGCGTGATCTTGTGCAAATAGCCGCTGCCGAGCTCCAGCTGGAAGTGTGAAAAGAACCGGGCTGGATAAAAAAAAGAACCGGGCTGGATCAAAAAAGAACCGGGCGACCCGTTAAAATTGCTTAGCCGAGGTCCTGGAAGCCTAACACGGCGTGATCTTGTGCAAAAAGCCGCTCCCGAGCTCCAGCTGGAAGTGTAAAAAGAACCGGGCTGGATAAAAAAAGAACCGGGCTGGATCAAAAAAGAACCGGGCGACCCGTTAAAATTGCTTAGCCGAGGTCCTGGAAGCCTAACCCGGCGTGATCTTGTGCAAAAAGCCGCTCCCGAGCTCCAGCTGGAAGTGTAAAAAGAACCGGGCTGGATAAAAAAAAGAACCGGGCGGCCCGTTAAAATTGCTTAGCCGAGGTCCTGGAAGCCTAACCCGGCGTGATCTTGTGCAAAAAGCCGCTCCCGAGCTCCAGCTGGAAGTGTAAAAAGAACCGGGCTGGATAAAAAAAAGAACCGGGCTGGATCAAAAAAGAACCGGGCGACCCGTTAAAATTGCTTAGCCGAGGTCCTGGAAGCCTAACACGGCGTGATCTTGTGCAAAAAGCCGCTCCCGAGCTCCACCTGGAAGTGTAAAAAGAACCGGGCTGGATAAAAAAAGAACCGGGCTGGATCAAAAAAGAACCGGGCGACCCGTTAAAATTGCTTAGCCGAGGTCCTGGAAGCCTAACACGGCGTGATCTTGTGCAAAAAGCCGCTCCCGAGCTCCAGCTGGAAGTGTAAAAAGAACCAGGCTGGATAAAAAAAAGAACCGGGCTGGATAAAAAAAAAGAACCGGGCGACCCGTTAAAATTGCTTAGCCGAGGTCCTGGAAGCCTAACCCGGCGTGATCTTGTGCAAAAAGCCGCTCCCGAGCTCCAGCTGGAAGTGTAAAAAGAACCAGGCTGGATAAAAAAAAGAACCGGGCTGGATCAAAAAAGAACCGGGCGGCCCGTTAAAATTGCTTAGCCGAGGTCCTGGAAGCCTAACACGGCGTGATCTTGTGCAAAAAGCCGCTCCCGAGCTCCAGCTGGAAGTGTAAAAAGAACCGGGCTGGATAAAAAAAGAACCGGGCTGGATCAAAAAAGAACCGGGCGACCCGTTAAAATTGCTTAGCCGAGGTCCTGGAAGCCTAACACGGCGTGATCTTGCCCGAAAGTCGGCCTCTATACTTCCATTTTAGGTACCAGGCGCTCATAGTGTGTTGGTCCCACTAGTCAGTGTACTGGTCCCACTCGCTAGTGTACTGGTCCCCCTAGTCAGTGTACTCATCCAGTTACCCCCCGTTTTCCAAAACACAATCGGCACGTATAAGGGGGGGACTCCTGAGAGAGATGAGGTATATGCCAGCGCAACACCAATCCGCTCCGCGCTGGTTCCCATGTCGGCTACGGATGAATAAAACCAGCCTGTCCCCCCTGGAGCTCACGAGACACGGAATTTTTTCTAAGTGCCAACGGCTCTTCCGAGCAAACGTGTCCGCTCCGGCTGGTTCCCCCGTCGGCCTCGAATGACGAAAAATGCCGGTCTCCGCCCGGAGCTCATGACAAACGAAAAATTTTCTAAGTGCCAACGGCACTTGCGAGCGAATGTGTCCGCTCGGCGCTGGTTCCCGGGTCGAACCCGGAAGACGAAAAACGCCGGTCTCCGCCCGGAGCTCATGACAAACGAAAAATTTTCTAAGTGCCAACGGCACTTGCGAGCGAATGTGTCCGCTCGGCGCTGGTTCCCGGGTCGAACCCGGAAGACGAAAAACGCCGGTCCTCGCCCGGAGCTCATGACAAACGAAAAATTTTCTAAGTGCCAACGGCACTTGCGAGCGAATGTGTCCGCTCGGCGCTGGTTCCCGGGTCGAACCCGGAAGACGAAAAACGCCGGTCTCCGCCCGGAGCTCATGACAAACGAAAAATTTTCCAAGTGCCAACGGCACTTGCGAGCGAATGTGTCCGCTCGGCGCTGGTTCCCGGGTCGAACCCGGAAGACGAAAAACGCCGGTCCTCGCCCGGAGCTCATGACAAACGAAAAATTTTCTAAGTGCCAACGGCACTTGCGAGCGAATGTGTCCGCTCGGCGCTGGTTCCCGGGTCGAACCCGGAAGACGAAAAACGCCGGTCCTCGCCCGGAGCTCATGACAAACGAAAAATTTTCTAAGTGCCAACGGCACTTGCGAGCGAATGTGTCCGCTCGGCGCTGGTTCCAGAGCTCCAGGGCTCCATAGCTCCATACCTCCAGAGCTCCATACCTCCAGAGCTCCATACCTCCAGAGCTCCAGAGCTCCATAGCACCAGAGCTCCATGGCTTCAGAGCTCCATAGCACCATAGCTCCATACCTCCAGAGCTCCAGGGCTCCATAGCTCCATACCTCCAGAGCTCCATACCTCCAGAGCTCCAGAGCTCCATAGCACCAGAGCTCCATGGCTTCAGAGCTCCATAGCACCATAGCTCCATACCTCCAGAGCTCCAGGGCTCCATAGCTCCATACCTCCAGAGCTCCATACCTCCAGAGCTCCAGAGCTCCATAGCACCAGAGCTCCATGGCTTCAGAGCTCCATAGCACCATAGCTCCATACCTCCAGAGCTCCAGAGCTCCAGGGCTCCAAAGCTCCATACCTCCAGAGCTCCATACCTCCAGAGCTCCATACCTCCAGAGCTCCATAGCTCCATAGCACCAGAGCTCCATAGCTCCATAGCACCAGAGCTCCATAGCACCAGAGCTCCATAGCACCAGAGCTCCATAGCTCCATAGCACCAGAGCTCCATAGCTCCATAGCACCAGAGCTCCATAGCTCCATAGCACCAGAGCTCCATACTTCCAGAGCTCCATAGCTCCATAGCTCCATAGCACCAGAGCTCCATAGCTCCATAGCACCAGAGCTCCATAGCTCCATAGCACCAGAGCTCCATACTTCCATAGCTCCATAGCTCCATACCTCCAGAGCTCCATAGCTCCATAGCTCCATACCTCCATAGCTCCATAGCTCCAGAGCTCCATAGCTCCATAGCACCAGAGCTCCATAGCTCCATAGCACCAGAGCTCCATACTTCCATAGCTCCAGGGCTCCATAGCTCCAGGGCTCCATAGCTCCATACCTCCAGAGCTCCATAGCTCCATACTTCCAGAGCTCCATAGCTCCATAGCACCAGAGCTCCATAGCTCCATAGCACCAGAGCTCCATAGCTCCATAGCACCAGAGCTCCATAGCTCCATAGCACCAGAGCTCCATAGCTCCATAGCTCCAGGGCTCCATAGCTCCATAGCTCCAGGGCTCCATAGCTCCATAGCTCCAGGGCTCCATAGCTCCATAGCTCCATACCTCCAGAGCTCCATACCTCCAGAGCTCCATACCTCCATAGCACCAGAGCTCCATAGCTCCAGGGCTCCAGGGCTCCATAGCTCCATACCTCCAGAGCTCCATAGCTCCATACTTCCAGAGCTCCATAGCTCCATAGCTCCATACTTCCATAGCTCCATAGCTCCATACTTCCATAGCACCTGAGCTCCATACCTCCAGAGCTCCATAGCTCCAGCCTGGGTGGCTGGTGGCTCCATAGCTCCATACTTCCATAGCTCTAAGTCAGAGAGTTGGCGAAAATTGCACTAAGTGCGAAAGCCCATTCATTTACAACGGCGTGTCCGCCAGGCGGCGACATTTCCCCGTTACCGGTGGCTGCGCGGCGGGTGAGTGACAGAGCTTATCCGAGCGGCTGGAACTCTGCGCCGGCGTGGTCGAGCGTGAGGCCTCGGCCCTTTGGCTGCCTGGTACCTAAAACACTTCCATTGATCCAGCCACGGAGGGTGCTGGCTGGTGGCTCCATACCTCCATAGCTCCATAGCACCAGAGCTCCATAGCTCCATAGCACCAGAGCTCCATGGCTTCAGAGCTCCATAGCACCATAGCTCCATACCTCCAGAGCTCCAGGGCTCCATAGCTCCATACCTCCAGAGCTCCATACCTCCAGAGCTCCATACCTCCAGAGCTCCATAGCACCAGAGCTCCATGGCTTCAGAGCTCCATAGCACCATAGCTCCATACCTCCAGAGCTCCAGGGCTCCATAGCTCCATACCTCCAGAGCTCCATACCTCCAGAGCTCCATACCTCCAGAGCTCCATAGCACCAGAGCTCCATGGCTTCAGAGCTCCATAGCACCATAGCTCCATACCTCCAGAGCTCCAGGGCTCCATAGCTCCATACCTCCAGAGCTCCATACCTCCAGAGCTCCATACCTCCAGAGCTCCAGAGCTCCATAGCACCAGAGCTCCATGGCTTCAGAGCTCCATAGCACCATAGCTCCATACCTCCAGAGCTCCAGGGCTCCATAGCTCCATACCTCCAGAGCTCCATACCTCCAGAGCTCCAGAGCTCCATAGCACCAGAGCTCCGTGGCTTCAGAGCTCCATAGCACCATAGCTCCATACCTCCAGAGCTCCAGGGCTCCATAGCTCCATACCTCCAGAGCTCCATACCTCCAGAGCTCCATACCTCCAGAGCTCCATAGCTCCATAGCACCAGAGCTCCATAGCTCCATAGCACCAGAGCTCCATAGCACCAGAGCTCCATAGCACCAGAGCTCCATAGCTCCATAGCACCAGAGCTCCATAGCTCCATAGCACCAGAGCTCCATAGCTCCATAGCACCAGAGCTCCATACTTCCAGAGCTCCATAGCTCCATAGCTCCATAGCTCCATAGCACCAGAGCTCCATAGCTCCATAGCACCAGAGCTCCATGGCTTCAGAGCTCCATAGCACCATAGCTCCATACCTCCAGAGCTCCAGGGCTCCATAGCTCCATACCTCCAGAGCTCCATACCTCCAGAGCTCCATACCTCCAGAGCTCCATAGCACCAGAGCTACATAGCTCCATAGCACCAGAGCTCCATAGCACCAGAGCTCCATAGCACCAGAGCTCCATAGCTCCATAGCACCAGAGCTCCATAGCTCCATAGCACCAGAGCTCCATACTTCCATAGCTCCATAGCTCCATAGCTCCATAGCACCAGAGCTCCATAGCTCCATAGCACCAGAGCTCCATAGCTCCATAGCACCAGAGCTCCATACTTCCATAGCTCCATAGCTCCATACCTCCAGAGCTCCATAGCTCCATAGCTCCATACCTCCAGAGCTCCATAGCTCCAGAGCTCCATAGCTCCATAGCTCCATAGCACCAGAGCTCCATAGCTCCATAGCACCAGAGCTCCATACTTCCATAGCTCCAGGGCTCCATAGCTCCAGGGCTCCATACCTCCAGAGCTCCATAGCTCCATACTTCCAGAGCTCCATAGCTCCATACTTCCATAGCTCCATACTTCCATACCTCCATAGCTCCATACTTCCATAGCACCAGAGCTCCATACTTCCATAGCACCAGAGCTCCATACCTCCAGAGCTCCAGAGCTCCAGCCTGGGTGGCTGGTGGCTCCATAGCTCCATACTTCCATAGCTCTAAGTCAGAGAGTTGGCGAAAATTGCACTAAGTGCGAAAGCCCATTCATTTACAACGGCGTGTCCACAAGGCGGCGACATTTCCCCGTTACCGGTGGCTGCGCGGCGGGTGAGTGACAGAGCTTATCCGAGCGGCTGGAACTCTGCGCCGGCGTGGTCGAGCGTGAGGCCTCGGCCCTTTGGCTGCCTGGTACCTAAAACACTTCCATTGATCCAGCCACGGAGGGTGCTGGCTGGTGGCTCCATACCTCCATAGCTCCATAGCACCAGAGCTCCATAGCTCCATAGCACCAGAGCTCCATGGCTTCAGAGCTCCATAGCACCATAGCTCCATACCTCCAGAGCTCCAGGGCTCCATAGCTCCATACCTCCAGAGCTCCATACCTCCAGAGCTCCATACCTCCAGAGCTCCATAGCACCAGAGCTCCATGGCTTCAGAGCTCCATAGCACCATAGCTCCATACCTCCAGAGCTCCAGGGCTCCATAGCTCCATACCTCCAGAGCTCCATACCTCCAGAGCTCCATACCTCCAGAGCTCCATAGCACCAGAGCTCCATGGCTTCAGAGCTCCATAGCACCATAGCTCCATACCTCCAGAGCTCCAGGGCTCCATAGCTCCATACCTCCAGAGCTCCATACCTCCAGAGCTCCATACCTCCAGAGCTCCATAGCACCAGAGCTCCATGGCTTCAGAGCTCCATAGCACCATAGCTCCATACCTCCAGAGCTCCAGGGCTCCATAGCTCCATACCTCCAGAGCTCCATACCTCCAGAGCATACCTCCAGAGCTCCAGAGCTCCATAGCACCAGAGCTCCATGGCTTCAGAGCTCCATAGCACCATAGCTCCATACCTCCAGAGCTCCAGGGCTCCATAGCTCCATACCTCCAGAGCTCCATACCTCCAGAGCTCCAGAGCTCCATAGCACCAGAGCTCCATGGCTTCAGAGCTCCATAGCACCATAGCTCCATACCTCCAGAGCTCCAGGGCTCCATAGCTCCATACCTCCAGAGCTCCATACCTCCAGAGCTCCAGAGCTCCATAGCACCAGAGCTCCATGGCTTCAGAGCTCCATAGCACCATAGCTCCATACCTCCAGAGCTCCAGGGCTCCAAAGCTCCATACCTCCAGAGCTCCATACCTCCAGAGCTCCATACCTCCAGAGCTCCATAGCTCCATAGCACCAGAGCTCCATAGCTCCATAGCACCAGAGCTCCATAGCACCAGAGCTCCATAGCACCAGAGCTCCATAGCTCCATAGCACCAGAGCTCCATAGCTCCATAGCACCAGAGCTCCATAGCTCCATAGCACCAGAGCTCCATACTTCCAGAGCTCCATAGCTCCATAGCTCCATAGCACCAGAGCTCCATAGCTCCATAGCACCAGAGCTCCATAGCTCCATAGCACCAGAGCTCCATACTTCCATAGCTCCATAGCTCCATACCTCCAGAGCTCCATAGCTCCATAGCTCCATACCTCCAGAGCTCCATAGCTCCAGAGCTCCATAGCTCCATAGCACCAGAGCTCCATAGCTCCATAGCACCAGAGCTCCATACTTCCATAGCTCCAGGGCTCCATAGCTCCAGGGCTCCATAGCTCCATACCTCCAGAGCTCCATAGCTCCATACTTCCAGAGCTCCATAGCTCCATAGCACCAGAGCTCCATAGCTCCATAGCACCAGAGCTCCATAGCTCCATAGCACCAGAGCTCCATAGCTCCATAGCACCAGAGCTCCATAGCTCCATAGCTCCAGGGCTCCATAGCTCCATAGCTCCAGGGCTCCATAGCTCCATAGCTCCAGGGCTCCATAGCTCCATAGCTCCATACCTCCAGAGCTCCATACCTCCAGAGCTCCATACCTCCATAGCACCAGAGCTCCATAGCTCCAGGGCTCCAGGGCTCCATAGCTCCATACCTCCAGAGCTCCATAGCTCCATACTTCCAGAGCTCCATAGCTCCATACTTCCATAGCTCCATAGCTCCATACTTCCATAGCACCTGAGCTCCATACCTCCAGAGCTCCATAGCTCCAGCCTGGGTGGCTGGTGGCTCCATAGCTCCATACTTCCATAGCTCTAAGTCAGAGAGTTGGCGAAAATTGCACTAAGTGCGAAAGCCCATTCATTTACAACGGCGTGTCCGCCAGGCGGCGACATTTCCCCGTTACCGGTGGCTGCGCGGCGGGTGAGTGACAGAGCTTATCCGAGCGGCTGGAACTCTGCGCCGGCGTGGTCGAGCGTGAGGCCTCGGCCCTTTGGCTGCCTGGTACCTAAAACACTTCCATTGATCCAGCCACGGAGGGTGCTGGCTGGTGGCTCCATACCTCCATAGCTCCATAGCACCAGAGCTCCATAGCTCCATAGCACCAGAGCTCCATGGCTTCAGAGCTCCATAGCACCATAGCTCCATACCTCCAGAGCTCCAGGGCTCCATAGCTCCATACCTCCAGAGCTCCATACCTCCAGAACTCCATACCTCCAGAGCTCCATAGCACCAGAGCTCCATGGCTTCAGAGCTCCATAGCACCATAGCTCCATACCTCCAGAGCTCCAGGGCTCCATAGCTCCATACCTCCAGAGCTCCATACCTCCAGAGCTCCATACCTCCAGAGCTCCATAGCACCAGAGCTCCATGGCTTCAGAGCTCCATAGCACCATAGCTCCATACCTCCAGAGCTCCAGGGCTCCATAGCTCCATACCTCCAGAGCTCCATACCTCCAGAGCTCCATACCTCCAGAGCTCCAGAGCTCCATAGCACCAGAGCTCCATGGCTTCAGAGCTCCATAGCACCATAGCTCCATAGCTCCATACCTCCAGAGCTCCATACCTCCAGAGCTCCAGAGCTCCATAGCACCAGAGCTCCGTGGCTTCAGAGCTCCATAGCACCATAGCTCCATACCTCCAGAGCTCCAGGGCTCCATAGCTCCATACCTCCAGAGCTCCATACCTCCAGAGCTCCATACCTCCAGAGCTCCATAGCTCCATAGCACCAGAGCTCCATAGCTCCATAGCACCAGAGCTCCATAGCACCAGAGCTCCCTAGCACCAGAGCTCCATAGCTCCATAGCACCAGAGCTCCATAGCTCCATAGCACCAGAGCTCCATAGCTCCATAGCACCAGAGCTCCATACTTCCAGAGCTCCATAGCTCCATAGCTCCATAGCACCAGAGCTCCATAGCTCCATAGCACCAGAGCTCCATGGCTTCAGAGCTCCATAGCACCATAGCTCCATACCTCCAGAGCTCCAGGGCTCCATAGCTCCATACCTCCAGAGCTCCATACCTCCAGAGCTCCATACCTCCAGAGCTCCATAGCACCAGAGCTACATAGCTCCATAGCACCAGAGCTCCATAGCACCAGAGCTCCATAGCACCAGAGCTCCATAGCTCCATAGCACCAGAGCTCCATAGCTCCATAGCACCAGAGCTCCATACTTCCATAGCTCCATAGCTCCATAGCTCCATAGCACCAGAGCTCCATAGCTCCATAGCACCAGAGCTCCATAGCTCCATAGCACCAGAGCTCCATACTTCCATAGCTCCATAGCTCCATACCTCCAGAGCTCCATAGCTCCATAGCTCCATACCTCCAGAGCTCCATAGCTCCAGAGCTCCATAGCTCCATAGCTCCATAGCACCAGAGCTCCATAGCTCCATAGCACCAGAGCTCCATACTTCCATAGCTCCAGGGCTCCATAGCTCCAGGGTTCCATACCTCCAGAGCTCCATAGCTCCATACTTCCAGAGCTCCATAGCTCCATACTTCCATAGCTCCATACTTCCATACCTCCATAGCTCCATACTTCCATAGCACCAGAGCTCCATACTTCCATAGCACCAGAGCTCCATACCTCCAGAGCTCCAGAGCTCCAGCCTGGGTGGCTGGTGGCTCCATAGCTCCATACTTCCATAGCTCTAAGTCAGAGAGTTGGCGAAAATTGCACTAAGTGCGAAAGCCCATTCATTTACAACGGCGTGTCCACAAGGCGGCGACATTTCCCCGTTACCGGTGGCTGCGCGGCGGGTGAGTGACAGAGCTTATCCGAGCGGCTGGAACTCTGCGCCGGCGTGGTCGAGCGTGAGGCCTCGGCCCTTTGGCTGCCTGGTACCTAAAACACTTCCATTGATCCAGCCACGGAGGGTGCTGGCTGGTGGCTCCATACCTCCATAGCTCCATAGCACCAGAGCTCCATAGCTCCATAGCACCAGAGCTCCATGGCTTCAGAGCTCCATAGCACCATAGCTCCATACCTCCAGAGCTCCAGGGCTCCATAGCTCCATACCTCCAGAGCTCCATACCTCCAGAGCTCCATACCTCCAGAGCTCCATAGCACCAGAGCTCCATGGCTTCAGAGCTCCATAGCACCATAGCTCCATACCTCCAGAGCTCCAGGGCTCCATAGCTCCATACCTCCAGAGCTCCATACCTCCAGAGCTCCATACCTCCAGAGCTCCAGAGCTCCATAGCACCAGAGCTCCATGGCTTCAGAGCTCCATAGCACCATAGCTCCATACCTCCAGAGCTCCAGGGCTCCATAGCTCCATACCTCCAGAGCTCCATACCTCCAGAGCTCCAGAGCTCCATAGCACCAGAGCTCCATGGCTTCAGAGCTCCATAGCACCATAGCTCCATACCTCCAGAGCTCCAGGGCTCCATAGCTCCATACCTCCAGAGCTCCATACCTCCAGAGCTCCAGAGCTCCATAGCACCAGAGCTCCATGGCTTCAGAGCTCCATAGCACCATAGCTCCATACCTCCAGAGCTCCAGGGCTCCAAAGCTCCATACCTCCAGAGCTCCATACCTCCAGAGCTCCATACCTCCAGAGCTCCATAGCTCCATAGCACCAGAGCTCCATAGCTCCATAGCACCAGAGCTCCATAGCACCAGAGCTCCATAGCACCAGAGCTCCATAGCTCCATAGCACCAGAGCTCCATAGCTCCATAGCACCAGAGCTCCATAGCTCCATAGCACCAGAGCTCCATACTTCCAGAGCTCCATAGCTCCATAGCTCCATAGCACCAGAGCTCCATAGCTCCATAGCACCAGAGCTCCATAGCTCCATAGCACCAGAGCTCCATACTTCCATAGCTCCATAGCTCCATACCTCCAGAGCTCCATAGCTCCACAGCTCCATACCTCCAGAGCTCCATAGCTCCAGAGCTCCATAGCTCCATAGCACCAGAGCTCCATAGCTCCATAGCACCAGAGCTCCATACTTCCATAGCTCCAGGGCTCCATAGCTCCAGGGCTCCATAGCTCCATACCTCCAGAGCTCCATAGCTCCATACTTCCAGAACTCCATAGCTCCATAGCACCAGAGCTCCATAGCTCCATAGCACCAGAGCTCCATAGCTCCATAGCACCAGAGCTCCATAGCTCCATAGCACCAGAGCTCCATAGCTCCATAGCTCCAGGGCTCCATAGCTCCATAGCTCCAGGGCTCCATAGCTCCATAGCTCCAGGGCTCCATAGCTCCATAGCTCCATACCTCCAGAGCTCCATACCTCCAGAGCTCCATACCTCCATAGCACCAGAGCTCCATAGCTCCAGGGCTCCAGGGCTCCATAGCTCCATACCTCCAGAGCTCCATAGCTCCATACTTCCAGAGCTCCATAGCTCCATAGCTCCATACTTCCATAGCTCCATAGCTCCATACTTCCATAGCACCTGAGCTCCATACCTCCAGAGCTCCATAGCTCCAGCCTGGGTGGCTGGTGGCTCCATAGCTCCATACTTCCATAGCTCTAAGTCAGAGAGTTGGCGAAAATTGCACTAAGTGCGAAAGCCCATTCATTTACAACGGCGTGTCCGCCAGGCGGCGACATTTCCCCGTTACCGGTGGCTGCGCGGCGGGTGAGTGACATAGCTTATCCGAGCGGCTGGAACTCTGCGCCGGCGTGGTCGAGCGTGAGGCCTCGGACCTTTGGCTGCCTGGTACCTAAAACACTTCCATTGATCCAGCCACGGAGGGTGCTGGCTGGTGGCTCCATACCTCCATACCTCCATAGCTCCATAGCACCAGAGCTCCATAGCTCCATAGCACCAGAGCTCCATGGCTTCAGAGCTCCATAGCACCATAGCTCCATACCTCCAGAGCTCCAGGGCTCCATAGCTCCATACCTCCAGAGCTCCATACCTCCAGAGCTCCATACCTCCAGAGCTCCATAGCACCAGAGCTCCATGGCTTCAGAGCTCCATAGCACCATAGCTCCATACCTCCAGAGCTCCAGGGCTCCATAGCTCCATACCTCCAGAGCTCCATACCTCCAGAGCTCCATACCTCCAGAGCTCCATAGCACCAGAGCTCCATGGCTTCAGAGCTCCATAGCACCATAGCTCCATACCTCCAGAGCTCCAGGGCTCCATAGCTCCATACCTCCAGAGCTCCATACCTCCAGAGCTCCATACCTCCAGAGCTCCAGAGCTCCATAGCACCAGAGCTCCATGGCTTCAGAGCTCCATAGCTCCATACCTCCAGAGCTCCAGGGCTCCATAGCTCCATACCTCCAGAGCTCCATACCTCCAGAGCTCCAGAGCTCCATAGCACCAGAGCTCCATGGCTTCAGAGCTCCATAGCACCATAGCTCCATACCTCCAGAGCTCCAGGGCTCCATAGCTCCATACCTCCAGAGCTCCATACCTCCAGAGCTCCATACCTCCAGAGCTCCATAGCTCCATAGCACCAGAGCTCCATAGCTCCATAGCACCAGAGCTCCATAGCACCAGAGCTCCATAGCACCAGAGCTCCATAGCTCCATAGCACCAGAGCTCCATAGCTCCATAGCACCAGAGCTCCATAGCTCCATAGCACCAGAGCTCCATACTTCCAGAGCTCCATAGCTCCATAGCTCCATAGCACCAGAGCTCCATAGCTCCATAGCACCAGAGCTCCATAGCTCCATAGCACCAGAGCTCCATACTTCCATAGCTCCATACCTCCAGAGCTCCATAGCTCCATAGCTCCATACCTCCAGAGCTCCATAGCTCCAGAGCTCCATAGCTCCATAGCTCCATAGCACCAGAGCTCCATAGCTCCATAGCACCAGAGCTCCATACTTCCATAGCTCCAGGGCTCCATACCTCCAGAGCTCCATAGCTCCATACTTCCATAGCTCCATAGCTCCATACTTCCATAGCTCCATACTTCCATACCTCCATAGCTCCATACTTCCATAGCACCAGAGCTCCATACTTCCATAGCACCAGAGCTCCATACCTCCAGAGCTCCAGAGCTCCAGCCTGGGTGGCTGGTGGCTCCATAGCTCCATACTTCCATAGCTCTAAGTCAGAGAGTTGGCGAAAATTGCACTAAGTGCGAAAGCCCATTCATTTACAACGGCGTGTCCGCCAGGCGGCGACATTTCCCCGTTACCGGTGGCTGCGCGGCGGGTGAGTGACAGAGCTTATCCGAGCGGCTGGAACTCTGCGCCGGCGTGGTCGAGCGTGAGGCCTCGGCCCTTTGGCTGCCTGGTACCTAAAACACTTCCATTGATCCAGCCACGGAGGGTGCTGGCTGGTGGCTCCATACCTCCATAGCTCCATAGCACCAGAGCTCCATAGCTCCATAGCACCAGAGCTCCATGGCTTCAGAGCTCCATAGCACCATAGCTCCATACCTCCAGAGCTCCAGGGCTCCATAGCTCCATACCTCCAGAGCTCCATACCTCCAGAGCTCCATACCTCCAGAGCTCCATAGCACCAGAGCTCCATGGCTTCAGAGCTCCATAGCACCATAGCTCCATACCTCCAGAGCTCCAGGGCTCCATAGCTCCATACCTCCAGAGCTCCATACCTCCAGAGCTCCATACCTCCAGAGCTCCATAGCACCAGAGCTCCATGGCTTCAGAGCTCCATAGCACCATAGCTCCATACCTCCAGAGCTCCAGGGCTCCATAGCTCCATACCTCCAGAGCTCCATACCTCCAGAGCTCCATACCTCCAGAGCTCCATAGCACCAGAGCTCCATGGCTCCATGGCTTCAGAGCTCCATAGCACCATAGCTCCATACCTCCAGAGCTCCAGGGCTCCATAGCTCCATACCTCCAGAGCTCCATACCTCCAGAGCTCCATACCTCCAGAGCTCCAGAGCTCCAGAGCTCCATAGCACCAGAGCTCCATGGCTTCAGAGCTCCATAGCACCATAGCTCCATACCTCCAGAGCTCCAGGGCTCCATAGCTCCATACCTCCAGAGCTCCATACCTCCAGAGCTCCAGAGCTCCATAGCACCAGAGCTCCATGGCTTCAGAGCTCCATAGCACCATAGCTCCATACCTCCAGAGCTCCAGGGCTCCATAGCTCCATACCTCCAGAGCTCCATACCTCCAGAGCTCCAGAGCTCCATAGCACCAGAGCTCCATGGCTTCAGAGCTCCATAGCACCATAGCTCCATACCTCCAGAGCTCCAGGGCTCCAAAGCTCCATACCTCCAGAGCTCCATACCTCCAGAGCTCCATACCTCCAGAGCTCCATAGCTCCATAGCACCAGAGCTCCATAGCTCCATAGCACCAGAGCTCCATAGCACCAGAGCTCCATAGCACCAGAGCTCCATAGCTCCATAGCACCAGAGCTCCATAGCTCCATAGCACCAGAGCTCCATAGCTCCATAGCACCAGAGCTCCATACTTCCAGAGCTCCATAGCTCCATAGCTCCATAGCACCAGAGCTCCATAGCTCCATAGCACCAGAGCTCCATAGCTCCATAGCACCAGAGCTCCATACTTCCATAGCTCCATAGCTCCATACCTCCAGAGCTCCATAGCTCCATAGCTCCATACCTCCATAGCTCCATAGCTCCAGGGCTCCATAGCTCCATAGCTCCAGGGCTCCATAGCTCCATAGCTCCATACCTCCAGAGCTCCATACCTCCAGAGCTCCATACCTCCATAGCACCAGAGCTCCATAGCTCCATAGCACCAGAGCTCCATACTTCCATAGCTCCATAGCTCCATACCTCCAGAGCTCCATAGCTCCACAGCTCCATACCTCCAGAGCTCCATAGCTCCAGAGCTCCATAGCTCCATAGCACCAGAGCTCCATAGCTCCATAGCACCAGAGCTCCATACTTCAATAGCTCCAGGGCTCCATAGCTCCAGGGCTCCATAGCTCCATACCTCCAGAGCTCCATAGCTCCATACTTCCAGAACTCCATAGCTCCATAGCACCAGAGCTCCATAGCTCCATAGCACCAGAGCTCCATAGCTCCATAGCACCAGAGCTCCATAGCTCCATAGCACCAGAGCTCCATAGCTCCATAGCTCCAGGGCTCCATAGCTCCATAGCTCCAGGGCTCCATAGCTCCATAGCTCCAGGGCTCCATAGCTCCATAGCTCCATACCTCCAGAGCTCCATACCTCCAGAGCTCCATACCTCCATAGCACCAGAGCTCCATAGCTCCAGGGCTCCAGGGCTCCATAGCTCCATACCTCCAGAGCTCCATAGCTCCATACTTCCAGAGCTCCATAGCTCCATAGCTCCATACTTCCATAGCTCCATAGCTCCATACTTCCATAGCACCTGAGCTCCATACCTCCAGAGCTCCATAGCTCCAGCCTGGGTGGCTGGTGGCTCCATAGCTCCATACTTCCATAGCTCTAAGTCAGAGAGTTGGCGAAAATTGCACTAAGTGCGAAAGCCCATTCATTTACAACGGCGTGTCCGCCAGGCGGCGACATTTCCCCGTTACCGGTGGCTGCGCGGCGGGTGAGTGACATAGCTTATCCGAGCGGCTGGAACTCTGCGCCGGCGTGGTCGAGCGTGAGGCCTCGGACCTTTGGCTGCCTGGTACCTAAAACACTTCCATTGATCCAGCCACGGAGGGTGCTGGCTGGTGGCTCCATACCTCCATACCTCCATAGCTCCATAGCACCAGAGCTCCATAGCTCCATAGCACCAGAGCTCCATGGCTTCAGAGCTCCATAGCACCATAGCTCCATACCTCCAGAGCTCCAGGGCTCCATAGCTCCATACCTCCAGAGCTCCATACCTCCAGAGCTCCATACCTCCAGAGCTCCATAGCACCAGAGCTCCATGGCTTCAGAGCTCCATAGCACCATAGCTCCATACCTCCAGAGCTCCAGGGCTCCATAGCTCCATACCTCCAGAGCTCCATACCTCCAGAGCTCCATACCTCCAGAGCTCCATAGCACCAGAGCTCCATGGCTTCAGAGCTCCATAGCACCATAGCTCCATACCTCCAGAGCTCCAGGGCTCCATAGCTCCATACCTCCAGAGCTCCATACCTCCAGAGCTCCATACCTCCAGAGCTCCAGAGCTCCATAGCACCAGAGCTCCATGGCTTCAGAGCTCCATAGCTCCATACCTCCAGAGCTCCAGGGCTCCATAGCTCCATACCTCCAGAGCTCCATACCTCCAGAGCTCCAGAGCTCCATAGCACCAGAGCTCCATGGCTTCAGAGCTCCATAGCACCATAGCTCCATACCTCCAGAGCTCCAGGGCTCCATAGCTCCATACCTCCAGAGCTCCATACCTCCAGAGCTCCATACCTCCAGAGCTCCATAGCTCCATAGCACCAGAGCTCCATAGCTCCATAGCACCAGAGCTCCATAGCACCAGAGCTCCATAGCACCAGAGCTCCATAGCTCCATAGCACCAGAGCTCCATAGCTCCATAGCACCAGAGCTCCATAGCTCCATAGCACCAGAGCTCCATACTTCCAGAGCTCCATAGCTCCATAGCTCCATAGCACCAGAGCTCCATAGCTCCATAGCACCAGAGCTCCATAGCTCCATAGCACCAGAGCTCCATACTTCCATAGCTCCATACCTCCAGAGCTCCATAGCTCCATAGCTCCATACCTCCAGAGCTCCATAGCTCCAGAGCTCCATAGCTCCATAGCTCCATAGCACCAGAGCTCCATAGCTCCATAGCACCAGAGCTCCATACTTCCATAGCTCCAGGGCTCCATAGCTCCAGGGCTCCATACCTCCAGAGCTCCATAGCTCCATACTTCCATAGCTCCATAGCTCCATACTTCCATAGCTCCATACTTCCATACCGCCATAGCTCCATACTTCCATAGCACCAGAGCTCCATACTTCCATAGCACCAGAGCTCCATACCTCCAGAGCTCCAGAGCTCCAGCCTGGGTGGCTGGTGGCTCCATAGCTCCATACTTCCATAGCTCTAAGTCAGAGAGTTGGCGAAAATTGCACTAAGTGCGAAAGCCCATTCATTTACAACGGCGTGTCCGCCAGGCGGCGACATTTCCCCGTTACCGGTGGCTGCGCGGCGGGTGAGTGACAGAGCTTATCCGAGCGGCTGGAACTCTGCGCCGGCGTGGTCGAGCGTGAGGCCTCGGCCCTTTGGCTGCCTGGTACCTAAAACACTTCCATTGATCCAGCCACGGAGGGTGCTGGCTGGTGGCTCCATACCTCCATAGCTCCATAGCACCAGAGCTCCATAGCTCCATAGCACCAGAGCTCCATGGCTTCAGAGCTCCATAGCACCATAGCTCCATACCTCCAGAGCTCCAGGGCTCCATAGCTCCATACCTCCAGAGCTCCATACCTCCAGAGCTCCATACCTCCAGAGCTCCATAGCACCAGAGCTCCATGGCTTCAGAGCTCCATAGCACCATAGCTCCATACCTCCAGAGCTCCAGGGCTCCATAGCTCCATACCTCCAGAGCTCCATACCTCCAGAGCTCCATACCTCCAGAGCTCCATAGCACCAGAGCTCCATGGCTTCAGAGCTCCATAGCACCATAGCTCCATACCTCCAGAGCTCCAGGGCTCCATAGCTCCATACCTCCAGAGCTCCATACCTCCAGAGCTCCATACCTCCAGAGCTCCATAGCACCAGAGCTCCATGGCTCCATGGCTTCAGAGCTCCATAGCACCATAGCTCCATACCTCCAGAGCTCCAGGGCTCCATAGCTCCATACCTCCAGAGCTCCATACCTCCAGAGCTCCATACCTCCAGAGCTCCAGAGCTCCAGAGCTCCATAGCACCAGAGCTCCATGGCTTCAGAGCTCCATAGCACCATAGCTCCATACCTCCAGAGCTCCAGGGCTCCATAGCTCCATACCTCCAGAGCTCCATACCTCCAGAGCTCCAGAGCTCCATAGCACCAGAGCTCCATGGCTTCAGAGCTCCATAGCACCATAGCTCCATACCTCCAGAGCTCCAGGGCTCCATAGCTCCATACCTCCAGAGCTCCATACCTCCAGAGCTCCAGAGCTCCATAGCACCAGAGCTCCATGGCTTCAGAGCTCCATAGCACCATAGCTCCATACCTCCAGAGCTCCAGGGCTCCAAAGCTCCATACCTCCAGAGCTCCATACCTCCAGAGCTCCATACCTCCAGAGCTCCATAGCTCCATAGCACCAGAGCTCCATAGCTCCATAGCACCAGAGCTCCATAGCACCAGAGCTCCATAGCACCAGAGCTCCATAGCTCCATAGCACCAGAGCTCCATAGCTCCATAGCACCAGAGCTCCATAGCTCCATAGCACCAGAGCTCCATACTTCCAGAGCTCCATAGCTCCATAGCTCCATAGCACCAGAGCTCCATAGCTCCATAGCACCAGAGCTCCATAGCTCCATAGCACCAGAGCTCCATACTTCCATAGCTCCATAGCTCCATACCTCCAGAGCTCCATAGCTCCATAGCTCCATACCTCCATAGCTCCATAGCTCCAGAGCTCCATAGCTCCATAGCACCAGAGCTCCATAGCTCCATAGCACCAGAGCTCCATACTTCCATAGCTCCAGGGCTCCATAGCTCCAGGGCTCCATAGCTCCATACCTCCAGAGCTCCATAGCTCCATACTTCCAGAGCTCCATAGCTCCATAGCACCAGAGCTCCATAGCTCCATAGCACCAGAGCTCCATAGCTCCATAGCACCAGAGCTCCATAGCTCCATAGCACCAGAGCTCCATAGCTCCATAGCTCCAGGGCTCCATAGCTCCATAGCTCCAGGGCTCCATAGCTCCATAGCTCCAGGGCTCCATAGCTCCATAGCTCCATACCTCCAGAGCTCCATACCTCCAGAGCTCCATACCTCCATAGCACCAGAGCTCCATAGCTCCAGGGCTCCAGGGCTCCATAGCTCCATACCTCCAGAGCTCCATAGCTCCATACTTCCAGAGCTCCATAGCTCCATAGCTCCATACTTCCATAGCTCCATAGCTCCATACTTCCATAGCACCTGAGCTCCATACCTCCAGAGCTCCATAGCTCCAGCCTGGGTGGCTGGTGGCTCCATAGCTCCATACTTCCATAGCTCTAAGTCAGAGAGTTGGCGAAAATTGCACTAAGTGCGAAAGCCCATTCATTTACAACGGCGTGTCCGCCAGGCGGCGACATTTCCCCGTTACCGGTGGCTGCGCGGCGGGTGAGTGACAGAGCTTATCCGAGCGGCTGGAACTCTGCGCCGGCGTGGTCGAGCGTGAGGCCTCGGCCCTTTGGCTGCCTGGTACCTAAAACACTTCCATTGATCCAGCCACGGAGGGTGCTGGCTGGTGGCTCCATACCTCCATAGCTCCATAGCACCAGAGCTCCATAGCTCCATAGCACCAGAGCTCCATGGCTTCAGAGCTCCATAGCACCATAGCTCCATACCTCCAGAGCTCCAGGGCTCCATAGCTCCATACCTCCAGAGCTCCATACCTCCAGAGCTCCATACCTCCAGAGCTCCATAGCACCAGAGCTCCATGGCTTCAGAGCTCCATAGCACCATAGCTCCATACCTCCAGAGCTCCAGGGCTCCATAGCTCCATACCTCCAGAGCTCCATACCTCCAGAGCTCCATACCTCCAGAGCTCCATAGCACCAGAGCTCCATGGCTTCAGAGCTCCATAGCACCATAGCTCCATACCTCCAGAGCTCCAGGGCTCCATAGCTCCATACCTCCAGAGCTCCATACCTCCAGAGCTCCATACCTCCAGAGCTCCAGAGCTCCATAGCACCAGAGCTCCATGGCTTCAGAGCTCCATAGCACCATAGCTCCATACCTCCAGAGCTCCAGGGCTCCATAGCTCCATACCTCCAGAGCTCCATACCTCCAGAGCTCCAGAGCTCCATAGCACCAGAGCTCCGTGGCTTCAGAGCTCCATAGCACCATAGCTCCATACCTCCAGAGCTCCAGGGCTCCATAGCTCCATACCTCCAGAGCTCCATAGCACCAGAGCTCCATACTTCCATAGCTCCATAGCTCCATACCTCCAGAGCTCCATAGCTCCATAGCTCCATACCTCCAGAGCTCCATAGCTCCAGAGCTCCATAGCTCCATAGCTCCATAGCACCAGAGCTCCATAGCTCCATAGCACCAGAGCTCCATACTTCCATAGCTCCAGGGCTCCATAGCTCCAGGGCTCCATACCTCCAGAGCTCCATAGCTCCATACTTCCAGAGCTCCATAGCTCCATACTTCCATAGCTCCATACTTCCATACCTCCATAGCTCCATACTTCCATAGCACCAGAGCTCCATACTTCCATAGCACCAGAGCTCCATACCTCCAGAGCTCCAGAGCTCCAGCCTGGGTGGCTGGTGGCTCCATAGCTCCATACTTCCATAGCTCTAAGTCAGAGAGTTGGCGAAAATTGCACTAAGTGCGAAAGCCCATTCATTTACAACGGCGTGTCCACAAGGCGGCGACATTTCCCCGTTACCGGTGGCTGCGCGGCGGGTGAGTGACAGAGCTTATCCGAGCGGCTGGAACTCTGCGCCGGCGTGGTCGAGCGTGAGGCCTCGGCCCTTTGGCTGCCTGGTACCTAAAACACTTCCATTGATCCAGCCACGGAGGGTGCTGGCTGGTGGCTCCATACCTCCATAGCTCCATAGCACCAGAGCTCCATAGCTCCATAGCACCAGAGCTCCATGGCTTCAGAGCTCCATAGCACCATAGCTCCATACCTCCAGAGCTCCAGGGCTCCATAGCTCCATACCTCCAGAGCTCCATACCTCCAGAGCTCCATACCTCCAGAGCTCCATAGCACCAGAGCTCCATGGCTTCAGAGCTCCATAGCACCATAGCTCCATACCTCCAGAGCTCCAGGGCTCCATAGCTCCATACCTCCAGAGCTCCATACCTCCAGAGCTCCATACCTCCAGAGCTCCATAGCACCAGAGCTCCATGGCTTCAGAGCTCCATAGCACCATAGCTCCATACCTCCAGAGCTCCAGGGCTCCATAGCTCCATACCTCCAGAGCTCCATACCTCCAGAGCTCCATACCTCCAGAGCTCCATAGCACCAGAGCTCCATGGCTTCAGAGCTCCATAGCACCATAGCTCCATACCTCCAGAGCTCCAGGGCTCCATAGCTCCATACCTCCAGAGCTCCATACCTCCAGAGCATACCTCCAGAGCTCCAGAGCTCCATAGCACCAGAGCTCCATGGCTTCAGAGCTCCATAGCTCCATACCTCCAGAGCTCCAGGGCTCCATAGCTCCATACCTCCAGAGCTCCATACCTCCAGAGCTCCAGAGCTCCATAGCACCAGAGCTCCATGGCTTCAGAGCTCCATAGCACCATAGCTCCATACCTCCAGAGCTCCAGGGCTCCATAGCTCCATACCTCCAGAGCTCCATACCTCCAGAGCTCCAGAGCTCCATAGCACCAGAGCTCCGTGGCTTCAGAGCTCCATAGCACCATAGCTCCATACCTCCAGAGCTCCAGGGCTCCATAGCTCCATACCTCCAGAGCTCCATACCTCCAGAGCTCCATACCTCCAGAGCTCCATAGCTCCATAGCACCAGAGCTCCATAGCTCCATAGCACCAGAGCTCCATAGCACCAGAGCTCCATAGCACCAGAGCTCCATAGCTCCATAGCACCAGAGCTCCATAGCTCCATAGCACCAGAGCTCCATAGCTCCATAGCACCAGAGCTCCATACTTCCAGAGCTCCATAGCTCCATAGCTCCATAGCACCAGAGCTCCATAGCTCCATAGCACCAGAGCTCCATGGCTTCAGAGCTCCATAGCACCATAGCTCCATACCTCCAGAGCTCCAGGGCTCCATAGCTCCATACCTCCAGAGCTCCATACCTCCAGAGCTCCATAGCTCCATAGCACCAGAGCTCCATACTTCCAGAGCTCCATAGCTCCATAGCTCCATAGCACCAGAGCTCCATAGCTCCATAGCACCAGAGCTCCATAGCTCCATAGCACCAGAGCTCCATACTTCCATAGCTCCATAGCTCCATACCTCCAGAGCTCCATAGCTCCATAGCTCCATACCTCCAGAGCTCCATAGCTCCAGAGCTCCATAGCTCCATAGCTCCATAGCACCAGAGCTCCATAGCTCCATAGCACCAGAGCTCCATACTTCCATAGCTCCAGGGCTCCATAGCTCCAGGGCTCCATACCTCCAGAGCTCCATAGCTCCATACTTCCAGAGCTCCATAGCTCCATACTTCCATAGCTCCATACTTCCATACCTCCATAGCTCCATACTTCCATAGCACCAGAGCTCCATACTTCCATTGCACCAGAGCTCCATACCTCCAGAGCTCCAGAGCTCCAGCCTGGGTGGCTGGTGGCTCCATAGCTCCATACTTCCATAGCTCTAAGTCAGAGAGTTGGCGAAAATTGCACTAAGTGCGAAAGCCCATTCATTTACAACGGCGTGTCCACAAGGCGGCGACATTTCCCCGTTACCGGTGGCTGCGCGGCGGGTGAGTGACAGAGCTTATCCGAGCGGCTGGAACTCTGCGCCGGCGTGGTCGAGCGTGAGGCCTCGGCCCTTTGGCTGCCTGGTACCTAAAACACTTCCATTGATCCAGCCACGGAGGGTGCTGGCTGGTGGCTCCATACCTCCATAGCTCCATAGCACCAGAGCTCCATAGCTCCATAGCACCAGAGCTCCATGGCTTCAGAGCTCCATAGCACCATAGCTCCATACCTCCAGAGCTCCAGGGCTCCATAGCTCCATACCTCCAGAGCTCCATACCTCCAGAGCTCCATACCTCCAGAGCTCCATAGCACCAGAGCTCCATGGCTTTAGAGCTCCATAGCACCATAGCTCCATACCTCCAGAGCTCCAGGGCTCCATAGCTCCATACCTCCAGAGCTCCATACCTCCAGAGCTCCATACCTCCAGAGCTCCATAGCACCAGAGCTCCATGGCTTCAGAGCTCCATAGCACCATAGCTCCATACCTCCAGAGCTCCAGGGCTCCATAGCTCCATACCTCCAGAGCTCCATACCTCCAGAGCTCCATACCTCCAGAGCTCCATAGCACCAGAGCTCCATGGCTTCAGAGCTCCATAGCACCATAGCTCCATACCTCCAGAGCTCCAGGGCTCCATAGCTCCATACCTCCAGAGCTCCATACCTCCAGAGCTCCATACCTCCAGAGCTCCAGAGCTCCATAGCACCAGAGCTCCATGGCTTCAGAGCTCCATAGCACCATAGCTCCATACCTCCAGAGCTCCAGGGCTCCATAGCTCCATACCTCCAGAGCTCCATACCTCCAGAGCTCCAGAGCTCCATAGCACCAGAGCTCCATGGCTTCAGAGCTCCATAGCACCATAGCTCCATACCTCCAGAGCTCCAGGGCTCCATAGCTCCATACCTCCAGAGCTCCATACCTCCAGAGCTCAAGAGCTCCATAGCACCAGAGGTCCATGGCTTCAGAGCTCCATAGCACCATAGCTCCATACCTCCAGAGCTCCAGGGCTCCAAAGCTCCATACCTCCAGAGCTCCATACCTCCAGAGCTCCATACCTCCAGAGCTCCATAGCTCCATAGCACCAGAGCTCCATAGCTCCATAGCACCAGAGCTCCATAGCACCAGAGCTCCATAGCACCAGAGCTCCATAGCTCCATAGCACCAGAGCTCCATAGCTCCATAGCACCAGAGCTCCATAGCTCCATAGCACCAGAGCTCCATACTTCCAGAGCTCCATAGCTCCATAGCACCAGAGCTCCATAGCTCCATAGCACCAGAGCTCCATAGCTCCATAGCACCAGAGCTCCATACTTCCATAGCTCCATAGCTCCATACCTCCAGAGCTCCATAGCTCCATAGCTCCATACCTCCAGAGCTCCATAGCTCCAGAGCTCCATAGCTCCATAGCACCAGAGCTCCATAGCTCCATAGCACCAGAGCTCCATACTTCCATAGCTCCAGGGCTCCATAGCTCCAGGGCTCCATAGCTCCATACCTCCAGAGCTCCATAGCTCCATACTTCCAGAGCTCCATAGCTCCATAGCACCAGAGCTCCATAGCTCCATAGCACCAGAGCTCCATAGCTCCATAGCACCAGAGCTCCATAGCTCCATAGCACCAGAGCTCCATAGCTCCATAGCTCCAGGGCTCCATAGCTCCATAGCTCCAGGGCTCCATAGCTCCATAGCTCCAGGGCTCCATAGCTCCATAGCTCCATACGTCCAGAGCTCCATACCTCCAGAGCTCCATACCTCCATAGCACCAGAGCTCCATAGCTCCAGGGCTCCAGGGCTCCATAGCTCCATACCTCCAGAGCTCCATAGCTCCATACTTCCAGAGCTCCATAGCTCCATAGCTCCATACTTCCATAGCTCCATAGCTCCATACTTCCATAGCACCTGAGCTCCATACCTCCAGAGCTCCATAGCTCCAGCCTGGGTGGCTGGTGGCTCCATAGCTCCATACTTCCATAGCTCTAAGTCAGAGAGTTGGCGAAAATTGCACTAAGTGCGAAAGCCCATTCATTTACAACGGCGTGTCCGCCAGGCGGCGACATTTCCCCGTTACCGGTGGCTGCGCGGCGGGTGAGTGACAGAGCTTATCCGAGCGGCTGGAACTCTGCGCCGGCGTGGTCGAGCGTGAGGCCTCGGCCCTTTGGCTGCCTGGTACCTAAAACACTTCCATTGATCCAGCCACGGAGGGTGCTGGCTGGTGGCTCCATACCTCCATAGCTCCATAGCACCAGAGCTCCATAGCTCCATAGCACCAGAGCTCCATGGCTTCAGAGCTCCATAGCACCATAGCTCCATACCTCCAGAGCTCCAGGGCTCCATAGCTCCATACCTCCAGAGCTCCATACCTCCAGAGCTCCATACCTCCAGAGCTCCATAGCACCAGAGCTCCATGGCTTCAGAGCTCCATAGCACCATAGCTCCATACCTCCAGAGCTCCAGGGCTCCATAGCTCCATACCTCCAGAGCTCCATACCTCCAGAGCTCCATAGCTCCATAGCACCAGAGCTCCATAGCTCCATAGCACCAGAGCTCCATAGCACCAGAGCTCCATAGCACCAGAGCTCCATAGCTCCATAGCACCAGAGCTCCATAGCTCCATAGCACCAGAGCTCCATAGCTCCATAGCACCAGAGCTCCATACTTCCAGAGCTCCATAGCTCCATAGCTCCATAGCACCAGAGCTCCATAGCTCCATAGCACCAGAGCTCCATAGCTCCATAGCACCAGAGCTCCATACTTCCATAGCTCCATAGCTCCATACCTCCAGAGCTCCATAGCTCCATAGCTCCATACCTCCAGAGCTCCATAGCTCCAGAGCTCCATAGCTCCATAGCACCAGAGCTCCATAGCTCCATAGCACCAGAGCTCCATACTTCCATAGCTCCAGGGCTCCATAGCTCCAGGGCTCCATAGCTCCATACCTCCAGAGCTCCATAGCTCCATACTTCCAGAGCTCCATAGCTCCATAGCACCAGAGCTCCATAGCTCCATAGCACCAGAGCTCCATAGCTCCATAGCACCAGAGCTCCATAGCTCCATAGCACCAGAGCTCCATAGCTCCATAGCTCCAGGGCTCCATAGCTCCATAGCTCCAGGGGTCCATAGCTCCATAGCTCCAGGGCTCCATAGCTCCATAGCTCCATACCTCCAGAGCTCCATACCTCCAGAGCTCCATACCTCCATAGCACCAGAGCTCCATAGCTCCAGGGCTCCAGGGCTCCATAGCTCCATACCTCCAGAGCTCCATAGCTCCATACTTCCAGAGCTCCATAGCTCCATAGCTCCATACTTCCATAGCTCCATAGCTCCATACTTCCATAGCACCTGAGCTCCATACCTCCAGAGCTCCATAGCTCCAGCCTGGGTGGCTGGTGGCTCCATAGCTCCATACTTCCATAGCTCTAAGTCAGAGAGTTGGCGAAAATTGCACTAAGTGCGAAAGCCCATTCATTTACAACGGCGTGTCCGCCAGGCGGCGACATTTCCCCGTTACCGGTGGCTGCGCGGCGGGTGAGTGACAGAGCTTATCCGAGCGGCTGGAACTCTGCGCCGGCGTGGTCGAGCGTGAGGCCTCGGACCTTTGGCTGCCTGGTACCTAAAACACTTCCATTGATCCAGCCACGGAGGGTGCTGGCTGGTGGCTCCATACCTCCATAGCTCCATAGCACCAGAGCTCCATAGCTCCATAGCACCAGAGCTCCATGGCTTCAGAGCTCCATAGCACCATAGCTCCATACCTCCACAGCTCCAGGGCTCCATAGCTCCATACCTCCAGAGCTCCATACCTCCAGAGCTCCATACCTCCAGAGCTCCATAGCACCAGAGCTCCATGGCTTCAGAGCTCCATAGCACCATAGCTCCAGGGCTCCATAGCTCCATACCTCCAGAGCTCCATACCTCCAGAGCTCCATACCTCCAGAGCTCCATAGCACCAGAGCTCCATGGCTTCAGAGCTCCATAGCACCATAGCTCCATACCTCCAGAGCTCCAGGGCTCCATAGCTCCATACCTCCAGAGCTCCATACCTCCAGAGCTCCATACCTCCAGAGCTCCAGAGCTCCATAGCACCAGAGCTCCATGGCTTCAGAGCTCCATAGCTCCATACCTCCAGAGCTCCAGGGCTCCATAGCTCCATACCTCCAGAGCTCCATACCTCCAGAGCTCCAGAGCTCCATAGCACCAGAGCTCCATGGCTTCAGAGCTCCATAGCACCATAGCTCCATACCTCCAGAGCTCCAGGGCTCCATAGCTCCATACCTCCAGAGCTCCATACCTCCAGAGCTCCATACCTCCAGAGCTCCATAGCTCCATAGCACCAGAGCTCCATAGCTCCATAGCACCAGAGCTCCATAGCACCAGAGCTCCATAGCACCAGAGCTCCATAGCTCCATAGCACCAGAGCTCCATAGCTCCATAGCACCAGAGCTCCATAGCTCCATAGCACCAGAGCTCCATACTTCCAGAGCTCCATAGCTCCATAGCTCCATAGCACCAGAGCTCCATAGCTCCATAGCACCAGAGCTCCATAGCTCCATAGCACCAGAGCTCCATACTTCCATAGCTCCATAGCTCCATACCTCCAGAGCTCCATAGCTCCATAGCTCCATACCTCCAGAGCTCCATAGCTCCAGAGCTCCATAGCTCCATAGCTCCATAGCACCAGAGCTCCATAGCTCCATAGCACCAGAGCTCCATACTTCCATAGCTCCAGGGCTCCATAGCTCCAGGGCTCCATACCTCCAGAGCTCCATAGCTCCATACTTCCATAGCTCCATAGCTCCATACTTCCATAGCTCCATACTTCCATACCTCCATAGCTCCATACTTCCATAGCACCAGAGCTCCATACTTCCATAGCACCAGAGCTCCATACCTCCAGAGCTCCAGAGCTCCAGCCTGGGTGGCTGGTGGCTCCATAGCTCCATACTTCCATAGCTCTAAGTCAGAGAGTTGGCGAAAATTGCACTAAGTGCGAAAGCCCATTCATTTACAACGGCGTGTCCGCCAGGCGGCGACATTTCCCCGTTACCGGTGGCTGCGCGGCGGGTGAGTGACAGAGCTTATCCGAGCGGCTGGAACTCTGCGCCGGCGTGGTCGAGCGTGAGGCCTCGGCCCTTTGGCTGCCTGGTACCTAAAACACTTCCATTGATCCAGCCACGGAGGGTGCTGGCTGGTGGCTCCATACCTCCATAGCTCCATAGCACCAGAGCTCCATAGCTCCATAGCACCAGAGCTCCATGGCTTCAGAGCTCCATAGCACCATAGCTCCATACCTCCAGAGCTCCAGGGCTCCATAGCTCCATACCTCCAGAGCTCCATACCTCCAGAGCTCCATACCTCCAGAGCTCCATAGCACCAGAGCTCCATGGCTTCAGAGCTCCATAGCACCATAGCTCCATACCTCCAGAGCTCCAGGGCTCCATAGCTCCATACCTCCAGAGCTCCATACCTCCAGAGCTCCATACCTCCAGAGCTCCATAGCACCAGAGCTCCATGGCTTCAGAGCTCCATAGCACCATAGCTCCATACCTCCAGAGCTCCAGGGCTCCATAGCTCCATACCTCCAGAGCTCCATACCTCCAGAGCTCCATACCTCCAGAGCTCCAGAGCTCCATAGCACCAGAGCTCCATGGCTTCAGAGCTCCATAGCACCATAGCTCCATACCTCCAGAGCTCCAGGGCTCCATAGCTCCATACCTCCAGAGCTCCATACCTCCAGAGCTCCAGAGCTCCATAGCACCAGAGCTCCATGGCTTCAGAGCTCCATAGCACCATAGCTCCATACCTCCAGAGCTCCAGGGCTCCATAGCTCCATACCTCCAGAGCTCCATACCTCCAGAGCTCAAGAGCTCCATAGCACCAGAGCTCCATGGCTTCAGAGCTCCATAGCACCATAGCTCCATACCTCCAGAGCTCCAGGGCTCCAAAGCTCCATACCTCCAGAGCTCCATACCTCCAGAGCTCCATACCTCCAGAGCTCCATAGCTCCATAGCACCAGAGCTCCATAGCTCCATAGCACCAGAGCTCCATAGCACCAGAGCTCCATAGCACCAGAGCTCCATAGCTCCATAGCACCAGAGCTCCATAGCTCCATAGCACCAGAGCTCCATAGCTCCATAGCACCAGAGCTCCATACTTCCAGAGCTCCATAGCTCCATAGCACCAGAGCTCCATAGCTCCATAGCACCAGAGCTCCATAGCTCCATAGCACCAGAGCTCCATACTTCCATAGCTCCATAGCTCCATACCTCCAGAGCTCCATAGCTCCATAGCTCCATACCTCCAGAGCTCCATAGCTCCAGAGCTCCATAGCTCCATAGCACCAGAGCTCCATAGCTCCATAGCACCAGAGCTCCATACTTCCATAGCTCCAGGGCTCCATAGCTCCAGGGCTCCATAGCTCCATACCTCCAGAGCTCCATAGCTCCATACTTCCAGAGCTCCATAGCTCCATAGCACCAGAGCTCCATAGCTCCATAGCACCAGAGCTCCATAGCTCCATAGCACCAGAGCTCCATAGCTCCATAGCACCAGAGCTCCATAGCTCCATAGCTCCAGGGCTCCATAGCTCCATAGCTCCAGGGCTCCATAGCTCCATAGCTCCAGGGCTCCATAGCTCCATAGCTCCATACCTCCAGAGCTCCATACCTCCAGAGCTCCATACCTCCATAGCACCAGAGCTCCATAGCTCCAGGGCTCCAGGGCTCCATAGCTCCATACCTCCAGAGCTCCATAGCTCCATACTTCCAGAGCTCCATAGCTCCATAGCTCCATACTTCCATAGCTCCATAGCTCCATACTTCCATAGCACCTGAGCTCCATACCTCCAGAGCTCCATAGCTCCAGCCTGGGTGGCTGGTGGCTCCATAGCTCCATACTTCCATAGCTCTAAGTCAGAGAGTTGGCGAAAATTGCACTAAGTGCGAAAGCCCATTCATTTACAACGGCGTGTCCGCCAGGCGGCGACATTTCCCCGTTACCGGTGGCTGCGCGGCGGGTGAGTGACAGAGCTTATCCGAGCGGCTGGAACTCTGCGCCGGCGTGGTCGAGCGTGAGGCCTCGGCCCTTTGGCTGCCTGGTACCTAAAACACTTCCATTGATCCAGCCACGGAGGGTGCTGGCTGGTGGCTCCATACCTCCATAGCTCCATAGCACCAGAGCTCCATAGCTCCATAGCACCAGAGCTCCATGGCTTCAGAGCTCCATAGCACCATAGCTCCATACCTCCAGAGCTCCAGGGCTCCATAGCTCCATACCTCCAGAGCTCCATACCTCCAGAGCTCCATACCTCCAGAGCTCCATAGCACCAGAGCTCCATGGCTTCAGAGCTCCATAGCACCATAGCTCCATACCTCCAGAGCTCCAGGGCTCCATAGCTCCATACCTCCAGAGCTCCATACCTCCAGAGCTCCATACCTCCAGAGCTCCATAGCACCAGAGCTCCATGGCTTCAGAGCTCCATAGCACCATAGCTCCATACCTCCAGAGCTCCAGGGCTCCATAGCTCCATACCTCCAGAGCTCCATACCTCCAGAGCTCCATACCTCCAGAGCTCCAGAGCTCCATAGCACCAGAGCTCCATGGCTTCAGAGCTCCATAGCACCATAGCTCCATACCTCCAGAGCTCCAGGGCTCCATAGCTCCATACCTCCAGAGCTCCATACCTCCAGAGCTCCAGAGCTCCATAGCACCAGAGCTCCGTGGCTTCAGAGCTCCATAGCACCATAGCTCCATACCTCCAGAGCTCCATAGCACCAGAGCTCCATGGCTTCAGAGCTCCATAGCACCATAGCTCCATACCTCCAGAGCTCCAGGGCTCCATAGCTCCATACCTCCAGAGCTCCATACCTCCAGAGCTCCATACCTCCAGAGCTCCATAGCACCAGAGCTCCATGGCTTCAGAGCTCCATAGCACCATAGCTCCATACCTCCAGAGCTCCAGGGCTCCATAGCTCCATACCTCCAGAGCTCCATACCTCCAGAGCTCCAGAGCTCCATAGCACCAGAGCTCCATGGCTTCAGAGCTCCATAGCACCATAGCTCCATACCTCCAGAGCTCCAGGGCTCCATAGCTCCATACCTCCAGAGCTCCATACCTCCAGAGCTCCATAGCACCAGAGCTCCATGGCTTCAGAGCTCCATAGCACCATAGCTCCATACCTCCAGAGCTCCAGGGCTCCATAGCTCCATACCTCCAGAGCTCCATACCTCCAGAGCTCCATACCTCCAGAGCTCCAGAGCTCCATAGCACCAGAGCTCCATGGCTTCAGAGCTCCATAGCACCATAGCTCCATACCTCCAGAGCTCCAGGGCTCCATAGCTCCATACCTCCAGAGCTCCATACCTCCAGAGCTCCAGAGCTCCATAGCACCAGAGCTCCATGGCTTCAGAGCTCCATAGCACCATAGCTCCATACCTCCAGAGCTCCAGGGCTCCATAGCTCCATACCTCCAGAGCTCCATACCTCCAGAGCTCAAGAGCTCCATAGCACCAGAGGTCCATGGCTTCAGAGCTCCATAGCACCATAGCTCCATACCTCCAGAGCTCCAGGGCTCCAAAGCTCCATACCTCCAGAGCTCCATACCTCCAGAGCTCCATACCTCCAGAGCTCCATAGCTCCATAGCACCAGAGCTCCATAGCTCCATAGCACCAGAGCTCCATAGCACCAGAGCTCCATAGCACCAGAGCTCCATAGCTCCATAGCACCAGAGCTCCATAGCTCCATAGCACCAGAGCTCCATAGCTCCATAGCACCAGAGCTCCATACTTCCAGAGCTCCATAGCTCCATAGCACCAGAGCTCCATAGCTCCATAGCACCAGAGCTCCATAGCTCCATAGCACCAGAGCTCCATACTTCCATAGCTCCATAGCTCCATACCTCCAGAGCTCCATAGCTCCATAGCTCCATACCTCCAGAGCTCCATAGCTCCAGAGCTCCATAGCTCCATAGCACCAGAGCTCCATAGCTCCATAGCACCAGAGCTCCATACTTCCATAGCTCCAGGGCTCCATAGCTCCAGGGCTCCATAGCTCCATACCTCCAGAGCTCCATAGCTCCATACTTCCAGAGCTCCATAGCTCCATAGCACCAGAGCTCCATAGCTCCATAGCACCAGAGCTCCATAGCTCCATAGCACCAGAGCTCCATAGCTCCATAGCACCAGAGCTCCATAGCTCCATAGCTCCAGGGCTCCATAGCTCCATAGCTCCAGGGCTCCATAGCTCCATAGCTCCAGGGCTCCATAGCTCCATAGCTCCATACCTCCAGAGCTCCATACCTCCAGAGCTCCATACCTCCATAGCACCAGAGCTCCATAGCTCCAGGGCTCCAGGGCTCCATAGCTCCATACCTCCAGAGCTCCATAGCTCCATACTTCCAGAGCTCCATAGCTCCATAGCTCCATACTTCCATAGCTCCATAGCTCCATACTTCCATAGCACCTGAGCTCCATACCTCCAGAGCTCCATAGCTCCAGCCTGGGTGGCTGGTGGCTCCATAGCTCCATACTTCCATAGCTCTAAGTCAGAGAGTTGGCGAAAATTGCACTAAGTGCGAAAGCCCATTCATTTACAACGGCGTGTCCGCCAGGCGGCGACATTTCCCCGTTACCGGTGGCTGCGCGGCGGGTGAGTGACAGAGCTTATCCGAGCGGCTGGAACTCTGCGCCGGCGTGGTCGAGCGTGAGGCCTCGGCCCTTTGGCTGCCTGGTACCTAAAACACTTCCATTGATCCAGCCACGGAGGGTGCTGGCTGGTGGCTCCATACCTCCATAGCTCCATAGCACCAGAGCTCCATAGCTCCATAGCACCAGAGCTCCATGGCTTCAGAGCTCCATAGCACCATAGCTCCATACCTCCAGAGCTCCAGGGCTCCATAGCTCCATACCTCCAGAGCTCCATACCTCCAGAGCTCCATACCTCCAGAGCTCCATAGCACCAGAGCTCCATGGCTTCAGAGCTCCATAGCACCATAGCTCCATACCTCCAGAGCTCCAGGGCTCCATAGCTCCATACCTCCAGAGCTCCATACCTCCAGAGCTCCATACCTCCAGAGCTCCATAGCACCAGAGCTCCATGGCTTCAGAGCTCCATAGCACCATAGCTCCATACCTCCAGAGCTCCAGGGCTCCATAGCTCCATACCTCCAGAGCTCCATACCTCCAGAGCTCCATACCTCCAGAGCTCCAGAGCTCCATAGCACCAGAGCTCCATGGCTTCAGAGCTCCATAGCACCATAGCTCCATACCTCCAGAGCTCCAGGGCTCCATAGCTCCATACCTCCAGAGCTCCATACCTCCAGAGCTCCAGAGCTCCATAGCACCAGAGCTCCGTGGCTTCAGAGCTCCATAGCACCATAGCTCCATACCTCCAGAGCTCCAGGGCTCCATACCTCCAGAGCTCCATACCTCCAGAGCTCCATACCTCCAGAGCTCCATAGCTCCATAGCACCAGAGCTCCATAGCTCCATAGCACCAGAGCTCCATAGCACCAGAGCTCCATACCTCCAGAGCTCCAGAGCTCCATAGCACCAGAGCTCCATGGCTTCAGAGCTCCATAGCACCATAGCTCCATACCTCCAGAGCTCCAGGGCTCCATAGCTCCATACCTCCAGAGCTCCATACCTCCAGAGCTCCAGAGCTCACTAGCACCAGAGCTCCGTGGCTTCAGAGCTCCATAGCACCATAGCTCCATACCTCCAGAGCTCCAGGGCTCCATAGCTCCATACCTCCAGAGCTCCATACCTCCAGAGCTCCATACCTCCAGAGCTCCATAGCTCCATAGCACCAGAGCTCCATAGCTCCATAGCACCAGAGCTCCATAGCACCAGAGCTCCATAGCACCAGAGCTCCATAGCTCCATAGCACCAGAGCTCCATAGCTCCATAGCACCAGAGCTCCATAGCTCCATAGCACCAGAGCTCCATACTTCCAGAGCTCCATAGCTCCATAGCTCCATAGCACCAGAGCTCCATAGCTCCATAGCACCAGAGCTCCATGGCTTCAGAGCTCCATAGCACCATAGCTCCATACCTCCAGAGCTCCAGGGCTCCATAGCCTCATACCTCCAGAGCTCCATACCTCCAGAGCTCCATACCTCCAGAGCTCCATAGCACCAGAGCTCCATAGCTCCATAGCACCAGAGCTCCATAGCACCAGAGCTCCATAGCACCAGAGCTCCATAGCTCCATAGCACCAGAGCTCCATAGCTCCATAGCACCAGAGCTCCATACTTCCAGAGCTCCATAGCTCCATAGCTCCATAGCACCAGAGCTCCATAGCTCCATAGCACCAGAGCTCCATAGCTCCATAGCACCAGAGCTCCATACTTCCATAGCTCCATAGCTCCATACCTCCAGAGCTCCATAGCTCCATAGCTCCATACCTCCAGAGCTCCATAGCTCCAGAGCTCCATAGCTCCATAGCTCCATAGCACCAGAGCTCCATAGCTCCATAGCACCAGAGCTCCATACTTCCATAGCTCCAGGGCTCCATAGCTCCAGGGCTCCATACCTCCAGAGCTCCATAGCTCCATACTTCCAGAGCTCCATAGCTCCATACTTCCATAGCTCCATACTTCCATACCTCCATAGCTCCATACTTCCATAGCACCAGAGCTCCATAGCTCCATAGCACCAGAGCTCCATACTTCCATAGCTCCAGGGCTCCATAGCTCCAGGGCTCCATAGCTCCATACCTCCAGAGCTCCATAGCTCCATACTTCCAGAGCTCCATAGCTCCATAGCACCAGAGCTCCATAGCTCCATAGCACCAGAGCTCCATAGCTCCATAGCACCAGAGCTCCATAGCTCCATAGCACCAGAGCTCCATAGCTCCATAGCTCCAGGGCTCCATAGCTCCATAGCTCCAGGGCTCCATAGCTCCATAGCTCCAGGGCTCCATAGCTCCATAGCTCCATACCTCCAGAGCTCCATACCTCCAGAGCTCCATACCTCCATAGCACCAGAGCTCCATAGCTCCAGGGCTCCAGGGCTCCATAGCTCCATACCTCCAGAGCTCCATAGCTCCATACTTCCAGAGCTCCATAGCTCCATAGCTCCATACTTCCATAGCTCCATAGCTCCATAATTCCATAGCACCTGAGCTCCATACCTCCAGAGCTCCATAGCTCCAGCCTGGGTGGCTGGTGGCTCCATAGCTCCATACTTCCATAGCTCTAAGTCAGAGAGTTGGCGAAAATTGCACTAAGTGCGAAAGCCCATTCATTTACAACGGCGTGTCCGCCAGGCGGCGACATTTCCCCGTTACCGGTGGCTGCGCGGCGGGTGAGTGACAGAGCTTATCCGAGCGGCTGGAACTCTGCGCCGGCGTGGTCGAGCGTGAGGCCTCGGACCTTTGGCTGCCTGGTACCTAAACACTTCCATTGATCCAGCCACGGAGGGTGCTGGCTGGTGGCTCCATACCTCCATAGCTCCATAGCACCAGAGCTCCATAGCTCCATAGCACCAGAGCTCCATGGCTTCAGAGCTCCATAGCACCATAGCTCCATACCTCCAGAGCTCCAGGGCTCCATAGCTCCATACCTCCAGAGCTCCATACCTCCAGAGCTCCATACCTCCAGAGCTCCATAGCACCAGAGCTCCATGGCTTCAGAGCTCCATAGCACCATAGCTCCATACCTCCAGAGCTCCAGGGCTCCATAGCTCCATACCTCCAGAGCTCCATACCTCCAGAGCTCCATAGCACCAGAGCTCCATGGCTTCAGAGCTCCATAGCACCATAGCTCCATACCTCCAGAGCTCCAGGGCTCCATAGCTCCATACCTCCAGAGCTCCATACCTCCAGAGCTCCATACCTCCAGAGCTCCAGAGCTCCATAGCACCAGAGCTCCATGGCTTCAGAGCTCCATAGCTCCATACCTCCAGAGCTCCAGGGCTCCATAGCTCCATACCTCCAGAGCTCCATACCTCCAGAGCTCCAGAGCTCCATAGCACCAGAGCTCCATGGCTTCAGAGCTCCATAGCACCATAGCTCCATACCTCCAGAGCTCCAGGGCTCCATAGCTCCATACCTCCAGAGCTCCATACCTCCAGAGCTCCATACCTCCAGAGCTCCATAGCTCCATAGCACCAGAGCTCCATAGCTCCATAGCACCAGAGCTCCATAGCACCAGAGCTCCATAGCACCAGAGCTCCATAGCTCCATAGCACCAGAGCTCCATAGCTCCATAGCACCAGAGCTCCATAGCTCCATAGCACCAGAGCTCCATACTTCCAGAGCTCCATAGCTCCATAGCTCCATAGCACCAGAGCTCCATAGCTCCATAGCACCAGAGCTCCATAGCTCCATAGCACCAGAGCTCCATACTTCCATAGCTCCATAGCTCCATACCTCCAGAGCTCCATAGCTCCATAGCTCCATACCTCCAGAGCTCCATAGCTCCAGAGCTCCATAGCTCCATAGCTCCATAGCACCAGAGCTCCATAGCTCCATAGCACCAGAACTCCATACTTCCATAGCTCCAGGGCTCCATACCTCCAGAGCTCCATAGCTCCATACTTCCAGAGCTCCATAGCTCCATACTTCCATAGTTCCATACTTCCATACCTCCATAGCTCCATACTTCCATAGCACCAGAGCTCCATACTTCCATAGCACCAGAGCTCCATACCTCCAGAGCTCCAGAGCTCCAGCCTGGGTGGCTGGTGGCTCCATAGCTCCATACTTCCATAGCTCTAAGTCAGAGAGTTGGCGAAAATTGCACTAAGTGCGAAAGCCCATTCATTTACAACGGCGTGTCCACAAGGCGGCGACATTTCCCCGTTACCGGTGGCTGCGCGGCGGGTGAGTGACAGAGCTTATCCGAGCGGCTGGAACTCTGCGCCGGCGTGGTCGAGCGTGAGGCCTCGGCCCTTTGGCTGCCTGGTACCTAAAACACTTCCATTGATCCAGCCACGGAGGGTGCTGGCTGGTGGCTCCATACCTCCATAGCTCCATAGCACCAGAGCTCCATAGCTCCATAGCACCAGAGCTCCATGGCTTCAGAGCTCCATAGCACCATAGCTCCATACCTCCAGAGCTCCAGGGCTCCATAGCTCCATACCTCCAGAGCTCCATACCTCCAGAGCTCCATACCTCCAGAGCTCCATAGCACCAGAGCTCCATGGCTTCAGAGCTCCATAGCACCATAGCTCCATACCTCCAGAGCTCCAGGGCTCCATAGCTCCATACCTCCAGAGCTCCATACCTCCAGAGCTCCATACCTCCAGAGCTCCATAGCACCAGAGCTCCATGGCTTCAGAGCTCCATAGCACCATAGCTCCATACCTCCAGAGCTCCAGGGCTCCATAGCTCCATACCTCCAGAGCTCCATACCTCCAGAGCTCCATACCTCCAGAGCTCCATAGCACCAGAGCTCCATGGCTTCAGAGCTCCATAGCACCATAGCTCCATACCTCCAGAGCTCCAGGGCTCCATAGCTCCATACCTCCAGAGCTCCATACCTCCAGAGCTCCAGAGCTCCATAGCACCAGAGCTCCATGGCTTCAGAGCTCCATAGCACCATAGCTCCATACCTCCAGAGCTCCAGGGCTCCATAGCTCCATACCTCCAGAGCTCCATACCTCCAGAGCTCCAGAGCTCCATAGCACCAGAGCTCCATGGCTTCAGAGCTCCATAGCACCATAGGTCCATACCTCCAGAGCTCCAGGGCTCCATAGCTCCATACCTCCAGAGCTCCATACCTCCAGAGCTCCAGAGCTCCATAGCACCAGAGCTCCATGGCTTCAGAGCTCCATAGCACCATAGCTCCATACCTCCAGAGCTCCAGGGCTCCAAAGCTCCATACCTCCAGAGCTCCATACCTCCAGAGCTCCATACCTCCAGAGCTCCATAGCTCCATAGCACCAGAGCTCCATAGCTCCATAGCACCAGAGCTCCATAGCACCAGAGCTCCATAGCACCAGAGCTCCATAGCTCCATAGCACCAGAGCTCCATAGCTCCATAGCACCAGAGCTCCATAGCTCCATAGCACCAGAGCTCCATACTTCCAGAGCTCCATAGCTCCATAGCTCCATAGCACCAGAGCTCCATAGCTCCATAGCACCAGAGCTCCATAGCTCCATAGCACCAGAGCTCCATACTTCCATAGCTCCATAGCTCCATACCTCCAGAGCTCCATAGCTCCATAGCTCCATACCTCCAGAGCTCCATAGCTCCAGAGCTCCATAGCTCCATAGCACCAGAGCTCCATAGCTCCATAGCACCAGAGCTCCATACTTCCATAGCTCCAGGGCTCCATAGCTCCAGGGCTCCATAGCTCCATACCTCCAGAGCTCCATAGCTCCATACTTCCAGAGCTCCATAGCTCCATAGCACCAGAGCTCCATAGCTCCATAGCACCAGAGCTCCATAGCTCCATAGCACCAGAGCTCCATAGCTCCATAGCACCAGAGCTCCATAGCTCCATAGCTCCAGGGCTCCATAGCTCCATAGCTCCAGGGCTCCATAGCTCCATAGCTCCAGGGCTCCATAGCTCCATAGCTCCATAGCTCCATACCTCCAGAGCTCCATACCTCCAGAGCTCCATACCTCCATAGCACCAGAGCTCCATAGCTCCAGGGCTCCAGGGCTCCATAGCTCCATACCTCCAGAGCTCCATAGCTCCATACTTCCAGAGCTCCATAGCTCCATAGCTCCATACTTCCATAGCTCCATAGCTCCATACTTCCATAGCACCTGAGCTCCATACCTCCAGAGCTCCATAGCTCCAGCCTGGGTGGCTGGTGGCTCCATAGCTCCATACTTCCATAGCTCTAAGTCAGAGAGTTGGCGAAAATTGCACTAAGTGCGAAAGCCCATTCATTTACAACGGCGTGTCCGCCAGGCGGCGACATTTCCCCGTTACCGGTGGCTGCGCGGCGGGTGAGTGACAGAGCTTATCCGAGCGGCTGGAACTCTGCGCCGGCGTGGTCGAGCGTGAGGCCTCGGCCCTTTGGCTGCCTGGTACCTAAAACACTTCCATTGATCCAGCCACGGAGGGTGCTGGCTGGTGGCTCCATACCTCCATAGCTCCATAGCACCAGAGCTCCATAGCTCCATAGCACCAGAGCTCCATGGCTTCAGAGCTCCATAGCACCATAGCTCCATACCTCCAGAGCTCCAGGGCTCCATAGCTCCATACCTCCAGAGCTCCATACCTCCAGAGCTCCATACCTCCAGAGCTCCATAGCACCAGAGCTCCATGGCTTCAGAGCTCCATAGCACCATAGCTCCATACCTCCAGAGCTCCAGGGCTCCATAGCTCCATACCTCCAGAGCTCCATACCTCCAGAGCTCCATACCTCCAGAGCTCCAGAGCTCCATAGCACCAGAGCTCCATGGCTTCAGAGCTCCATAGCACCATAGCTCCATACCTCCAGAGCTCCAGGGCTCCATAGCTCCATACCTCCAGAGCTCCATACCTCCAGAGCTCCAGAGCTCACTAGCACCAGAGCTCCGTGGCTTCAGAGCTCCATAGCACCATAGCTCCATACCTCCAGAGCTCCAGGGCTCCATAGCTCCATACCTCCAGAGCTCCATACCTCCAGAGCTCCATACCTCCAGAGCTCCATAGCTCCATAGCACCAGAGCTCCATAGCTCCATAGCACCAGAGCTCCATAGCACCAGAGCTCCATAGCACCAGAGCTCCATAGCTCCATAGCACCAGAGCTCCATAGCTCCATAGCACCAGAGCTCCATAGCTCCATAGCACCAGAGCTCCATACTTCCAGAGCTCCATAGCTCCATAGCTCCATAGCACCAGAGCTCCATAGCTCCATAGCACCAGAGCTCCATGGCTTCAGAGCTCCATAGCACCATAGCTCCATACCTCCAGAGCTCCAGGGCTCCATAGCCTCATACCTCCAGAGCTCCATACCTCCAGAGCTCCATACCTCCAGAGCTCCATAGCACCAGAGCTCCATAGCTCCATAGCACCAGAGCTCCATAGCACCAGAGCTCCATAGCACCAGAGCTCCATAGCTCCATAGCACCAGAGCTCCATAGCTCCATAGCACCAGAGCTCCATACTTCCAGAGCTCCATAGCTCCATAGCTCCATAGCACCAGAGCTCCATAGCTCCATAGCACCAGAGCTCCATAGCTCCATAGCACCAGAGCTCCATACTTCCATAGCTCCATAGCTCCATACCTCCAGAGCTCCATAGCTCCATAGCTCCATACCTCCAGAGCTCCATAGCTCCAGAGCTCCATAGCTCCATAGCTCCATAGCACCAGAGCTCCATAGCTCCATAGCACCAGAGCTCCATACTTCCATAGCTCCAGGGCTCCATAGCTCCAGGGCTCCATACCTCCAGAGCTCCATAGCTCCATACTTCCAGAGCTCCATAGCTCCATACTTCCATAGCTCCATACTTCCATACCTCCATAGCTCCATACTTCCATAGCACCAGAGCTCCATAGCTCCATAGCACCAGAGCTCCATACTTCCATAGCTCCAGGGCTCCATAGCTCCAGGGCTCCATAGCTCCATACCTCCAGAGCTCCATAGCTCCATACTTCCAGAGCTCCATAGCTCCATAGCACCAGAGCTCCATAGCTCCATAGCACCAGAGCTCCATAGCTCCATAGCACCAGAGCTCCATAGCTCCATAGCACCAGAGCTCCATAGCTCCATAGCTCCAGGGCTCCATAGCTCCATAGCTCCAGGGCTCCATAGCTCCATAGCTCCAGGGCTCCATAGCTCCATAGCTCCATACCTCCAGAGCTCCATACCTCCAGAGCTCCATACCTCCATAGCACCAGAGCTCCATAGCTCCAGGGCTCCAGGGCTCCATAGCTCCATACCTCCAGAGCTCCATAGCTCCATACTTCCAGAGCTCCATAGCTCCATAGCTCCATACTTCCATAGCTCCATAGCTCCATACTTCCATAGCACCTGAGCTCCATACCTCCAGAGCTCCATAGCTCCAGCCTGGGTGGCTGGTGGCTCCATAGCTCCATACTTCCATAGCTCTAAGTCAGAGAGTTGGCGAAAATTGCACTAAGTGCGAAAGCCCATTCATTTACAACGGCGTGTCCGCCAGGCGGCGACATTTCCCCGTTACCGGTGGCTGCGCGGCGGGTGAGTGACAGAGCTTATCCGAGCGGCTGGAACTCTGCGCCGGCGTGGTCGAGCGTGAGGCCTCGGACCTTTGGCTGCCTGGTACCTAAACACTTCCATTGATCCAGCCACGGAGGGTGCTGGCTGGTGGCTCCATACCTCCATAGCTCCATAGCACCAGAGCTCCATAGCTCCATAGCACCAGAGCTCCATGGCTTCAGAGCTCCATAGCACCATAGCTCCATACCTCCAGAGCTCCAGGGCTCCATAGCTCCATACCTCCAGAGCTCCATACCTCCAGAGCTCCATACCTCCAGAGCTCCATAGCACCAGAGCTCCATGGCTTCAGAGCTCCATAGCACCATAGCTCCATACCTCCAGAGCTCCAGGGCTCCATAGCTCCATACCTCCAGAGCTCCATACCTCCAGAGCTCCATAGCACCAGAGCTCCATGGCTTCAGAGCTCCATAGCACCATAGCTCCATACCTCCAGAGCTCCAGGGCTCCATAGCTCCATACCTCCAGAGCTCCATACCTCCAGAGCTCCATACCTCCAGAGCTCCAGAGCTCCATAGCACCAGAGCTCCATGGCTTCAGAGCTCCATAGCTCCATACCTCCAGAGCTCCAGGGCTCCATAGCTCCATACCTCCAGAGCTCCATACCTCCAGAGCTCCAGAGCTCCATAGCACCAGAGCTCCATGGCTTCAGAGCTCCATAGCACCATAGCTCCATACCTCCAGAGCTCCAGGGCTCCATAGCTCCATACCTCCAGAGCTCCATACCTCCAGAGCTCCATACCTCCAGAGCTCCATAGCTCCATAGCACCAGAGCTCCATAGCTCCATAGCACCAGAGCTCCATAGCACCAGAGCTCCATAGCACCAGAGCTCCATAGCTCCATAGCACCAGAGCTCCATAGCTCCATAGCACCAGAGCTCCATAGCTCCATAGCACCAGAGCTCCATACTTCCAGAGCTCCATAGCTCCATAGCTCCATAGCACCAGAGCTCCATAGCTCCATAGCACCAGAGCTCCATAGCTCCATAGCACCAGAGCTCCATACTTCCATAGCTCCATAGCTCCATACCTCCAGAGCTCCATAGCTCCATAGCTCCATACCTCCAGAGCTCCATAGCTCCAGAGCTCCATAGCTCCATAGCTCCATAGCACCAGAGCTCCATAGCTCCATAGCACCAGAGCTCCATACTTCCATAGCTCCAGGGCTCCATACCTCCAGAGCTCCATAGCTCCATACTTCCAGAGCTCCATAGCTCCATACTTCCATAGTTCCATACTTCCATACCTCCATAGCTCCATACTTCCATAGCACCAGAGCTCCATACTTCCATAGCACCAGAGCTCCATACCTCCAGAGCTCCAGAGCTCCAGCCTGGGTGGCTGGTGGCTCCATAGCTCCATACTTCCATAGCTCTAAGTCAGAGAGTTGGCGAAAATTGCACTAAGTGCGAAAGCCCATTCATTTACAACGGCGTGTCCACAAGGCGGCGACATTTCCCCGTTACCGGTGGCTGCGCGGCGGGTGAGTGACAGAGCTTATCCGAGCGGCTGGAACTCTGCGCCGGCGTGGTCGAGCGTGAGGCCTCGGCCCTTTGGCTGCCTGGTACCTAAAACACTTCCATTGATCCAGCCACGGAGGGTGCTGGCTGGTGGCTCCATACCTCCATAGCTCCATAGCACCAGAGCTCCATAGCTCCATAGCACCAGAGCTCCATGGCTTCAGAGCTCCATAGCACCATAGCTCCATACCTCCAGAGCTCCAGGGCTCCATAGCTCCATACCTCCAGAGCTCCATACCTCCAGAGCTCCATACCTCCAGAGCTCCATAGCACCAGAGCTCCATGGCTTCAGAGCTCCATAGCACCATAGCTCCATACCTCCAGAGCTCCAGGGCTCCATAGCTCCATACCTCCAGAGCTCCATACCTCCAGAGCTCCATACCTCCAGAGCTCCATAGCACCAGAGCTCCATGGCTTCAGAGCTCCATAGCACCATAGCTCCATACCTCCAGAGCTCCAGGGCTCCATAGCTCCATACCTCCAGAGCTCCATACCTCCAGAGCTCCATACCTCCAGAGCTCCATAGCACCAGAGCTCCATGGCTTCAGAGCTCCATAGCACCATAGCTCCATACCTCCAGAGCTCCAGGGCTCCATAGCTCCATACCTCCAGAGCTCCATACCTCCAGAGCTCCATACCTCCAGAGCTCCAGAGCTCCATAGCACCAGAGCTCCATGGCTTCAGAGCTCCATAGCACCATAGCTCCATACCTCCAGAGCTCCAGGGCTCCATAGCTCCATACCTCCAGAGCTCCATACCTCCAGAGCTCCAGAGCTCCATAGCACCAGAGCTCCATGGCTTCAGAGCTCCATAGCACCATAGGTCCATACCTCCAGAGCTCCAGGGCTCCATAGCTCCATACCTCCAGAGCTCCATACCTCCAGAGCTCCAGAGCTCCATAGCACCAGAGCTCCATGGCTTCAGAGCTCCATAGCACCATAGCTCCATACCTCCAGAGCTCCAGGGCTCCAAAGCTCCATACCTCCAGAGCTCCATACCTCCAGAGCTCCATACCTCCAGAGCTCCATAGCTCCATAGCACCAGAGCTCCATAGCTCCATAGCACCAGAGCTCCATAGCACCAGAGCTCCATAGCACCAGAGCTCCATAGCTCCATAGCACCAGAGCTCCATAGCTCCATAGCACCAGAGCTCCATAGCTCCATAGCACCAGAGCTCCATACTTCCAGAGCTCCATAGCTCCATAGCTCCATAGCACCAGAGCTCCATAGCTCCATAGCACCAGAGCTCCATAGCTCCATAGCACCATAGCTCCATACTTCCATAGCTCCATAGCTCCATACCTCCAGAGCTCCATAGCTCCATAGCTCCATACCTCCAGAGCTCCATAGCTCCAGATCTCCATAGCTCCATAGCACCAGAGCTCCATAGCTCCATAGCACCAGAGCTCCATACTTCCATAGCTCCAGGGCTCCATAGCTCCAGGGCTCCATAGCTCCATACCTCCAGAGCTCCATAGCTCCATACTTCCAGAGCTCCATAGCTCCATAGCACCAGAGCTCCATAGCTCCATAGCACCAGAGCTCCATAGCTCCATAGCACCAGAGCTCCATAGCTCCATAGCACCAGAGCTCCATAGCTCCATAGCTCCAGGGCTCCATAGCTCCATAGCTCCAGGGCTCCATAGCTCCATAGCTCCAGGGCTCCATAGCTCCATAGCTCCATAGCTCCATACCTCCAGAGCTCCATACCTCCAGAGCTCCATACCTCCATAGCACCAGAGCTCCATAGCTCCAGGGCTCCAGGGCTCCATAGCTCCATACCTCCAGAGCTCCATAGCTCCATACTTCCAGAGCTCCATAGCTCCATAGCTCCATACTTCCATAGCTCCATAGCTCCATACTTCCATAGCACCTGAGCTCCATACCTCCAGAGCTCCATAGCTCCAGCCTGGGTGGCTGGTGGCTCCATAGCTCCATACTTCCATAGCTCTAAGTCAGAGAGTTGGCGAAAATTGCACTAAGTGCGAAAGCCCATTCATTTACAACGGCGTGTCCGCCAGGCGGCGACATTTCCCCGTTACCGGTGGCTGCGCGGCGGGTGAGTGACAGAGCTTATCCGAGCGGCTGGAACTCTGCGCCGGCGTGGTCGAGCGTGAGGCCTCGGCCCTTTGGCTGCCTGGTACCTAAAACACTTCCATTGATCCAGCCACGGAGGGTGCTGGCTGGTGGCTCCATACCTCCATAGCTCCATAGCACCAGAGCTCCATAGCTCCATAGCACCAGAGCTCCATGGCTTCAGAGCTCCATAGCACCATAGCTCCATACCTCCAGAGCTCCAGGGCTCCATAGCTCCATACCTCCAGAGCTCCATACCTCCAGAGCTCCATACCTCCAGAGCTCCATAGCACCAGAGCTCCATGGCTTCAGAGCTCCATAGCACCATAGCTCCATACCTCCAGAGCTCCAGGGCTCCATAGCTCCATACCTCCAGAGCTCCATACCTCCAGAGCTCCATACCTCCAGAGCTCCAGAGCTCCATAGCACCAGAGCTCCATGGCTTCAGAGCTCCATAGCACCATAGCTCCATACCTCCAGAGCTCCAGGGCTCCATAGCTCCATACCTCCAGAGCTCCATACCTCCAGAGCTCCAGAGCTCCATAGCACCAGAGCTCCATGGCTTCAGAGCTCCATAGCACCATAGCTCCATACCTCCAGAGCTCCAGGGCTCCATAGCTCCATACCTCCAGAGCTCCATACCTCCAGAGCTCCATACCTCCAGAGCTCCATAGCTCCATAGCACCAGAGCTCCATAGCTCCATAGCACCAGAGCTCCATAGCACCAGAGCTCCATAGCACCAGAGCTCCATAGCTCCATAGCACCAGAGCTCCATAGCTCCATAGCACCAGAGCTCCATAGCTCCATAGCACCAGAGCTCCATACTTCCAGAGCTCCATAGCTCCATAGCTCCATAGCACTAGAGCTCCATAGCTCCATAGCACCAGAGCTCCATGGCTTCAGAGCTCCATAGCACCATAGCTCCATACCTCCAGAGCTCCAGGGCTCCATAGCTCCATACCTCCAGAGCTCCATACCTCCAGAGCTCCATACCTCCAGAGCTCCATAGCACCAGAGCTCCATAGCTCCATAGCACCAGAGCTCCATAGCACCAGAACTCCATAGCACCAGAGCTCCATAGCTCCATAGCACCAGAGCTCCATAGCTCCATAGCACCAGAGCTCCATACTTCCAGAGCTCCATAGCTCCATAGCTCCATAGCACCAGAGCTCCATAGCTCCATAGCACCAGAGCTCCATAGCTCCATAGCACCAGAGCTCCATACTTCCATAGCTCCATAGCTCCATACCTCCAGAGCTCCATAGCTCCATAGCTTCATACCTCCAGAGCTCCATAGCTCCAGAGCTCCATAGCTCCATAGCTCCATAGCACCAGAGCTCCATAGCTCCATAGCACCAGAGCTCCATACTTCCATAGCTCCAGGGCTCCATAGCTCCAGGGCTCCATACCTCCAGAGCTCCATAGCTCCATACTTCCAGAGCTCCATAGCTCCATACTTCCATAGCTCCATACTTCCATACCTCCATAGCTCCATACTTCCATAGCACCAGAGCTCCATACTTCCATTGCACCAGAGCTCCATACCTCCAGAGCTCCAGAGCTCCAGCCTGGGTGGCTGGTGGCTCCATAGCTCCATACTTCCATAGCTCTAAGTCAGAGAGTTGGCGAAAATTGCACTAAGTGCGAAAGCCCATTCATTTACAACGGCGTGTCCACAAGGCGGCGACATTTCCCCGTTACCGGTGGCTGCGCGGCGGGTGAGTGACAGAGCTTATCCGAGCGGCTGGAACTCTGCGCCGGCGTGGTCGAGCGTGAGGCCTCGGCCCTTTGGCTGCCTGGTACCTAAAACACTTCCATTGATCCAGCCACGGAGGGTGCTGGCTGGTGGCTCCATACCTCCATAGCTCCATAGCACCAGAGCTCCATAGCTCCATAGCACCAGAGCTCCATGGCTTCAGAGCTCCATAGCACCATAGCTCCATACCTCCAGAGCTCCAGGGCTCCATAGCTCCATACCTCCAGAGCTCCATACCTCCAGAGCTCCATACCTCCAGAGCTCCATAGCACCAGAGCTCCATGGCTTCAGAGCTCCATAGCACCATAGCTCCATACCTCCAGAGCTCCAGGGCTCCATAGCTCCATACCTCCAGAGCTCCATACCTCCAGAGCTCCATACCTCCAGAGCTCCATAGCACCAGAGCTCCATGGCTTCAGAGCTCCATAGCACCATAGCTCCATACCTCCAGAGCTCCAGGGCTCCATAGCTCCATACCTCCAGAGCTCCATACCTCCAGAGCTCCATACCTCCAGAGCTCCATAGCACCAGAGCTCCATGGCTTCAGAGCTCCATAGCACCATAGCTCCATACCTCCAGAGCTCCAGGGCTCCATAGCTCCATACCTCCAGAGCTCCATACCTCCAGAGCTCCAGAACTCCATAGCACCAGAGCTCCATGGCTTCAGAGCTCCATAGCACCATAGCTCCATACCTCCAGAGCTCCAGGGCTCCATAGCTCCATACCTCCAGAGCTCCATACCTCCAGAGCTCCAGAGCTCCATAGCACCAGAGCTCCATGGCTTCAGAGCTCCATAGCACCATAGCTCCATACCTCCAGAGCTCCAGGGCTCCATAGCTCCATACCTCCAGAGCTCCATACCTCCAGAGCTCAAGAGCTCCATAGCACCAGAGCTCCATGGCTTCAGAGCTCCATAGCACCATAGCTCCATACCTCCAGAGCTCCAGGGCTCCAAAGCTCCATACCTCCAGAGCTCCATACCTCCAGAGCTCCATACCTCCAGAGCTCCATAGCTCCATAGCACCAGAGCTCCATAGCTCCATAGCACCAGAGCTCCATAGCACCAGAGCTCCATAGCACCAGAGCTCCATAGCTCCATAGCACCAGAGCTCCATAGCTCCATAGCACCAGAGCTCCATAGCTCCATAGCACCAGAGCTCCATACTTCCAGAGCTCCATAGCTCCATAGCACCAGAGCTCCATAGCTCCATAGCACCAGAGCTCCATAGCTCCATAGCACCAGAGCTCCATACTTCCATAGCTCCATAGCTCCATACCTCCAGAGCTCCATAGCTCCATAGCTCCATACCTCCAGAGCTCCATAGCTCCAGAGCTCCATAGCTCCATAGCACCAGAGCTCCATAGCTCCATAGCACCAGAGCTCCATACTTCCATAGCTCCAGGGCTCCATAGCTCCAGGGCTCCATAGCTCCATACCTCCAGAGCTCCATAGCTCCATACTTCCAGAGCTCCATAGCTCCATAGCACCAGAGCTCCATAGCTCCATAGCACCAGAGCTCCATAGCTCCATAGCACCAGAGCTCCATAGCTCCATAGCACCAGAGCTCCATAGCTCCATAGCTCCAGGGCTCCATAGCTCCATAGCTCCAGGGCTCCATAGCTCCATAGCTCCAGGGCTCCATAGCTCCATAGCTCCATACCTCCAGAGCTCCATACCTCCAGAGCTCCATACCTCCATAGCACCAGAGCTCCATAGCTCCAGGGCTCCAGGGCTCCATAGCTCCATACCTCCAGAGCTCCATAGCTCCATACTTCCAGAGCTCCATAGCTCCATAGCTCCATACTTCCATAGCTCCATAGCTCCATACTTCCATAGCACCTGAGCTCCATACCTCCAGAGCTCCATAGCTCCAGCCTGGGTGGCTGGTGGCTCCATAGCTCCATACTTCCATAGCTCTAAGTCAGAGAGTTGGCGAAAATTGCACTAAGTGCGAAAGCCCATTCATTTACAACGGCGTGTCCGCCAGGCGGCGACATTTCCCCGTTACCGGTGGCTGCGCGGCGGGTGAGTGACAGAGCTTATCCGAGCGGCTGGAACTCTGCGCCGGCGTGGTCGAGCGTGAGGCCTCGGCCCTTTGGCTGCCTGGTACCTAAAACACTTCCATTGATCCAGCCACGGAGGGTGCTGGCTGGTGGCTCCATACCTCCATAGCTCCATAGCACCAGAGCTCCATAGCTCCATAGCACCAGAGCTCCATGGCTTCAGAGCTCCATAGCACCATAGCTCCATACCTCCAGAGCTCCAGGGCTCCATAGCTCCATACCTCCAGAGCTCCATACCTCCAGAGCTCCATACCTCCAGAGCTCCATAGCACCAGAGCTCCATGGCTTCAGAGCTCCATAGCACCATAGCTCCATACCTCCAGAGCTCCAGGGCTCCATAGCTCCATACCTCCAGAGCTCCATACCTCCAGAGCTCCATAGCACCAGAGCTCCATGGCTTCAGAGCTCCATAGCACCATAGCTCCATACCTCCAGAGCTCCAGGGCTCCATAGCTCCATACCTCCAGAGCTCCATACCTCCAGAGCTCCATACCTCCAGAGCTCCAGAGCTCCATAGCACCAGAGCTCCATGGCTTCAGAGCTCCATAGCACCATAGCTCCATACCTCCAGAGCTCCAGGGCTCCATAGCTCCATACCTCCAGAGCTCCATACCTCCAGAGCTCCAGAGCTCCATACCTCCATAGCTCCATAGCTCCATACTTCCATAGCTCCATAGCTCCAGAGCTCCATAGCTCCATACTTCCATAGCTCCATAGCTCCATACTTCCATAGCTCCATAGCTCCATAGCTCCAGGCACGGAGGGTGCTGGAGCTCCACACTTCCATAGGCACGGAGGGTGCTGGAGCTCCACACTTCCATAGGCACGGAGGGTGCTGGAGCTCCACACTTCCATAGGCACGGAGGGTGCTGGAGCTCCACACTTCCATAGGCACGGAGGGTGCTGGAGCTCCACACTTCCATAGGCAGGGAGGGTGCTGGAGCTCCACACTTCCATAGGCACGGAGGGTGCTGGAGCTCCACACTTCCATAGGCACGGAGGGTGCTGGAGCTCCACACTTCCATAGGCAGGGAGGGTGCTGGAGCTCCACACTTCCATAGGCAGGGAGGGTGCTGGAGCTCCACACTTCCATAGGCAGGGAGGGTGCTGGAGCTCCACACTTCCATAGGCAGGGAGGGTGCTGGAGCTCCACACTTCCATAGGCAGGGAGGGTGCTGGAGCTCCACACTTCCATAGGCAGGGAGGGTGCTGGAGCTCCACACTTCCATAGGCAGGGAGGGTGCTGGAGCTCCACACTTCCATAGGCACGGAGGGTGCTGGAGCTCCACACTTCCATAGCTCCAGGCACGGAGGGTGCTGGCACATCCACACTTCCAGCCACGGAGCATGCTGGCACTTCCACCTTGCTTGCTAAGTCGGCGTGATCTTGCCCAAAAAGTCCCTCCCGAGCTCCAGCTGGAAGTGTAAAAAGAACCGGGCTGGATAAAAAAAAGAACCGGGCTGGATAAAAAAAGAACCGGGCGACCCGTTAAAATTGCTTAGCCGAGGTCCTGGAAGCCTAACACGGCGTGATCTTGTGCAAAAAGCCGCTCCCGAGCTCCAGCTGGAAGTGTAAAAAGAACCGGGCTGGATAAAAAAAGAACCGGGCTGGATAAAAAAAAGAACCGGGCGGCCCGTTAAAATTGCTTAGCCGAGGTCCTGGAAGCCTAACACGGCGTGATCTTGTGCAAAAAGCCGCTCCCGAGCTCCAGCTGGAAGTGTAAAAAGAACCGGGCTGGATAAAAAAAAGAACCGGGCGGCCCGTTAAAATTGCTTAGCCGAGGTCCTGGAAGCCTAACACGGCGTGATCTTGTGCAAAAAGCCGCTCCCGAGCTCCAGCTGGAAGTGTAAAAAGAACCGGGCTGGATAAAAAAAAGAACCGGGCGGCCCGTTAAAATTGCTTAGCCGAGGTCCTGGAAGCCTAACACGGCGTGATCTTGTGCAAAAAGCCGCTCCCGAGCTCCAGCTGGAAGTGTAAAAAGAACCGGGCTGGATAAAAAAAAGAACCGGGCGGCCCGTTAAAATTGCTTAGCCGAGGTCCTGGAAGCCTAACCCGGCGTGATCTTGTGCAAATAGCCGCTGCCGAGCTCCAGCTGGAAGTGTGAAAAGAACCGGGCTGGATAAAAAAAAGAACCGGGCTGGATCAAAAAAGAACCGGGCGACCCGTTAAAATTGCTTAGCCGAGGTCCTGGAAGCCTAACACGGCGTGATCTTGTGCAAAAAGCCGCTCCCGAGCTCCAGCTGGAAGTGTAAAAAGAACCGGGCTGGATAAAAAAAGAACCGGGCTGGATAAAAAAAAGAACCGGGCGGCCCGTTAAAATTGCTTAGCCGAGGTCCTGGAAGCCTAACACGGCGTGATCTTGTGCAAAAAGCCGCTCCCGAGCTCCAGCTGGAAGTGTAAAAAGAACCGGGCTGGATAAAAAAAAGAACCGGGCGGCCCGTTAAAATTGCTTAGCCGAGGTCCTGGAAGCCTAACCCGGCGTGATCTTGTGCAAATAGCCGCTGCCGAGCTCCAGCTGGAAGTGTGAAAAGAACCGGGCTGGATAAAAAAAAGAACCGGGCTGGATCAAAAAAGAACCGGGCGACCCGTTAAAATTGCTTAGCCGAGGTCCTGGAAGCCTAACACGGCGTGATCTTGTGCAAAAAGCCGCTCCCGAGCTCCAGCTGGAAGTGTAAAAAGAACCGGGCTGGATAAAAAAAGAACCGGGCTGGATCAAAAAAAGAACCGGGCGACCCGTTAAAATTGCTTAGCCGAGGTCCTGGAAGCCTAACCCGGCGTGATCTTGTGCAAAAAGCCGCTCCCGAGCTCCAGCTGGAAGTGTAAAAAGAACCGGGCTGGATAAAAAAAAGAACCGGGCGGCCCGTTAAAATTGCTTAGCCGAGGTCCTGGAAGCCTAACCCGGCGTGATCTTGTGCAAAAAGCCGCTCCCGAGCTCCAGCTGGAAGTGTAAAAAGAACCGGGCTGGATAAAAAAAAAGAACCGGGCTGGATCAAAAAAGAACCGGGCGACCCGTTAAAATTGCTTAGCCGAGGTCCTGGAAGCCTAACCCGGCGTGATCTTGTGCAAATAGCCGCTGCCGAGCTCCAGCTGGAAGTGTGAAAAGAACCGGGCTGGATAAAAAAAAGAACCGGGCTGGATCAAAAAAGAACCGGGCGACCCGTTAAAATTGCTTAGCCGAGGTCCTGGAAGCCTAACACGGCGTGATCTTGTGCAAAAAGCCGCTCCCGAGCTCCAGCTGGAAGTGTAAAAAGAACCGGGCTGGATAAAAAAAGAACCGGGCTGGATCAAAAAAGAACCGGGCGACCCGTTAAAATTGCTTAGCCGAGGTCCTGGAAGCCTAACCCGGCGTGATCTTGTGCAAAAAGCCGCTCCCGAGCTCCAGCTGGAAGTGTAAAAAGAACCGGGCTGGATAAAAAAAAGAACCGGGCGGCCCGTTAAAATTGCTTAGCCGAGGTCCTGGAAGCCTAACCCGGCGTGATCTTGTGCAAAAAGCCGCTCCCGAGCTCCAGCTGGAAGTGTAAAAAGAACCGGGCTGGATAAAAAAAAGAACCGGGCTGGATCAAAAAAGAACCGGGCGACCCGTTAAAATTGCTTAGCCGAGGTCCTGGAAGCCTAACACGGCGTGATCTTGTGCAAAAAGCCGCTCCCGAGCTCCAGCTGGAAGTGTAAAAAGAACCGGGCTGGATAAAAAAAGAACCGGGCTGGATCAAAAAAGAACCGGGCGACCCGTTAAAATTGCTTAGCCGAGGTCCTGGAAGCCTAACACGGCGTGATCTTGTGCAAAAAGCCGCTCCCGAGCTCCAGCTGGAAGTGTAAAAAGAACCAGGCTGGATAAAAAAAAGAACCGGGCTGGATAAAAAAAAAGAACCGGGCGACCCGTTAAAATTGCTTAGCCGAGGTCCTGGAAGCCTAACCCGGCGTGATCTTGTGCAAAAAGCCGCTCCCGAGCTCCAGCTGGAAGTGTAAAAAGAACCAGGCTGGATAAAAAAAAGAACCGGGCTGGATCAAAAAAGAACCGGGCGGCCCGTTAAAATTGCTTAGCCGAGGTCCTGGAAGCCTAACACGGCGTGATCTTGTGCAAAAAGCCGCTCCCGAGCTCCAGCTGGAAGTGTAAAAAGAACCGGGCTGGATAAAAAAAGAACCGGGCTGGATCAAAAAAGAACCGGGCGACCCGTTAAAATTGCTTAGCCGAGGTCCTGGAAGCCTAACACGGCGTGATCTTGCCCGAAAGTCGGCCTCTATACTTCCATTTTAGGTACCAGGCGCTCATAGTGTGTTGGTCCCACTAGTCAGTGTACTGGTCCCACTCACTAGTGTACTGGTCCCCCTAGTCAGTGTACTCATCCAGTTACCCCCCGTTTTCCAAAACACAATCGGCACGTATAAGGGGGGGACTCCTGAGAGAGATGAGGTATATGCCAGCGCAACACCAATCCGCTCCGCGCTGGTTCCCATGTCGGCTACGGATGAATAAAACCAGCCTGTCCCCCCTGGAGCTCACGAGACACGGAATTTTTTCTAAGTGCCAACGGCTCTTCCGAGCAAACGTGTCCGCTCCGGCTGGTTCCCCCGTCGGCCTCGAATGACGAAAAATGCCGGTCTCCGCCCGGAGCTCATGACAAACGAAAAATTTTCTAAGTGCCAACGGCACTTGCGAGCGAATGTGTCCGCTCGGCGCTGGTTCCCGGGTCGAACCCGGAAGACGAAAAACGCCGGTCTCCGCCCGGAGCTCATGACAAACGAAAAATTTTCTAAGTGCCAACGGCACTTGCGAGCGAATGTGTCCGCTCGGCGCTGGTTCCCGGGTCGAACCCGGAAGACGAAAAACGCCGGTCCTCGCCCGGAGCTCATGACAAACGAAAAATTTTCTAAGTGCCAACGGCACTTGCGAGCGAATGTGTCCGCTCGGCGCTGGTTCCCGGGTCGAACCCGGAAGACGAAAAACGCCGGTCTCCGCCCGGAGCTCATGACAAACGAAAAATTTTCCAAGTGCCAACGGCACTTGCGAGCGAATGTGTCCGCTCGGCGCTGGTTCCCGGGTCGAACCCGGAAGACGAAAAACGCCGGTCCTCGCCCGGAGCTCATGACAAACGAAAAATTTTCTAAGTGCCAACGGCACTTGCGAGCGAATGTGTCCGCTCGGCGCTGGTTCCCGGGTCGGACCCGGAAGACGAAAAACGCCGGTCTCCGCCCGGAGCTCATGACAAACGAAAAATTTTCTAAGTGCCAACGGCACTTGCGAGCGAATGTGTCCGCTCGGCGCTGGTTCCCGGGTCGAACCCGGAAGACGAAAAACGCCGGTCCTCGCCCGGAGCTCATGACAAACGAAAAATTTTCTAAGTGCCAACGGCACTTGCGAGCGAATGTGTCCGCTCGGCGCTGGTTCCCGGGTCGGACCCGGAAGACGAAAAACGCCGGTCCTCGCCTGGAGGTCCCAGCAAAATCGGCGAAAAAACGACTAAGTGTCAACTTTCGAAAAAACGGCTAAGTGTCGACTTTCGAAAAAACGGCTAAGTGTCAACTTTCGAAAAAACGGCTAAGTGTCAACTTTCGAAAAAACGACTAAGTGTCGCCTCTCTGAAAAAACGGCAGAGTGCCCACGGCTCTGCGGGGCTTGTGAGTCCGCCCCGCGCCGGTTCGGCGGTCGGCCTCAAAAAGCGAAAAATCAGCCTCTCTCCCTGGAGCTCACCAAAAATTTGTCGAAATTTTTCTAAGTTCTCCTCGAGGTACCAGGGGGTGAGGTACCCGGGCTAAGATGCAGTACCTTTTTTGGTCTTCAGGTGCGCCAGAGTACAATGAAATGGTCCCAGTAGTCAGTGTACTCATCGACTTTCCCCCCGTTTTCCAAAGCACCTCGTTTACGAGTATGGAGGAGATGGTGCTGGTCTCCCCACGGCGTCGGACACGCCGTCCTCGACAGCACAAGGTCGGATAGAAGACCTGGAAAGCGCCGTGGCACGCGCTGGAGGTGGGCACTGTGGCGAAAAAACGACTAAGTGTCAACTTTCGAAAAAACGACTAAGTGTCAACTTTCGAAAAAACGGCTAAGTGTCAACTTTCGAAAAAACGACTAAGTGTCACCTCTCTGAAAAAATGGCAAAGTGTCGCCTCTCTGAAAATTTTCTAAGTGCCCACGGCTCTGCGGGCTCGTGCATCCGAGCCGCGCCGGTTCTGCAACCGGCCTAGAATGACGAAAAATAACGGTCTCCTCCTGGAGCTCACAGCCAATTGTGGCGAAAAAGTGGCAAAGTGCCCACGGCTCTGCGGGCTCGTGCATCCGACCCGCGCCGGTTCTGCAGCCGGCCTCGAATGACGAAAAATGACGGTCTCCTCCTGGAGCTCACAGCCAACTTGGCAAAAAGTTTCTAAGTGCCCACGGCCCTGCCGAGCTTTGGCGTCCGCCCAGCGCCGGTTCCGCAGTCGGCCTCGAATGACGAAAAATAACGGTCTCCTCCTGGAGCTCACAGCCAACTTGGCAAAAAGTTTCTAAGTGCCCACGGCCCTGCCGAGCTTTGGCGTCCGCCCAGCGCCGGTTCCGCAGTCGGCCTCGAATGACGAAAAATAACGGTCTCCTCCTGGAGCTCACAGCCAACTTGGCAAAAAGTTTCTAAGTGCCCACGGCCCTGCCGAGCTTTGGCGTCCGCCCAGCGCCGGTTCCGCAGTCGGCCTCGAATGACGAAAAATAACGGTCTCCTCCTGGAGCTCACAGCCAACTTGGCAAAAAGTTTCTAAGTGCCCACGGCCCTGCCGAGCTTTGGCGTCCGCCCAGCGCCGGTTCCGCAGTCGGCCTCGAATGACGAAAAATAACGGTCTCCTCCTGGAGCTCACAGCCAACTTGGCAAAAAGTTTCTAAGTGCCCACGGCCCTGCCGAGCTTTGGCGTCCGCCCAGCGCCGGTTCCGCAGTCGGCCTCGAATGACGAAAAATAACGGTCTCCTCCTGGAGCTCACAGCCAACTTGGCAAAAAGTTTCTAAGTGCCCACGGCCCTGCCGAGCTTTGGCGTCCGCCCAGCGCCGGTTCCGCAGTCGGCCTCGAATGACGAAAAATAACGGTCTCCTCCTGGAGCTCACAGCCAACTTGGCAAAAAGTTTCTAAGTGCCCACGGCCCTGCCGAGCTTTGGCGTCCGCCCAGCGCCGGTTCCGCAGTCGGCCTCGAATGACGAAAAATAACGGTCTCCTCCTGGAGCTCACAGCCAACTTGGCAAAAAGTTTCTAAGTGCCCACGGCCCTGCCGAGCTTTGGCGTCCGCCCAGCGCCGGTTCCGCAGTCGGCCTCGAATGACGAAAAATAACGGTCTCCTCCTGGAGCTCACAGCCAACTTGGCAAAAAGTTTCTAAGTGCCCACGGCCCTGCCGAGCTTTGGCGTCCGCCCAGCGCCGGTTCCGCAGTCGGCCTCGAATGACGAAAAATAACGGTCTCCTCCTGGAGCTCACAGCCAACTTGGCAAAAAGTTTCTAAGTGCCCACGGCCCTGCCGAGCTTTGGCGTCCGCCCAGCGCCGGTTCCGCAGTCGGCCTCGAATGACGAAAAATAACGGTCTCCTCCTGGAGCTCACAGCCAACTTGGCAAAAAGTTTCTAAGTGTCACATCTCTGAAAAAACGGCTAAGTGTCGACTTTCGAAAAAACGGCAAAGTGTCACATCTCTGAAAAAACGGCTAAGTGTCGACTTTCGAAAAAACGGCTAAGTGTCAACTTTCGAAAAAACGGCTAAGTGTCGCCTCTCTGAAAAAACGGCAAAGTGTCAACTTTCGAAAAAACGACAGAGTGTCGCCTCTCTGAAAAAACGACTAAGTGTCGACTCTGAGAAAATGGCAAAGTGCCCACGGCTCTGCGGGCTCGTGCATCCGACCCGCGCCGGTTCCCCAGCCGGCCTGAAATAAGGCAAAACCAGCCTCTCCGCCTGGAGCTCAGAGCCAACTTGGCGAATATTTTCTAAGTGCCCACGGCTCTGCGTGGCTACGGCGTCTGCCCAGCGCCGGTTCCTGGGTCGAACCCCGAGGACGAGGAATGCCGGTCTCCGCCTGGAGGTCCCAGCTTAATCGGCGAAAATTTTCTAAGTGCCCACGGCTCTGCCGGGCTCGTGCATCCGACCCGCGCCGGTTCCCCAGCCGGCCTGAAATAAGGCAAAACCAGCCTCTCCCCCTGGAGCTCAGAGCCAATTGTGGCGAAAAAACGACTAAGTGTCAACTTTCGAAAAAACGACTAAGTGTCAACTTTCCAAAAAAACGGCTAAGTGTCGACTTTCGAAAAAACGGCTAAGTGTCAACTTTCGAAAAAACGACTAAGTGTCGCCTCCGAAAAAACGACTAAGTGTCGCCTCTCTGAAAAAACGACTAAGTGCCCACGGCTCTGCGGGGCTTGTGAGTCCGCCCCGCGCCGGTTCGGCGGTCGGCCTCAAAAAGCGAAAAATCAGCCTCTCTCCCTGGAGCTCACCAAAAATTTGTCGAAATTTTTCTAAGTTCTCCTCGAGGTACCAGGGGGTGAGGTACCCGGGCTAAGATGCAGTACCTTTTTTGGTCTTCAGGTGCGCCAGAGTACAATGAAATGGTCCCAGTAGTCAGTGTACTCATCGACTTTCCCCCCGTTTTCCAAAGCACCTCGTTTACGAGTATGGAGGAGATGGTGCTGGTCTCCCCACGGCGTCGGACACGCCGTCCTCGACAGCACAAGGTCGGATAGAAGACCTGAAAAGCGCCGTGGCACGCGCTGGAGGTGTCACTGTGGCGAAAAAGTGACTAAGTGTCAACTTTCGAAAAAACGGCTAAGTGTCAACTTTCGAAAAAACGGCTAAGTGTCAACTTTCGAAAAAACGACAAAGTGTCACCTCTCTGAAAAAACGGCAAAGTGTCAACTTTTGAAAAAAACGACTAAGTGTCAACTTTCGAAAAAACGACTAAGTGTCACCTCTCTGAAAAAATGGCAAAGTGTCAACTGCGAATGTGGTGGTGCATGGAAGGAAGTGGAGGACGGCCGCCTCCTTAAACACAGGCCGAAGAGGAGCGTCAGGGCCGGCTCCTTAAACACGGACCGAGTTTCGCCCTTAACACAGACCAAGCGGAGGACGGCCGCATCCCTAAATACAGGCCGAACCGGAGCGCGAGGGCCGCTCCTTAAACACGGACCGAGTGTCGCCCTTAACACAGACCAAGCGGAGGACGGCCGCCTCCCTAAATACAGGCCGAACCGGAGCGCGAGGGCCGCTCCTTAAACACGGACCGAGTGTCGCCCTTAACACAGACCAAGGGGAGGACGGCCGCCTCCTTAAACACAGGCCGGAGAGGAGCGTCAGGGCCAGGCTCCTTAAACACGGACCGAGTGTCGCCCTTAACACAGACCAAGCGGAGGACGGCCGCCTCCCTAAATACAGGCCGAACCGGAGCGCGAGGGCCAGGCTCCTTAAACACGGACCGAGTGTCGCCCTTAACACAGACCAAGGGGAGGACGGCCGCCTCCTTAAACACAGGCCGGAGAGGAGCGTCAGGGCCAGGCTCCTTAAACACGGACCGAGTGTCGCCCTTAACACAGACCAAGCGGAGGACGGCCGCCTCCCTAAATACAGGCCGAACCGGAGCGCGAGGGCCAGGCTCCTTAAACACGGACCGAGTGTCGCCCTTAACACAGACCAAGGGGAGGACGGCCGCCTCCTTAAACACAGGCCGAACCGGAGCGCGAGTGTTGCTCCTTAAACACGGACCGAGTGGAGGACGGCCGCCTCCTTAAACACAGGCCGAACAAAATGACACAAAGTGTCAACTGCGAATGTTGTCCATCCAAGGAAGGAGCGTGATGCCCGGCCGGCTCCTTAAACACAGGCCGAGAGTCGCCCCGGACGGTCCGCCTCGCGGCGCCCGTCTGCTCGGATAAAATGACACAAAGTGTCAACTGCGAATGTTGTCCATCCAAGGAAGGAGCGTGATGCCCGGCCGGCTCCTTAAACACAGGCCGAGAGTCGCCCCGGACGGTCCGCCTCGCGGCGCCCGCCCGCTCGGATAAAATGACACAAAGTGTCAACTACGAATGTTGTCCATCCAAGGAAGGAGCGTGATGCCCGGCCGGCTCCTTAAACACAGGCCGAGAGTCGCCCCGGACGGTCCGCCTCGCGGCGCCCGTCTGCTCGGATAAAATGACACAAAGTGTCAACTGCGAATGTTGTCCATCCAAGGAAGGAGCGTGATGCCCGGCCGGCTCCTTAAACACAGGCCGAGAGTCGCCCCGGACGGTCCGCCTCGCGGCGCCCGCCCGCTCGGATAAAATGACACAAAGTGTCAACTACGAATGTTGTCCATCCAAGGAGGGAGCGTGAGGCCCGGCCGGCTCCGAAAACACAGGCCGAGAGTCGCCCCGGACGGTCCGCCTCGCGGCGCCCGTCTGCTCGGATAAAATGACACAAAGTGTCAACTGCGAATGTTGTCCATCCAAGGAAGGAGCGTGATGCCCGGCCGGCTCCTTAAACACAGGCCGAGAGTCGCCCCGGACGGTCCGCCTCGCGGCGCCCGCCCGCTCGGATAAAATGACACAAAGTGTCAACTACGAATGTTGTCCATCCAAGGAAGGAGCGTGATGCCCGGCCGGCTCCTTAAACAAAGGCCGAGAGTCGCCCCGGACGGTCCGCCTCTCGAGGCGCCCGCCCGCTCGGATAAAATGAAACAAAGTGTCAACTACGAATGTTGGCGCTCCCCGCGCCGCCCCGCAGGCCCCGGCGCGACCGTACTGCGGCGAGACCGAGACGACCCGGAAAAAGCATCCATCCCACCTAGCCACGATCCACGGAGGCCGAGCGAGCGGCTGAGTGTCGGGCGCCGCGCGTGCGAGCGTCCGCCGGCCGCGCCGGTCCTTCTGCGAATGACGTTTCTCAAACCCTCCGGCTTGATAGCGGCGGCACCACGGGAAGCCGTCCACACACACCGTCCGACCTCTATCCGAAAAGCCTTCCCGACCAACCGCGGTCGCGGGGGCGTCTGTCGCTCCGCATCGGGGGGGCGTATGGCTTCCGCGCTACGCGCTGCGGGCTCGGGGGGGCCGCAACGGCTGAGTCTGACTCGGCCGGGGCGCAGCTTCCCTCCCGGCAGTCAGCAATAGTGCCGATCGCGCCTGCCACCAGCCCCCTCCCCGACGGGTTCGTCGGCGCCGGCTGGCCACCGTCCGCCTTCGTTCCCCGAGGGTTCCCAACCAGCGCCGATCCAACTCCGCATCCTGGCCGCACGCAGTGCGTGCCTCGCGCGGGTAAGTCGCCGGCGCAGCGCCGCAGCTCCCGACCCCCGCGTACGGGAATAGTTGAGGGCCTCAGCGGGCCGCACCGACCGAGTCCGACTCGGGCCGGGGCGCAGATTCCCGCCTGGGTGACCGAACGTTCTCTGCTCGGGCCGGAGGGCCGACGCCCGTCCCCCCCCGTCGTCCCCCACGGACCGCCTCCGAGGCCACTTCGCACGGCTCATCCTCGGCCCCCTACCAATGCTTAATCGATGGGGCCGCCCGGCCGGATTCGCGCCCCCCTGTCCACCGCCAGTCTCCCCAGACTAACCCGAGTTACCGCCCAGCTCGCCTAACCTTGCACTCGCTCTGCCAAACGGTCGTGTAGTCGGCGGGCCGTCCTACGGGTCGCCCTCCGGCCCCAAACGCGCGGCGGGATAGCGGCAAGGCGGCGGCGGCGGCCAGCGGCGTCGGGGCGCTCGCACCGGAGAAGAGGCGTCTTACGAGGCCGGGCGCAGCTCCCTCTCGTTTACTTGCTGAGTAGCGGCGCTCGAAGGTTCCGCGGCGAGCGCGGCTCAACCCACCGAACGTCCCCCTGCAGCGGGCTCCATCGAAGGGCCGTCCCGCCGGATTCGCACCACCCTGTCCACCGCAAAGTCGTCCAACCGACTGCACGAGTTACCGCCCGGTTCGCCTAACCTTGCATCGCCCCGCCAAACGAGCGAGTTGCCGGCCGTCCTACGGGTCGCGCACCGGCCCCACACGTGCGGAGGGCTAGCGGCAAGGCGGCGGCGGCGGTCAGCGGCGTCGGGGTCAAACTCAGCACCGGACAGGGGGTGTCTTACGAGGCCGGGCGCAGCTCCTCTCGTTTAGGGGTCCGCGAGGGTCGCGTTCGAGGTTCCGCGTCCTCGGCTTCGGCTGCGCCGGGTCCAGCCCGATCCATCTCACCCCGCGGCAGCCTCAGACCACCTAGAGCCCCCGCGAACCGCGGCCGGCGTCCGGAAAACAGTCGCGCGAGCCCCCGCTCCGGCGGGCCGGCGAGCGAGAGGCGCTACCCAGCCACCCTCTCTCCTACCTGGTTGATCCTGCCAGTAGCATATGCTTGTCTCAAAGATTAAGCCATGCAAGTCTAAGTGCACACGGCCCGTACAGCGAAACTGCGAATGGCTCATTAAATCAGTTATGGTTCCTTTGATCGCTCCTCAGTTACTTGGATAACTGTGGCAATTCTAGAGCTAATACATGCAAACGGGCGCCGACCTCCGGGGACGCGCGCATTTATCAGACCCAAAACCCACGCGGTGCCCGGGCGCGCGGGCCCAGGGGTCGCGCCGGCGTTCACGCGCCGCGCCGCGGCCCTCCGCGCGTCCGGCCCGGCCTCCCTTGGTGATCCTCGATAACTTCCAGCCGATCGCCGGCCCTCCGCGGCGGCGACGTCTCATTCGAATGTCTGCCCTATCACCTCCGACAGGGAGGCAGCCTATCAGGTCTAAATGACTTGCATACGACCTGATTCTGGGTCAGGGTCTCGTAAGTAGCAGAGCAGCTACATCGCTGCGATCTATTGAGAGTCAGCCCTCGATCCAACCTTTTGTCGGCCGGTGTCACCTCCGGGGGCCGGTCGGCATCCCCCCTCCGGGGTGGGCCGCTACCAGGGGCGTCATCGGACTTTGAAGAAATTACGCCGCGGCGGAAGACAGCGGGCGCGCCCGGGGATGAGGCAGCATCCCTGGGCCGCGGAGGGGAGGAGGCAGCCTCCCCGGGGCGGAACTTAGTCTCCGTAGAATGACGGCGGGCGTGCGTAAAGGGCGCGTCCGGGGATGAGGCAGCATCCCCGGGCCGCGGAGGGGAGGAGGCAGCCTCCCCGGGGCGGAACTTAGTCTCCGTAGAATGACGGCGGGCGTGCGTAAAGGGCGCGCCCGGGGATAGCCCATTCATTTACAACGGCGTGTCCGCCAGGCGGCGACATTTCCCCGTTACCGGTGGCTGCGCGGCGGGTGAGTGACAGAGCTTATCCGAGCGGCTGGAACTCTGCGCCGGCGTGGTCGAGCGTGAGGCCTCGGCCCTTTGGCTGCCTGGTACCTAAACACTTCCATTGATCCAGCCACGGAGGGTGCTGGCTGGTGGCTCCATACCTCCAGAGCTCCATACTTCCATAGCTGCAGAGCTCCATAGCTCCATACCTCCATACCTCCAGAGCTCCATACTTCCATAGCTCTATACTTCCATAGCTCCATAGCACCAGAGCTCCATACCTCCAGAGCTCCATAGCACCAGAGCTCCATAGCTCCATAGCACCAGAGCTCCATAGCTCCATAGCACCAGAGCTCCATACCTCCAGAGCTCCAGAGCTCCATAGCACCAGAGCTCCATAGCTCCATAGCACCAGAGCTCCATAGCTCCATAGCACCAGAGCTCCATAGCTCCATAGCTCCATAGCACCAGAGCTCCATAGCTCCATAGCACCAGAGCTCCATAGCTCCATAGCACCAGAGCTCCATACTTCCATAGCTCCAGGGCTCCATAGCTCCAGGGCTCCATAGGTCCATACCTCCATAGCTCCATAGCTCCATACTTCCAGAGCTCCATAGCTCCATACTTCCATAGCTCCATAGCTCCATACTTCCATAGCACCAGAGCTCCATACTTCCATAGCACCAGAGCTCCAGAGCTCCAGAGCTCCAGCCTGGGTGGCTGGTGGCTCCATAGCTCCATACTTCCATAGCTCTAAGTCAGAGAGTTGGCGAAAATTGCACTAAGTGCGAAAGCCCATTCATTTACAACGGCGTGTCCACAAGGCGGCGACATTTCCCCGTTACCGGTGGCTGCGCGGCGGGTGAGTGACAGAGCTTATCCGAGCGGCTGGAACTCTGCGCCGGCGTGGTCGAGCGTGAGGCCTCGGCCCTTTGGCTGCCTGGTACCTAAAACACTTCCATTGATCCAGCCACGGAGGGTGCTGGCTGGTGGCTCCATACCTCCATAGCTCCATAGCACCAGAGCTCCATAGCTCCATAGCACCAGAGCTCCATGGCTTCAGAGCTCCATAGCACCATAGCTCCATACCTCCAGAGCTCCAGGGCTCCATAGCTCCATACCTCCAGAGCTCCATACCTCCAGAGCTCCATACCTCCAGAGCTCCATAGCACCAGAGCTCCATGGCTTCAGAGCTCCATAGCACCATAGCTCCATACCTCCAGAGCTCCAGGGCTCCATAGCTCCATACCTCCAGAGCTCCATACCTCCAGAGCTCCATACCTCCAGAGCTCCATAGCACCAGAGCTCCATGGCTTCAGAGCTCCATAGCACCATAGCTCCATACCTCCAGAGCTCCAGGGCTCCATAGCTCCATACCTCCAGAGCTCCATACCTCCAGAGCTCCATACCTCCAGAGCTCCATAGCACCAGAGCTCCATGGCTTCAGAGCTCCATAGCACCATAGCTCCATACCTCCAGAGCTCCAGGGCTCCATAGCTCCATACCTCCAGAGCTCCATACCTCCAGAGCTCCATACCTCCAGAGCTCCAGAGCTCCATAGCACCAGAGCTCCATGGCTTCAGAGCTCCATAGCACCATAGCTCCATACCTCCAGAGCTCCAGGGCTCCATAGCTCCATACCTCCAGAGCTCCATACCTCCAGAGCTCCAGAGCTCCATAGCACCAGAGCTCCATGGCTTCAGAGCTCCATAGCACCATAGCTCCATACCTCCAGAGCTCCAGGGCTCCATAGCTCCATACCTCCAGAGCTCCATACCTCCAGAGCTCCAGAGCTCCATAGCACCAGAGCTCCATGGCTTCAGAGCTCCATAGCACCATAGCTCCATACCTCCAGAGCTCCAGGGCTCCAAAGCTCCATACCTCCAGAGCTCCATACCTCCAGAGCTCCATACCTCCAGAGCTCCATAGCTCCATAGCACCAGAGCTCCATAGCTCCATAGCACCAGAGCTCCATAGCACCAGAGCTCCATAGCACCAGAGCTCCATAGCTCCATAGCACCAGAGCTCCATAGCTCCATAGCACCAGAGCTCCATAGCTCCATAGCACCAGAGCTCCATACTTCCAGAGCTCCATAGCTCCATAGCACCAGAGCTCCATAGCTCCATAGCACCAGAGCTCCATAGCTCCATAGCACCAGAGCTCCATACTTCCATAGCTCCATAGCTCCATACCTCCAGAGCTCCATAGCTCCATAGCTCCATACCTCCAGAGCTCCATAGCTCCAGAGCTCCATAGCTCCATAGCACCAGAGCTCCATAGCTCCATAGCACCAGAGCTCCATACTTCCATAGCTCCAGGGCTCCATAGCTCCAGGGCTCCATAGCTCCATACCTCCAGAGCTCCATAGCTCCATACTTCCAGAGCTCCATAGCTCCATAGCACCAGAGCTCCATAGCTCCATAGCACCAGAGCTCCATAGCTCCATAGCACCAGAGCTCCATAGCTCCATAGCACCAGAGCTCCATAGCTCCATAGCTCCAGGGCTCCATAGCTCCATAGCTCCATAGCTCCAGGGCTCCATAGCTCCATAGCTCCATACCTCCAGAGCTCCATACCTCCAGAGCTCCATACCTCCATAGCACCAGAGCTCCATAGCTCCAGGGCTCCAGGGCTCCATAGCTCCATACCTCCAGAGCTCCATAGCTCCATACTTCCAGAGCTCCATAGCTCCATAGCTCCATACTTCCATAGCTCCATAGCTCCATACTTCCATAGCACCTGAGCTCCATACCTCCAGAGCTCCATAGCTCCAGCCTGGGTGGCTGGTGGCTCCATAGCTCCATACTTCCATAGCTCTAAGTCAGAGAGTTGGCGAAAATTGCACTAAGTGCGAAAGCCCATTCATTTACAACGGCGTGTCCGCCAGGCGGCGACATTTCCCCGTTACCGGTGGCTGCGCGGCGGGTGAGTGACAGAGCTTATCCGAGCGGCTGGAACTCTGCGCCGGCGTGGTCGAGCGTGAGGCCTCGGCCCTTTGGCTGCCAGGTACCTAAAACACTTCCATTGATCCAGCCACGGAGGGTGCTGGCTGGTGGCTCCATACCTCCATAGCTCCATAGCACCAGAGCTCCATAGCTCCATAGCACCAGAGCTCCATGGCTTCAGAGCTCCATAGCACCATAGCTCCATACCTCCAGAGCTCCAGAGCTCCAGGGCTCCATAGCTCCATACCTCCAGAGCTCCATACCTCCAGAGCTCCATACCTCCAGAGCTCCATAGCACCAGAGCTCCATGGCTTCAGAGCTCCATAGCACCATAGCTCCATACCTCCAGAGCTCCAGGGCTCCATAGCTCCATACCTCCAGAGCTCCATACCTCCAGAGCTCCATACCTCCAGAGCTCCATACCTCCAGAGCTCCATACCTCCAGAGCTCCATAGCACCAGAGCTCCATAACTCCATAGCACCAGAGCTCCATAGCACCAGAGCTCCATAGCACCAGAGCTCCATACCTCCATAGCTCCATAGCTCCATACTTCCAGAGCTCCATAGCTCCATAGCTCCATAGCACCAGAGCTCCATAGCTCCATAGCACCAGAGCTCCATAGCTCCATAGCACCAGAGCTCCATACTTCCATAGCTCCATAGCTCCATACCTCCAGAGCTCCATAGCTCCATAGCTCCATACCTCCAGAGCTCCATAGCTCCAGAGCTCCATAGCTCCATAGCTCCATAGCACCAGAGCTCCATAGCTCCATAGCACCAGAGCTCCATACTTCCATAGCTCCAGGGCTCCATAGCTCCAGGGCTCCATACCTCCAGAGCTCCATAGCTCCATACTTCCAGAGCTCCATAGCTCCATACTTCCATAGCTCCATACTTCCATACCTCCATAGCTCCATACTTCCATAGCACCAGAGCTCCATACTTCCATAGCACCAGAGCTCCATACCTCCAGAGCTCCAGAGCTCCAGCCTGGGTGGCTGGTGGCTCCATAGCTCCATACTTCCATAGCTCTAAGTCAGAGAGTTGGCGAAAATTGCACTAAGTGCGAAAGCCCATTCATTTACAACGGCGTGTCCACAAGGCGGCGACATTTCCCCGTTACCGGTGGCTGCGCGGCGGGTGAGTGACAGAGCTTATCCGAGCGGCTGGAACTCTGCGCCGGCGTGGTCGAGCGTGAGGCCTCGGCCCTTTGGCTGCCTGGTACCTAAAACACTTCCATTGATCCAGCCACGGAGGGTGCTGGCTGGTGGCTCCATACCTCCATAGCTCCATAGCACCAGAGCTCCATAGCTCCATAGCACCAGAGCTCCATGGCTTCAGAGCTCCATAGCACCATAGCTCCATACCTCCAGAGCTCCAGGGCTCCATAGCTCCATACCTCCAGAGCTCCATACCTCCAGAGCTCCATACCTCCAGAGCTCCATAGCACCAGAGCTCCATGGCTTCAGAGCTCCATAGCACCATAGCTCCATACCTCCAGAGCTCCAGGGCTCCATAGCTCCATACCTCCAGAGCTCCATACCTCCAGAGCTCCATACCTCCAGAGCTCCAGAGCTCCATAGCACCAGAGCTCCATGGCTTCAGAGCTCCATAGCACCATAGCTCCATACCTCCAGAGCTCCAGGGCTCCATAGCTCCATACCTCCAGAGCTCCATACCTCCAGAGCTCCAGAGCTCCATAGCACCAGAGCTCCATGGCTTCAGAGCTCCATAGCACCATAGCTCCATACCTCCAGAGCTCCAGGGCTCCATAGCTCCATACCTCCAGAGCTCCATACCTCCAGAGCTCCAGACCTCCATAGCACCAGAGCTCCATGGCTTCAGAGCTCCATAGCACCATAGCTCCATACCTCCAGAGCTCCAGGGCTCCAAAGCTCCATACCTCCAGAGCTCCATACCTCCAGAGCTCCATACCTCCAGAGCTCCATAGCTCCATAGCACCAGAGCTCCATAGCTCCATAGCACCAGAGCTCCATAGCACCAGAGCTCCATAGCACCAGAGCTCCATAGCTCCATAGCACCAGAGCTCCATAGCTCCATAGCACCAGAGCTCCATAGCTCCATAGCACCAGAGCTCCATACTTCCAGAGCTCCATAGCTCCATAGCTCCATAGCACCAGAGCTCCATAGCTCCATAGCACCAGAGCTCCATAGCTCCATAGCACCAGAGCTCCATACTTCCATAGCTCCATAGCTCCATACCTCCAGAGCTCCATAGCTCCATAGCTCCATACCTCCAGAGCTCCATAGCTCCAGAGCTCCATAGCTCCATAGCACCAGAGCTCCATAGCTCCATAGCACCAGAGCTCCATACTTCCATAGCTCCAGGGCTCCATAGCTCCAGGGCTCCATAGCTCCATACCTCCAGAGCTCCATAGCTCCATACTTCCAGAGCTCCATAGCTCCATAGCACCAGAGCTCCATAGCTCCATAGCACCAGAGCTCCATAGCTCCATAGCACCAGAGCTCCATAGCTCCATAGCACCAGAGCTCCATAGCTCCATAGCTCCAGGGCTCCATAGCTCCATAGCTCCAGGGCTCCATAGCTCCATAGCTCCAGGGCTCCATAGCTCCATAGCTCCATACCTCCAGAGCTCCATACCTCCAGAGCTCCATACCTCCATAGCACCAGAGCTCCATAGCTCCAGGGCTCCAGGGCTCCATAGCTCCATACCTCCAGAGCTCCATAGCTCCATACTTCCAGAGCTCCATAGCTCCATAGCTCCATACTTCCATAGCTCCATAGCTCCATACTTCCATAGCACCTGAGCTCCATACCTCCAGAGCTCCATAGCTCCAGCCTGGGTGGCTGGTGGCTCCATAGCTCCATACTTCCATAGCTCTAAGTCAGAGAGTTGGCGAAAATTGCACTAAGTGCGAAAGCCCATTCATTTACAACGGCGTGTCCGCCAGGCGGCGACATTTCCCCGTTACCGGTGGCTGCGCGGCGGGTGAGTGACAGAGCTTATCCGAGCGGCTGGAACTCTGCGCCGGCGTGGTCGAGCGTGAGGCCTCGGCCCTTTGGCTGCCTGGTACCTAAAACACTTCCATTGATCCAGCCACGGAGGGTGCTGGCTGGTGGCTCCATACCTCCATAGCTCCATAGCACCAGAGCTCCATAGCTCCATAGCACCAGAGCTCCATGGCTTCAGAGCTCCATAGCACCATAGCTCCATACCTCCAGAGCTCCAGGGCTCCATAGCTCCATACCTCCAGAGCTCCATACCTCCAGAGCTCCATACCTCCAGAGCTCCATAGCACCAGAGCTCCATGGCTTCAGAGCTCCATAGCACCATAGCTCCATACCTCCAGAGCTCCAGGGCTCCATAGCTCCATACCTCCAGAGCTCCATACCTCCAGAGCTCCATGCCTCCAGAGCTCCATAGCACCAGAGCTCCATGGCTTCAGAGCTCCATAGCACCATAGCTCCATACCTCCAGAGCTCCAGGGCTCCATAGCTCCATACCTCCAGAGCTCCATACCTCCAGAGCTCCATACCTCCAGAGCTCCAGAGCTCCATAGCACCAGAGCTCCATGGCTTCAGAGCTCCATAGCTCCATACCTCCAGAGCTCCAGGGCTCCATAGCTCCATACCTCCAGAGCTCCATACCTCCAGAGCTCCAGACCTCCATAGCACCAGAGCTCCATGGCTTCAGAGCTCCATAGCACCATAGCTCCATACCTCCAGAGCTCCAGGGCTCCAAAGCTCCATACCTCCAGAGCTCCATACCTCCAGAGCTCCATACCTCCAGAGCTCCATAGCTCCATAGCACCAGAGCTCCATAGCTCCATAGCACCAGAGCTCCATAGCACCAGAGCTCCATAGCACCAGAGCTCCATAGCTCCATAGCACCAGAGCTCCATAGCTCCATAGCACCAGAGCTCCATAGCTCCATAGCACCAGAGCTCCATACTTCCAGAGCTCCATAGCTCCATAGCTCCATAGCACCAGAGCTCCATAGCTCCATAGCACCAGAGCTCCATAGCTCCATAGCACCAGAGCTCCATATTTCCATAGCTCCATAGCTCCATACCTCCAGAGCTCCATAGCTCCATAGCTCCATACCTCCAGAGCTCCATAGCTCCAGAGCTCCATAGCTCCATAGCACCAGAGCTCCATAGCACCAGAGCTCCATACTTCCATAGCTCCAGGGCTCCATAGCTCCAGGGCTCCATAGCTCCATACCTCCAGAGCTCCATAGCTCCATACTTCCAGAGCTCCATAGCTCCATAGCACCAGAGCTCCATAGCTCCATAGCACCAGAGCTCCATAGCTCCATAGCACCAGAGCTCCATAGCTCCATAGCACCAGAGCTCCATAGCTCCATAGCTCCAGGGCTCCATAGCTCCATAGCTCCAGGGCTCCATAGCTCCATAGCTCCAGGGCTCCATAGCTCCATAGCTCCATACCTCCAGAGCTCCATACCTCCAGAGCTCCATACCTCCATAGCACCAGAGCTCCATAGCTCCAGGGCTCCAGGGCTCCATAGCTCCATACCTCCAGAGCTCCATAGCTCCATACTTCCAGAGCTCCATAGCTCCATAGCTCCATACTTCCATAGCTCCATAGCTCCATACTTCCATAGCACCTGAGCTCCATACCTCCAGAGCTCCATAGCTCCAGCCTGGGTGGCTGGTGGCTCCATAGCTCCATACTTCCATAGCTCTAAGTCAGAGAGTTGGCGAAAATTGCACTAAGTGCGAAAGCCCATTCATTTACAACGGCGTGTCCGCCAGGCGGCGACATTTCCCCGTTACCGGTGGCTGCGCGGCGGGTGAGTGACAGAGCTTATCCGAGCGGCTGGAACTCTGCGCCGGCGTGGTCGAGCGTGAGGCCTCGGCCCTTTGGCTGCCTGGTACCTAAAACACTTCCATTGATCCAGCCACGGAGGGTGCTGGCTGGTGGCTCCATACCTCCATAGCTCCATAGCACCAGAGCTCCATAGCTCCATAGCACCAGAGCTCCATGGCTTCAGAGCTCCATAGCACCATAGCTCCATACCTCCAGAGCTCCAGGGCTCCATAGCTCCATACCTCCAGAGCTCCATACCTCCAGAGCTCCATACCTCCAGAGCTCCATAGCACCAGAGCTCCATGGCTTCAGAGCTCCATAGCACCATAGCTCCATACCTCCAGAGCTCCAGGGCTCCATAGCTCCATACCTCCAGAGCTCCATACCTCCAGAGCTCCATGCCTCCAGAGCTCCATAGCACCAGAGCTCCATGGCTTCAGAGCTCCATAGCACCATAGCTCCATACCTCCAGAGCTCCAGGGCTCCATAGCTCCATACCTCCAGAGCTCCATACCTCCAGAGCTCCATACCTCCAGAGCTCCAGAGCTCCATAGCACCAGAGCTCCATGGCTTCAGAGCTCCATAGCTCCATACCTCCAGAGCTCCAGGGCTCCATAGCTCCATACCTCCAGAGCTCCATACCTCCATACCTCCAGAGCTCCATAGCACCAGAGCTCCATGGCTTCAGAGCTCCATAGCACCATAGCTCCATACCTCCAGAGCTCCAGGGCTCCATAGCTCCATACCTCCAGAGCTCCATACCTCCAGAGCTCCATACCTCCAGAGCTCCAGAGCTCCAGAGCTCCATAGCACCAGAGCTCCATGGCTTCAGAGCTCCATAGCACCATAGCTCCATACCTCCAGAGCTCCAGGGCTCCATAGCTCCATACCTCCAGAGCTCCATACCTCCAGAGCTCCAGAGCTCCATAGCACCAGAGCTCCATGGCTTCAGAGCTCCATAGCACCATAGCTCCATACCTCCAGAGCTCCAGGGCTCCAAAGCTCCATACCTCCAGAGCTCCATACCTCCAGAGCTCCATACCTCCAGAGCTCCATAGCTCCATAGCACCAGAGCTCCATAGCTCCATAGCACCAGAGCTCCATAGCACCAGAGCTCCATAGCACCAGAGCTCCATAGCTCCATAGCACCAGAGCTCCATAGCTCCATAGCACCAGAGCTCCATAGCTCCATAGCACCAGAGCTCCATACTTCCAGAGCTCCATAGCTCCATAGCTCCATAGCACCAGAGCTCCATAGCTCCATAGCACCAGAGCTCCATAGCTCCATAGCACCAGAGCTCCATACTTCCATAGCTCCATAGCTCCATACCTCCAGAGCTCCATAGCTCCATAGCTCCATACCTCCAGAGCTCCATAGCTCCAGAGCTCCATAGCTCCATAGCACCAGAGCTCCATAGCTCCATAGCACCAGAGCTCCATACTTCCATAGCTCCAGGGCTCCATAGCTCCAGGGCTCCATAGCTCCATACCTCCAGAGCTCCATAGCTCCATACTTCCAGAGCTCCATAGCTCCATAGCACCAGAGCTCCATAGCTCCATAGCACCAGAGCTCCATAGCTCCATAGCACCAGAGCTCCATAGCTCCATAGCACCAGAGCTCCATAGCTCCTTAGCTCCAGGGCTGGTGGCTCCATAGCTCCATACTTCCATAGCTCTAAGTCAGAGAGTTGGCGAAAATTGCACTAAGTGCGAAAGCCCATTCATTTACAACGGCGTGTCCACAAGGCGGCGACATTTCCCCGTTACCGGTGGCTGCGCGGCGGGTGAGTGACAGAGCTTATCCGAGCGGCTGGAACTCTGCGCCGGCGTGGTCGAGCGTGAGGCCTCGGCCCTTTGGCTGCCTGGTACCTAAAACACTTCCATTGATCCAGCCACGGAGGGTGCTGGCTGGTGGCTCCATACCTCCAGAGCTCCATACCTCCAGAGCTCCATACCTCCATAGCACCAGAGCTCCATAGCTCCAGGGCTCCAGGGCTCCATAGCTCCATACCTCCAGAGCTCCATAGCTCCATACTTCCAGAGCTCCATAGCTCCATAGCTCCATACTTCCATAGCTCCATAGCTCCATACTTCCATAGCACCTGAGCTCCATACCTCCAGAGCTCCATAGCTCCAGCCTGGGTGGCTGGTGGCTCCATAGCTCCATACTTCCATAGCTCTAAGTCAGAGAGTTGGCGAAAATTGCACTAAGTGCGAAAGCCCATTCATTTACAACGGCGTGTCCGCCAGGCGGCGACATTTCCCCGTTACCGGTGGCTGCGCGGCGGGTGAGTGACAGAGCTTATCCGAGCGGCTGGAACTCTGCGCCGGCGTGGTCGAGCGTGAGGCCTCGGCCCTTTGGCTGCCTGGTACCTAAAACACTTCCATTGATCCAGCCACGGAGGGTGCTGGCTGGTGGCTCCATACCTCCATAGCTCCATAGCACCAGAGCTCCATAGCTCCATAGCACCAGAGCTCCATGGCTTCAGAGCTCCATAGCACCATAGCTCCATACCTCCAGAGCTCCAGGGCTCCATAGCTCCATACCTCCAGAGCTCCATACCTCCAGAGCTCCATACCTCCAGAGCTCCATAGCACCAGAGCTCCATGGCTTCAGAGCTCCATAGCACCATAGCTCCATACCTCCAGAGCTCCAGGGCTCCATAGCTCCATACCTCCAGAGCTCCATACCTCCAGAGCTCCATACCTCCAGAGCTCCATAGCACCAGAGCTCCATGGCTTCAGAGCTCCATAGCACCATAGCTCCATACCTCCAGAGCTCCAGGGCTCCATAGCTCCATACCTCCAGAGCTCCATACCTCCAGAGCTCCATACCTCCAGAGCTCCATAGCACCAGAGCTCCATGGCTTCAGAGCTCCATAGCACCATAGCTCCATACCTCCAGAGCTCCAGGGCTCCATAGCTCCATACCTCCAGAGCTCCATACCTCCAGAGCTCCATACCTCCAGAGCTCCAGAGCTCCATAGCACCAGAGCTCCATGGCTTAAGAGCTCCATAGCACCATAGCTCCATACCTCCAGAGCTCCAGGGCTCCATAGCTCCATACCTCCAGAGCTCCATACCTCCAGAGCTCCAGAGCTCCATAGCACCAGAGCTCCATGGCTTCAGAGCTCCATAGCACCATAGCTCCATACCTCCAGAGCTCCAGGGCTCCATAGCTCCATACCTCCAGAGCTCCATACCTCCAGAGCTCCATACCTCCAGAGCTCCAGAGCTCCATAGCACCAGAGCTCCATGGCTTCAGAGCTCCATAGCACCATAGCTCCATACCTCCAGAGCTCCAGGGCTCCATAGCTCCATACCTCCAGAGCTCCATACCTCCAGAGCTCCAGAGCTCCATAGCACCAGAGCTCCATGGCTTCAGAGCTCCATAGCACCATAGCTCCATACCTCCAGAGCTCCAGGGCTCCATAGCTCCATACCTCCAGAGCTCCATACCTCCAGAGCTCCAGAGCTCCATACCTCCATAGCTCCATAGCTCCATACTTCCATAGCTCCATAGCTCCAGAGCTCCATAGCTCCATACTTCCATAGCTCCATAGCTCCATACTTCCATAGCTCCATAGCTCCATAGCTCCAGGCACGGAGGGTGCTGGAGCTCCACACTTCCATAGGCACGGAGGGTGCTGGAGCTCCACACTTCCATAGGCACGGAGGGTGCTGGAACTCCACACTTCCATAGGCACGGAGGGTGCTGGAGCTCCACACTTCCATAGGCACGGAGGGTGCTGGAGCTCCACACTTCCATAGGCAGGGAGGGTGCTGGAGCTCCACACTTCCATAGGCACGGAGGGTGCTGGAGCTCCACACTTCCATAGGCACGGAGGGTGCTGGAGCTCCACACTTCCATAGGCAGGGAGGGTGCTGGAGCTCCACACTTCCATAGGCAGGGAGGGTGCTGGAGCTCCACACTTCCATAGGCAGGGAGGGTGCTGGAGCTCCACACTTCCATAGGCAGGGAGGGTGCTGGAGCTCCACACTTCCATAGGCAGGGAGGGTGCTGGAGCTCCACACTTCCATAGGCAGGGAGGGTGCTGGAGCTCCACACTTCCATAGGCAGGGAGGGTGCTGGAGCTCCACACTTCCATAGGCAGGGAGGGTGCTGGAGCTCCACACTTCCATAGGCAGGGAGGGTGCTGGAGCTCCACACTTCCATAGGCAGGGAGGGTGCTGGAGCTCCACACTTCCATAGGCAGGGAGGGTGCTGGAGCTCCACACTTCCATAGGCAGGGAGGGTGCTGGAGCTCCACACTTCCATAGGCACGGAGGGTGCTGGAGCTCCACACTTCCATAGGCAGGGAGGGTGCTGGAGCTCCACACTTCCATAGGCAGGGAGGGTGCTGGAGCTCCACACTTCCATAGGCACGGAGGGTGCTGGAGCTCCACACTTCCATAGCTCCAGGCACGGAGGGTGCTGGCACATCCACACTTCCAGCCACGGAGCATGCTGGCACTTCCACCTTGCTTGCTAAGTCGGCGTGATCTTGCCCAAAAAGTCCCTCCCGAGCTCCAGCTGGAAGTGTAAAAAGAACCGGGCTGGATAAAAAAAAGAACCGGGCTGGATAAAAAAAGAACCGGGCGACCCGTTAAAATTGCTTAGCCGAGGTCCTGGAAGCCTAACACGGCGTGATCTTGTGCAAAAAGCCGCTCCCGAGCTCCAGCTGGAAGTGTAAAAAGAACCGGGCTGGATAAAAAAAGAACCGGGCTGGATTAAAAAAAAGAACCGGGCGGCCCGTTAAAATTGCTTAGCCGAGGTCCTGGAAGCCTAACACGGCGTGATCTTGTGCAAAAAGCCGCTCCCGAGCTCCAGCTGGAAGTGTAAAAAGAACCGGGCTGGATAAAAAAAAGAACCGGGCGGCCCGTTAAAATTGCTTAGCCGAGGTCCTGGAAGCCTAACACGGCGTGATCTTGTGCAAAAAGCCGCTCCCGAGCTCCAGCTGGAAGTGTAAAAAGAACCGGGCTGGATAAAAAAAAGAACCGGGCGGCCCGTTAAAATTGCTTAGCCGAGGTCCTGGAAGCCTAACACGGCGTGATCTTGTGCAAAAAGCCGCTCCCGAGCTCCAGCTGGAAGTGTAAAAAGAACCGGGCTGGATAAAAAAAAGAACCGGGCGGCCCGTTAAAATTGCTTAGCCGAGGTCCTGGAAGCCTAACCCGGCGTGATCTTGTGCAAATAGCCGCTGCCGAGCTCCAGCTGGAAGTGTGAAAAGAACCGGGCTGGATAAAAAAAAGAACCGGGCTGGATCAAAAAAGAACCGGGCGACCCGTTAAAATTGCTTAGCCGAGGTCCTGGAAGCCTAACACGGCGTGATCTTGTGCAAAAAGCCGCTCCCGAGCTCCAGCTGGAAGTGTAAAAAGAACCGGGCTGGATAAAAAAAGAACCGGGCTGGATAAAAAAAAGAACCGGGCGGCCCGTTAAAATTGCTTAGCCGAGGTCCTGGAAGCCTAACACGGCGTGATCTTGTGCAAAAAGCCGCTCCCGAGCTCCAGCTGGAAGTGTAAAAAGAACCGGGCTGGATAAAAAAAAGAACCGGGCGGCCCGTTAAAATTGCTTAGCCGAGGTCCTGGAAGCCTAACCCGGCGTGATCTTGTGCAAATAGCCGCTGCCGAGCTCCAGCTGGAAGTGTGAAAAGAACCGGGCTGGATAAAAAAAAGAACCGGGCTGGATCAAAAAAGAACCGGGCGACCCGTTAAAATTGCTTAGCCGAGGTCCTGGAAGCCTAACACGGCGTGATCTTGTGCAAAAAGCCGCTCCCGAGCTCCAGCTGGAAGTGTAAAAAGAACCGGGCTGGATAAAAAAAGAACCGGGCTGGATCAAAAAAAGAACCGGGCGACCCGTTAAAATTGCTTAGCCGAGGTCCTGGAAGCCTAACCCGGCGTGATCTTGTGCAAAAAGCCGCTCCCGAGCTCCAGCTGGAAGTGTAAAAAGAACCGGGCTGGATAAAAAAAAGAACCGGGCGGCCCGTTAAAATTGCTTAGCCGAGGTCCTGGAAGCCTAACCCCGCGTGATCTTGTGCAAAAAGCCGCTCCCGAGCTCCAGCTGGAAGTGTAAAAAGAACCGGGCTGGATAAAAAAAAAGAACCGGGCTGGATCAAAAAAGAACCGGGCGACCCGTTAAAATTGCTTAGCCGAGGTCCTGGAAGCCTAACCCGGCGTGATCTTGTGCAAATAGCCGCTGCCGAGCTCCAGCTGGAAGTGTGAAAAGAACCGGGCTGGATAAAAAAAAGAACCGGGCTGGATCAAAAAAGAACCGGGCGACCCGTTAAAATTGCTTAGCCGAGGTCCTGGAAGCCTAACACGGCGTGATCTTGTGCAAAAAGCCGCTCCCGAGCTCCAGCTGGAAGTGTAAAAAGAACCGGGCTGGATAAAAAAAGAACCGGGCTGGATCAAAAAAGAACCGGGCGACCCGTTAAAATTGCTTAGCCGAGGTCCTGGAAGCCTAACCCGGCGTGATCTTGTGCAAAAAGCCGCTCCCGAGCTCCAGCTGGAAGTGTAAAAAGAACCGGGCTGGATAAAAAAAAGAACCGGGCGGCCCGTTAAAATTGCTTAGCCGAGGTCCTGGAAGCCTAACCCGGCGTGATCTTGTGCAAAAAGCCGCTCCCGAGCTCCAGCTGGAAGTGTAAAAAGAACCGGGCTGGATAAAAAAAAGAACCGGGCTGGATCAAAAAAGAACCGGGCGACCCGTTAAAATTGCTTAGCCGAGGTCCTGGAAGCCTAACACGGCGTGATCTTGTGCAAAAAGCCGCTCCCGAGCTCCACCTGGAAGTGTAAAAAGAACCGGGCTGGATAAAAAAAGAACCGGGCTGGATCAAAAAAGAACCGGGCGACCCGTTAAAATTGCTTAGCCGAGGTCCTGGAAGCCTAACACGGCGTGATCTTGTGCAAAAAGCCGCTCCCGAGCTCCAGCTGGAAGTGTAAAAAGAACCAGGCTGGATAAAAAAAAGAACCGGGCTGGATAAAAAAAAAGAACCGGGCGACCCGTTAAAATTGCTTAGCCGAGGTCCTGGAAGCCTAACCCGGCGTGATCTTGTGCAAAAAGCCGCTCCCGAGCTCCAGCTGGAAGTGTAAAAAGAACCAGGCTGGATAAAAAAAAGAACCGGGCTGGATCAAAAAAGAACCGGGCGGCCCGTTAAAATTGCTTAGCCGAGGTCCTGGAAGCCTAACACGGCGTGATCTTGTGCAAAAAGCCGCTCCCGAGCTCCAGCTGGAAGTGTAAAAAGAACCGGGCTGGATAAAAAAAGAACCGGGCTGGATCAAAAAAGAACCGGGCGACCCGTTAAAATTGCTTAGCCGAGGTCCTGGAAGCCTAACACGGCGTGATCTTGCCCGAAAGTCGGCCTCTATACTTCCATTTTAGGTACCAGGCGCTCATAGTGTGTTGGTCCCACTAGTCAGTGTACTGGTCCCACTCGCTAGTGTACTGGTCCCCCTAGTCAGTGTACTCATCCAGTTACCCCCCGTTTTCCAAAACACAATCGGCACGTATAAGGGGGGGACTCCTGAGAGAGATGAGGTATATGCCAGCGCAACACCAATCCGCTCCGCGCTGGTTCCCATGTCGGCTACGGATGAATAAAACCAGCCTGTCCCCCCTGGAGCTCACGAGACACGGAATTTTTTCTAAGTGCCAACGGCTCTTCCGAGCAAACGTGTCCGCTCCGGCTGGTTCCCCCGTCGGCCTCGAATGACGAAAAATGCCGGTCTCCGCCCGGAGCTCATGACAAACGAAAAATTTTCTAAGTGCCAACGGCACTTGCGAGCGAATGTGTCCGCTCGGCGCTGGTTCCCGGGTCGAACCCGGAAGACGAAAAACGCCGGTCTCCGCCCGGAGCTCATGACAAACGAAAAATTTTCTAAGTGCCAACGGCACTTGCGAGCGAATGTGTCCGCTCGGCGCTGGTTCCCGGGTCGAACCCGGAAGACGAAAAACGCCGGTCCTCGCCCGGAGCTCATGACAAACGAAAAATTTTCTAAGTGCCAACGGCACTTGCGAGCGAATGTGTCCGCTCGGCGCTGGTTCCCGGGTCGAACCCGGAAGACGAAAAACGCCGGTCTCCGCCCGGAGCTCATGACAAACGAAAAATTTTCCAAGTGCCAACGGCACTTGCGAGCGAATGTGTCCGCTCGGCGCTGGTTCCCGGGTCGAACCCGGAAGACGAAAAACGCCGGTCCTCGCCCGGAGCTCATGACAAACGAAAAATTTTCTAAGTGCCAACGGCACTTGCGAGCGAATGTGTCCGCTCGGCGCTGGTTCCCGGGTCGAACCCGGAAGACGAAAAACGCCGGTCCTCGCCCGGAGCTCATGACAAACGAAAAATTTTCTAAGTGCCAACGGCACTTGCGAGCGAATGTGTCCGCTCGGCGCTGGTTCCAGAGCTCCAGGGCTCCATAGCTCCATACCTCCAGAGCTCCATACCTCCAGAGCTCCATACCTCCAGAGCTCCAGAGCTCCATAGCACCAGAGCTCCATGGCTTCAGAGCTCCATAGCACCATAGCTCCATACCTCCAGAGCTCCAGGGCTCCATAGCTCCATACCTCCAGAGCTCCATACCTCCAGAGCTCCAGAGCTCCATAGCACCAGAGCTCCATGGCTTCAGAGCTCCATAGCACCATAGCTCCATACCTCCAGAGCTCCAGGGCTCCATAGCTCCATACCTCCAGAGCTCCATACCTCCAGAGCTCCAGAGCTCCATAGCACCAGAGCTCCATGGCTTCAGAGCTCCATAGCACCATAGCTCCATACCTCCAGAGCTCCAGAGCTCCAGGGCTCCAAAGCTCCATACCTCCAGAGCTCCATACCTCCAGAGCTCCATACCTCCAGAGCTCCATAGCTCCATAGCACCAGAGCTCCATAGCTCCATAGCACCAGAGCTCCATAGCACCAGAGCTCCATAGCACCAGAGCTCCATAGCTCCATAGCACCAGAGCTCCATAGCTCCATAGCACCAGAGCTCCATAGCTCCATAGCACCAGAGCTCCATACTTCCAGAGCTCCATAGCTCCATAGCTCCATAGCACCAGAGCTCCATAGCTCCATAGCACCAGAGCTCCATAGCTCCATAGCACCAGAGCTCCATACTTCCATAGCTCCATAGCTCCATACCTCCAGAGCTCCATAGCTCCATAGCTCCATACCTCCATAGCTCCATAGCTCCAGAGCTCCATAGCTCCATAGCACCAGAGCTCCATAGCTCCATAGCACCAGAGCTCCATACTTCCATAGCTCCAGGGCTCCATAGCTCCAGGGCTCCATAGCTCCATACCTCCAGAGCTCCATAGCTCCATACTTCCAGAGCTCCATAGCTCCATAGCACCAGAGCTCCATAGCTCCATAGCACCAGAGCTCCATAGCTCCATAGCACCAGAGCTCCATAGCTCCATAGCACCAGAGCTCCATAGCTCCATAGCTCCAGGGCTCCATAGCTCCATAGCTCCAGGGCTCCATAGCTCCATAGCTCCAGGGCTCCATAGCTCCATAGCTCCATACCTCCAGAGCTCCATACCTCCAGAGCTCCATACCTCCATAGCACCAGAGCTCCATAGCTCCAGGGCTCCAGGGCTCCATAGCTCCATACCTCCAGAGCTCCATAGCTCCATACTTCCAGAGCTCCATAGCTCCATAGCTCCATACTTCCATAGCTCCATAGCTCCATACTTCCATAGCACCTGAGCTCCATACCTCCAGAGCTCCATAGCTCCAGCCTGGGTGGCTGGTGGCTCCATAGCTCCATACTTCCATAGCTCTAAGTCAGAGAGTTGGCGAAAATTGCACTAAGTGCGAAAGCCCATTCATTTACAACGGCGTGTCCGCCAGGCGGCGACATTTCCCCGTTACCGGTGGCTGCGCGGCGGGTGAGTGACAGAGCTTATCCGAGCGGCTGGAACTCTGCGCCGGCGTGGTCGAGCGTGAGGCCTCGGCCCTTTGGCTGCCTGGTACCTAAAACACTTCCATTGATCCAGCCACGGAGGGTGCTGGCTGGTGGCTCCATACCTCCATAGCTCCATAGCACCAGAGCTCCATAGCTCCATAGCACCAGAGCTCCATGGCTTCAGAGCTCCATAGCACCATAGCTCCATACCTCCAGAGCTCCAGGGCTCCATAGCTCCATACCTCCAGAGCTCCATACCTCCAGAGCTCCATACCTCCAGAGCTCCATAGCACCAGAGCTCCATGGCTTCAGAGCTCCATAGCACCATAGCTCCATACCTCCAGAGCTCCAGGGCTCCATAGCTCCATACCTCCAGAGCTCCATACCTCCAGAGCTCCATACCTCCAGAGCTCCATAGCACCAGAGCTCCATGGCTTCAGAGCTCCATAGCACCATAGCTCCATACCTCCAGAGCTCCAGGGCTCCATAGCTCCATACCTCCAGAGCTCCATACCTCCAGAGCTCCATACCTCCAGAGCTCCAGAGCTCCATAGCACCAGAGCTCCATGGCTTCAGAGCTCCATAGCACCATAGCTCCATACCTCCAGAGCTCCAGGGCTCCATAGCTCCATACCTCCAGAGCTCCATACCTCCAGAGCTCCAGAGCTCCATAGCACCAGAGCTCCGTGGCTTCAGAGCTCCATAGCACCATAGCTCCATACCTCCAGAGCTCCAGGGCTCCATAGCTCCATACCTCCAGAGCTCCATACCTCCAGAGCTCCATACCTCCAGAGCTCCATAGCTCCATAGCACCAGAGCTCCATAGCTCCATAGCACCAGAGCTCCATAGCACCAGAGCTCCATAGCACCAGAGCTCCATAGCTCCATAGCACCAGAGCTCCATAGCTCCATAGCACCAGAGCTCCATAGCTCCATAGCACCAGAGCTCCATACTTCCAGAGCTCCATAGCTCCATAGCTCCATAGCTCCATAGCACCAGAGCTCCATAGCTCCATAGCACCAGAGCTCCATGGCTTCAGAGCTCCATAGCACCATAGCTCCATACCTCCAGAGCTCCAGGGCTCCATAGCTCCATACCTCCAGAGCTCCATACCTCCAGAGCTCCATACCTCCAGAGCTCCATAGCACCAGAGCTACATAGCTCCATAGCACCAGAGCTCCATAGCACCAGAGCTCCATAGCACCAGAGCTCCATAGCTCCATAGCACCAGAGCTCCATAGCTCCATAGCACCAGAGCTCCATACTTCCATAGCTCCATAGCTCCATAGCTCCATAGCACCAGAGCTCCATAGCTCCATAGCACCAGAGCTCCATAGCTCCATAGCACCAGAGCTCCATACTTCCATAGCTCCATAGCTCCATACCTCCAGAGCTCCATAGCTCCATAGCTCCATACCTCCAGAGCTCCATAGCTCCAGAGCTCCATAGCTCCATAGCTCCATAGCACCAGAGCTCCATAGCTCCATAGCACCAGAGCTCCATACTTCCATAGCTCCAGGGCTCCATAGCTCCAGGGCTCCATACCTCCAGAGCTCCATAGCTCCATACTTCCAGAGCTCCATAGCTCCATACTTCCATAGCTCCATACTTCCATACCTCCATAGCTCCATACTTCCATAGCACCAGAGCTCCATACTTCCATAGCACCAGAGCTCCATACCTCCAGAGCTCCAGAGCTCCAGCCTGGGTGGCTGGTGGCTCCATAGCTCCATACTTCCATAGCTCTAAGTCAGAGAGTTGGCGAAAATTGCACTAAGTGCGAAAGCCCATTCATTTACAACGGCGTGTCCACAAGGCGGCGACATTTCCCCGTTACCGGTGGCTGCGCGGCGGGTGAGTGACAGAGCTTATCCGAGCGGCTGGAACTCTGCGCCGGCGTGGTCGAGCGTGAGGCCTCGGCCCTTTGGCTGCCTGGTACCTAAAACACTTCCATTGATCCAGCCACGGAGGGTGCTGGCTGGTGGCTCCATACCTCCATAGCTCCATAGCACCAGAGCTCCATAGCTCCATAGCACCAGAGCTCCATGGCTTCAGAGCTCCATAGCACCATAGCTCCATACCTCCAGAGCTCCAGGGCTCCATAGCTCCATACCTCCAGAGCTCCATACCTCCAGAGCTCCATACCTCCAGAGCTCCATAGCACCAGAGCTCCATGGCTTCAGAGCTCCATAGCACCATAGCTCCATACCTCCAGAGCTCCAGGGCTCCATAGCTCCATACCTCCAGAGCTCCATACCTCCAGAGCTCCATACCTCCAGAGCTCCATAGCACCAGAGCTCCATGGCTTCAGAGCTCCATAGCACCATAGCTCCATACCTCCAGAGCTCCAGGGCTCCATAGCTCCATACCTCCAGAGCTCCATACCTCCAGAGCTCCATACCTCCAGAGCTCCATAGCACCAGAGCTCCATGGCTTCAGAGCTCCATAGCACCATAGCTCCATACCTCCAGAGCTCCAGGGCTCCATAGCTCCATACCTCCAGAGCTCCATACCTCCAGAGCATACCTCCAGAGCTCCAGAGCTCCATAGCACCAGAGCTCCATGGCTTCAGAGCTCCATAGCACCATAGCTCCATACCTCCAGAGCTCCAGGGCTCCATAGCTCCATACCTCCAGAGCTCCATACCTCCAGAGCTCCAGAGCTCCATAGCACCAGAGCTCCATGGCTTCAGAGCTCCATAGCACCATAGCTCCATACCTCCAGAGCTCCAGGGCTCCATAGCTCCATACCTCCAGAGCTCCATACCTCCAGAGCTCCAGAGCTCCATAGCACCAGAGCTCCATGGCTTCAGAGCTCCATAGCACCATAGCTCCATACCTCCAGAGCTCCAGGGCTCCAAAGCTCCATACCTCCAGAGCTCCATACCTCCAGAGCTCCATACCTCCAGAGCTCCATAGCTCCATAGCACCAGAGCTCCATAGCTCCATAGCACCAGAGCTCCATAGCACCAGAGCTCCATAGCACCAGAGCTCCATAGCTCCATAGCACCAGAGCTCCATAGCTCCATAGCACCAGAGCTCCATAGCTCCATAGCACCAGAGCTCCATACTTCCAGAGCTCCATAGCTCCATAGCTCCATAGCACCAGAGCTCCATAGCTCCATAGCACCAGAGCTCCATAGCTCCATAGCACCAGAGCTCCATACTTCCATAGCTCCATAGCTCCATACCTCCAGAGCTCCATAGCTCCATAGCTCCATACCTCCAGAGCTCCATAGCTCCAGAGCTCCATAGCTCCATAGCACCAGAGCTCCATAGCTCCATAGCACCAGAGCTCCATACTTCCATAGCTCCAGGGCTCCATAGCTCCAGGGCTCCATAGCTCCATACCTCCAGAGCTCCATAGCTCCATACTTCCAGAGCTCCATAGCTCCATAGCACCAGAGCTCCATAGCTCCATAGCACCAGAGCTCCATAGCTCCATAGCACCAGAGCTCCATAGCTCCATAGCACCAGAGCTCCATAGCTCCATAGCTCCAGGGCTCCATAGCTCCATAGCTCCAGGGCTCCATAGCTCCATAGCTCCAGGGCTCCATAGCTCCATAGCTCCATACCTCCAGAGCTCCATACCTCCAGAGCTCCATACCTCCATAGCACCAGAGCTCCATAGCTCCAGGGCTCCAGGGCTCCATAGCTCCATACCTCCAGAGCTCCATAGCTCCATACTTCCAGAGCTCCATAGCTCCATACTTCCATAGCTCCATAGCTCCATACTTCCATAGCACCTGAGCTCCATACCTCCAGAGCTCCATAGCTCCAGCCTGGGTGGCTGGTGGCTCCATAGCTCCATACTTCCATAGCTCTAAGTCAGAGAGTTGGCGAAAATTGCACTAAGTGCGAAAGCCCATTCATTTACAACGGCGTGTCCGCCAGGCGGCGACATTTCCCCGTTACCGGTGGCTGCGCGGCGGGTGAGTGACAGAGCTTATCCGAGCGGCTGGAACTCTGCGCCGGCGTGGTCGAGCGTGAGGCCTCGGCCCTTTGGCTGCCTGGTACCTAAAACACTTCCATTGATCCAGCCACGGAGGGTGCTGGCTGGTGGCTCCATACCTCCATAGCTCCATAGCACCAGAGCTCCATAGCTCCATAGCACCAGAGCTCCATGGCTTCAGAGCTCCATAGCACCATAGCTCCATACCTCCAGAGCTCCAGGGCTCCATAGCTCCATACCTCCAGAGCTCCATACCTCCAGAACTCCATACCTCCAGAGCTCCATAGCACCAGAGCTCCATGGCTTCAGAGCTCCATAGCACCATAGCTCCATACCTCCAGAGCTCCAGGGCTCCATAGCTCCATACCTCCAGAGCTCCATACCTCCAGAGCTCCATACCTCCAGAGCTCCATAGCACCAGAGCTCCATGGCTTCAGAGCTCCATAGCACCATAGCTCCATACCTCCAGAGCTCCAGGGCTCCATAGCTCCATACCTCCAGAGCTCCATACCTCCAGAGCTCCATACCTCCAGAGCTCCAGAGCTCCATAGCACCAGAGCTCCATGGCTTCAGAGCTCCATAGCACCATAGCTCCATAGCTCCATACCTCCAGAGCTCCATACCTCCAGAGCTCCAGAGCTCCATAGCACCAGAGCTCCGTGGCTTCAGAGCTCCATAGCACCATAGCTCCATACCTCCAGAGCTCCAGGGCTCCATAGCTCCATACCTCCAGAGCTCCATACCTCCAGAGCTCCATACCTCCAGAGCTCCATAGCTCCATAGCACCAGAGCTCCATAGCTCCATAGCACCAGAGCTCCATAGCACCAGAGCTCCCTAGCACCAGAGCTCCATAGCTCCATAGCACCAGAGCTCCATAGCTCCATAGCACCAGAGCTCCATAGCTCCATAGCACCAGAGCTCCATACTTCCAGAGCTCCATAGCTCCATAGCTCCATAGCACCAGAGCTCCATAGCTCCATAGCACCAGAGCTCCATGGCTTCAGAGCTCCATAGCACCATAGCTCCATACCTCCAGAGCTCCAGGGCTCCATAGCTCCATACCTCCAGAGCTCCATACCTCCAGAGCTCCATACCTCCAGAGCTCCATAGCACCAGAGCTACATAGCTCCATAGCACCAGAGCTCCATAGCACCAGAGCTCCATAGCACCAGAGCTCCATAGCTCCATAGCACCAGAGCTCCATAGCTCCATAGCACCAGAGCTCCATACTTCCATAGCTCCATAGCTCCATAGCTCCATAGCACCAGAGCTCCATAGCTCCATAGCACCAGAGCTCCATAGCTCCATAGCACCAGAGCTCCATACTTCCATAGCTCCATAGCTCCATACCTCCAGAGCTCCATAGCTCCATAGCTCCATACCTCCAGAGCTCCATAGCTCCAGAGCTCCATAGCTCCATAGCTCCATAGCACCAGAGCTCCATAGCTCCATAGCACCAGAGCTCCATACTTCCATAGCTCCAGGGCTCCATAGCTCCAGGGTTCCATACCTCCAGAGCTCCATAGCTCCATACTTCCAGAGCTCCATAGCTCCATACTTCCATAGCTCCATACTTCCATACCTCCATAGCTCCATACTTCCATAGCACCAGAGCTCCATACTTCCATAGCACCAGAGCTCCATACCTCCAGAGCTCCAGAGCTCCAGCCTGGGTGGCTGGTGGCTCCATAGCTCCATACTTCCATAGCTCTAAGTCAGAGAGTTGGCGAAAATTGCACTAAGTGCGAAAGCCCATTCATTTACAACGGCGTGTCCACAAGGCGGCGACATTTCCCCGTTACCGGTGGCTGCGCGGCGGGTGAGTGACAGAGCTTATCCGAGCGGCTGGAACTCTGCGCCGGCGTGGTCGAGCGTGAGGCCTCGGCCCTTTGGCTGCCTGGTACCTAAAACACTTCCATTGATCCAGCCACGGAGGGTGCTGGCTGGTGGCTCCATACCTCCATAGCTCCATAGCACCAGAGCTCCATAGCTCCATAGCACCAGAGCTCCATGGCTTCAGAGCTCCATAGCACCATAGCTCCATACCTCCAGAGCTCCAGGGCTCCATAGCTCCATACCTCCAGAGCTCCATACCTCCAGAGCTCCATACCTCCAGAGCTCCATAGCACCAGAGCTCCATGGCTTCAGAGCTCCATAGCACCATAGCTCCATACCTCCAGAGCTCCAGGGCTCCATAGCTCCATACCTCCAGAGCTCCATACCTCCAGAGCTCCATACCTCCAGAGCTCCAGAGCTCCATAGCACCAGAGCTCCATGGCTTCAGAGCTCCATAGCACCATAGCTCCATACCTCCAGAGCTCCAGGGCTCCATAGCTCCATACCTCCAGAGCTCCATACCTCCAGAGCTCCAGAGCTCCATAGCACCAGAGCTCCATGGCTTCAGAGCTCCATAGCACCATAGCTCCATACCTCCAGAGCTCCAGGGCTCCATAGCTCCATACCTCCAGAGCTCCATACCTCCAGAGCTCCAGAGCTCCATAGCACCAGAGCTCCATGGCTTCAGAGCTCCATAGCACCATAGCTCCATACCTCCAGAGCTCCAGGGCTCCAAAGCTCCATACCTCCAGAGCTCCATACCTCCAGAGCTCCATACCTCCAGAGCTCCATAGCTCCATAGCACCAGAGCTCCATAGCTCCATAGCACCAGAGCTCCATAGCACCAGAGCTCCATAGCACCAGAGCTCCATAGCTCCATAGCACCAGAGCTCCATAGCTCCATAGCACCAGAGCTCCATAGCTCCATAGCACCAGAGCTCCATACTTCCAGAGCTCCATAGCTCCATAGCTCCATAGCACCAGAGCTCCATAGCTCCATAGCACCAGAGCTCCATAGCTCCATAGCACCAGAGCTCCATACTTCCATAGCTCCATAGCTCCATACCTCCAGAGCTCCATAGCTCCACAGCTCCATACCTCCAGAGCTCCATAGCTCCAGAGCTCCATAGCTCCATAGCACCAGAGCTCCATAGCTCCATAGCACCAGAGCTCCATACTTCCATAGCTCCAGGGCTCCATAGCTCCAGGGCTCCATAGCTCCATACCTCCAGAGCTCCATAGCTCCATACTTCCAGAACTCCATAGCTCCATAGCACCAGAGCTCCATAGCTCCATAGCACCAGAGCTCCATAGCTCCATAGCACCAGAGCTCCATAGCTCCATAGCACCAGAGCTCCATAGCTCCATAGCTCCAGGGCTCCATAGCTCCATAGCTCCAGGGCTCCATAGCTCCATAGCTCCAGGGCTCCATAGCTCCATAGCTCCATACCTCCAGAGCTCCATACCTCCAGAGCTCCATACCTCCATAGCACCAGAGCTCCATAGCTCCAGGGCTCCAGGGCTCCATAGCTCCATACCTCCAGAGCTCCATAGCTCCATACTTCCAGAGCTCCATAGCTCCATAGCTCCATACTTCCATAGCTCCATAGCTCCATACTTCCATAGCACCTGAGCTCCATACCTCCAGAGCTCCATAGCTCCAGCCTGGGTGGCTGGTGGCTCCATAGCTCCATACTTCCATAGCTCTAAGTCAGAGAGTTGGCGAAAATTGCACTAAGTGCGAAAGCCCATTCATTTACAACGGCGTGTCCGCCAGGCGGCGACATTTCCCCGTTACCGGTGGCTGCGCGGCGGGTGAGTGACATAGCTTATCCGAGCGGCTGGAACTCTGCGCCGGCGTGGTCGAGCGTGAGGCCTCGGACCTTTGGCTGCCTGGTACCTAAAACACTTCCATTGATCCAGCCACGGAGGGTGCTGGCTGGTGGCTCCATACCTCCATACCTCCATAGCTCCATAGCACCAGAGCTCCATAGCTCCATAGCACCAGAGCTCCATGGCTTCAGAGCTCCATAGCACCATAGCTCCATACCTCCAGAGCTCCAGGGCTCCATAGCTCCATACCTCCAGAGCTCCATACCTCCAGAGCTCCATACCTCCAGAGCTCCATAGCACCAGAGCTCCATGGCTTCAGAGCTCCATAGCACCATAGCTCCATACCTCCAGAGCTCCAGGGCTCCATAGCTCCATACCTCCAGAGCTCCATACCTCCAGAGCTCCATACCTCCAGAGCTCCATAGCACCAGAGCTCCATGGCTTCAGAGCTCCATAGCACCATAGCTCCATACCTCCAGAGCTCCAGGGCTCCATAGCTCCATACCTCCAGAGCTCCATACCTCCAGAGCTCCATACCTCCAGAGCTCCAGAGCTCCATAGCACCAGAGCTCCATGGCTTCAGAGCTCCATAGCTCCATACCTCCAGAGCTCCAGGGCTCCATAGCTCCATACCTCCAGAGCTCCATACCTCCAGAGCTCCAGAGCTCCATAGCACCAGAGCTCCATGGCTTCAGAGCTCCATAGCACCATAGCTCCATACCTCCAGAGCTCCAGGGCTCCATAGCTCCATACCTCCAGAGCTCCATACCTCCAGAGCTCCATACCTCCAGAGCTCCATAGCTCCATAGCACCAGAGCTCCATAGCTCCATAGCACCAGAGCTCCATAGCACCAGAGCTCCATAGCACCAGAGCTCCATAGCTCCATAGCACCAGAGCTCCATAGCTCCATAGCACCAGAGCTCCATAGCTCCATAGCACCAGAGCTCCATACTTCCAGAGCTCCATAGCTCCATAGCTCCATAGCACCAGAGCTCCATAGCTCCATAGCACCAGAGCTCCATAGCTCCATAGCACCAGAGCTCCATACTTCCATAGCTCCATACCTCCAGAGCTCCATAGCTCCATAGCTCCATACCTCCAGAGCTCCATAGCTCCAGAGCTCCATAGCTCCATAGCTCCATAGCACCAGAGCTCCATAGCTCCATAGCACCAGAGCTCCATACTTCCATAGCTCCAGGGCTCCATAGCTCCAGGGCTCCATACCTCCAGAGCTCCATAGCTCCATACTTCCATAGCTCCATAGCTCCATACTTCCATAGCTCCATACTTCCATACCTCCATAGCTCCATACTTCCATAGCACCAGAGCTCCATACTTCCATAGCACCAGAGCTCCATACCTCCAGAGCTCCAGAGCTCCAGCCTGGGTGGCTGGTGGCTCCATAGCTCCATACTTCCATAGCTCTAAGTCAGAGAGTTGGCGAAAATTGCACTAAGTGCGAAAGCCCATTCATTTACAACGGCGTGTCCGCCAGGCGGCGACATTTCCCCGTTACCGGTGGCTGCGCGGCGGGTGAGTGACAGAGCTTATCCGAGCGGCTGGAACTCTGCGCCGGCGTGGTCGAGCGTGAGGCCTCGGCCCTTTGGCTGCCTGGTACCTAAAACACTTCCATTGATCCAGCCACGGAGGGTGCTGGCTGGTGGCTCCATACCTCCATAGCTCCATAGCACCAGAGCTCCATAGCTCCATAGCACCAGAGCTCCATGGCTTCAGAGCTCCATAGCACCATAGCTCCATACCTCCAGAGCTCCAGGGCTCCATAGCTCCATACCTCCAGAGCTCCATACCTCCAGAGCTCCATACCTCCAGAGCTCCATAGCACCAGAGCTCCATGGCTTCAGAGCTCCATAGCACCATAGCTCCATACCTCCAGAGCTCCAGGGCTCCATAGCTCCATACCTCCAGAGCTCCATACCTCCAGAGCTCCATACCTCCAGAGCTCCATAGCACCAGAGCTCCATGGCTTCAGAGCTCCATAGCACCATAGCTCCATACCTCCAGAGCTCCAGGGCTCCATAGCTCCATACCTCCAGAGCTCCATACCTCCAGAGCTCCATACCTCCAGAGCTCCATAGCACCAGAGCTCCATGGCTCCATGGCTTCAGAGCTCCATAGCACCATAGCTCCATACCTCCAGAGCTCCAGGGCTCCATAGCTCCATACCTCCAGAGCTCCATACCTCCAGAGCTCCATACCTCCAGAGCTCCAGAGCTCCAGAGCTCCATAGCACCAGAGCTCCATGGCTTCAGAGCTCCATAGCACCATAGCTCCATACCTCCAGAGCTCCAGGGCTCCATAGCTCCATACCTCCAGAGCTCCATACCTCCAGAGCTCCAGAGCTCCATAGCACCAGAGCTCCATGGCTTCAGAGCTCCATAGCACCATAGCTCCATACCTCCAGAGCTCCAGGGCTCCATAGCTCCATACCTCCAGAGCTCCATACCTCCAGAGCTCCAGAGCTCCATAGCACCAGAGCTCCATGGCTTCAGAGCTCCATAGCACCATAGCTCCATACCTCCAGAGCTCCAGGGCTCCAAAGCTCCATACCTCCAGAGCTCCATACCTCCAGAGCTCCATACCTCCAGAGCTCCATAGCTCCATAGCACCAGAGCTCCATAGCTCCATAGCACCAGAGCTCCATAGCACCAGAGCTCCATAGCACCAGAGCTCCATAGCTCCATAGCACCAGAGCTCCATAGCTCCATAGCACCAGAGCTCCATAGCTCCATAGCACCAGAGCTCCATACTTCCAGAGCTCCATAGCTCCATAGCTCCATAGCACCAGAGCTCCATAGCTCCATAGCACCAGAGCTCCATAGCTCCATAGCACCAGAGCTCCATACTTCCATAGCTCCATAGCTCCATACCTCCAGAGCTCCATAGCTCCATAGCTCCATACCTCCATAGCTCCATAGCTCCAGAGCTCCATAGCTCCATAGCACCAGAGCTCCATAGCTCCATAGCACCAGAGCTCCATACTTCCATAGCTCCAGGGCTCCATAGCTCCAGGGCTCCATAGCTCCATACCTCCAGAGCTCCATAGCTCCATACTTCCAGAGCTCCATAGCTCCATAGCACCAGAGCTCCATAGCTCCATAGCACCAGAGCTCCATAGCTCCATAGCACCAGAGCTCCATAGCTCCATAGCACCAGAGCTCCATAGCTCCATAGCACCAGAGCTCCATAGCTCCATAGCTCCAGGGCTCCATAGCTCCATAGCTCCAGGGCTCCATAGCTCCATAGCTCCAGGGCTCCATAGCTCCATAGCTCCATACCTCCAGAGCTCCATACCTCCAGAGCTCCATACCTCCATAGCACCAGAGCTCCATAGCTCCATAGCACCAGAGCTCCATACTTCCATAGCTCCATAGCTCCATACCTCCAGAGCTCCATAGCTCCACAGCTCCATACCTCCAGAGCTCCATAGCTCCAGAGCTCCATAGCTCCATAGCACCAGAGCTCCATAGCTCCATAGCACCAGAGCTCCATACTTCCATAGCTCCAGGGCTCCATAGCTCCAGGGCTCCATAGCTCCATACCTCCAGAGCTCCATAGCTCCATACTTCCAGAACTCCATAGCTCCATAGCACCAGAGCTCCATAGCTCCATAGCACCAGAGCTCCATAGCTCCATAGCACCAGAGCTCCATAGCTCCATAGCACCAGAGCTCCATAGCTCCATAGCTCCAGGGCTCCATAGCTCCATAGCTCCAGGGCTCCATAGCTCCATAGCTCCAGGGCTCCATAGCTCCATAGCTCCATACCTCCAGAGCTCCATACCTCCAGAGCTCCATACCTCCATAGCACCAGAGCTCCATAGCTCCAGGGCTCCAGGGCTCCATAGCTCCATACCTCCAGAGCTCCATAGCTCCATACTTCCAGAGCTCCATAGCTCCATAGCTCCATACTTCCATAGCTCCATAGCTCCATACTTCCATAGCACCTGAGCTCCATACCTCCAGAGCTCCATAGCTCCAGCCTGGGTGGCTGGTGGCTCCATAGCTCCATACTTCCATAGCTCTAAGTCAGAGAGTTGGCGAAAATTGCACTAAGTGCGAAAGCCCATTCATTTACAACGGCGTGTCCGCCAGGCGGCGACATTTCCCCGTTACCGGTGGCTGCGCGGCGGGTGAGTGACATAGCTTATCCGAGCGGCTGGAACTCTGCGCCGGCGTGGTCGAGCGTGAGGCCTCGGACCTTTGGCTGCCTGGTACCTAAAACACTTCCATTGATCCAGCCACGGAGGGTGCTGGCTGGTGGCTCCATACCTCCATACCTCCATAGCTCCATAGCACCAGAGCTCCATAGCTCCATAGCACCAGAGCTCCATGGCTTCAGAGCTCCATAGCACCATAGCTCCATACCTCCAGAGCTCCAGGGCTCCATAGCTCCATACCTCCAGAGCTCCATACCTCCAGAGCTCCATACCTCCAGAGCTCCATAGCACCAGAGCTCCATGGCTTCAGAGCTCCATAGCACCATAGCTCCATACCTCCAGAGCTCCAGGGCTCCATAGCTCCATACCTCCAGAGCTCCATACCTCCAGAGCTCCATACCTCCAGAGCTCCATAGCACCAGAGCTCCATGGCTTCAGAGCTCCATAGCACCATAGCTCCATACCTCCAGAGCTCCAGGGCTCCATAGCTCCATACCTCCAGAGCTCCATACCTCCAGAGCTCCATACCTCCAGAGCTCCAGAGCTCCATAGCACCAGAGCTCCATGGCTTCAGAGCTCCATAGCTCCATACCTCCAGAGCTCCAGGGCTCCATAGCTCCATACCTCCAGAGCTCCATACCTCCAGAGCTCCAGAGCTCCATAGCACCAGAGCTCCATGGCTTCAGAGCTCCATAGCACCATAGCTCCATACCTCCAGAGCTCCAGGGCTCCATAGCTCCATACCTCCAGAGCTCCATACCTCCAGAGCTCCATACCTCCAGAGCTCCATAGCTCCATAGCACCAGAGCTCCATAGCTCCATAGCACCAGAGCTCCATAGCACCAGAGCTCCATAGCACCAGAGCTCCATAGCTCCATAGCACCAGAGCTCCATAGCTCCATAGCACCAGAGCTCCATAGCTCCATAGCACCAGAGCTCCATACTTCCAGAGCTCCATAGCTCCATAGCTCCATAGCACCAGAGCTCCATAGCTCCATAGCACCAGAGCTCCATAGCTCCATAGCACCAGAGCTCCATACTTCCATAGCTCCATACCTCCAGAGCTCCATAGCTCCATAGCTCCATACCTCCAGAGCTCCATAGCTCCAGAGCTCCATAGCTCCATAGCTCCATAGCACCAGAGCTCCATAGCTCCATAGCACCAGAGCTCCATACTTCCATAGCTCCAGGGCTCCATAGCTCCAGGGCTCCATACCTCCAGAGCTCCATAGCTCCATACTTCCATAGCTCCATAGCTCCATACTTCCATAGCTCCATACTTCCATACCGCCATAGCTCCATACTTCCATAGCACCAGAGCTCCATACTTCCATAGCACCAGAGCTCCATACCTCCAGAGCTCCAGAGCTCCAGCCTGGGTGGCTGGTGGCTCCATAGCTCCATACTTCCATAGCTCTAAGTCAGAGAGTTGGCGAAAATTGCACTAAGTGCGAAAGCCCATTCATTTACAACGGCGTGTCCGCCAGGCGGCGACATTTCCCCGTTACCGGTGGCTGCGCGGCGGGTGAGTGACAGAGCTTATCCGAGCGGCTGGAACTCTGCGCCGGCGTGGTCGAGCGTGAGGCCTCGGCCCTTTGGCTGCCTGGTACCTAAAACACTTCCATTGATCCAGCCACGGAGGGTGCTGGCTGGTGGCTCCATACCTCCATAGCTCCATAGCACCAGAGCTCCATAGCTCCATAGCACCAGAGCTCCATGGCTTCAGAGCTCCATAGCACCATAGCTCCATACCTCCAGAGCTCCAGGGCTCCATAGCTCCATACCTCCAGAGCTCCATACCTCCAGAGCTCCATACCTCCAGAGCTCCATAGCACCAGAGCTCCATGGCTTCAGAGCTCCATAGCACCATAGCTCCATACCTCCAGAGCTCCAGGGCTCCATAGCTCCATACCTCCAGAGCTCCATACCTCCAGAGCTCCATACCTCCAGAGCTCCATAGCACCAGAGCTCCATGGCTTCAGAGCTCCATAGCACCATAGCTCCATACCTCCAGAGCTCCAGGGCTCCATAGCTCCATACCTCCAGAGCTCCATACCTCCAGAGCTCCATACCTCCAGAGCTCCATAGCACCAGAGCTCCATGGCTCCATGGCTTCAGAGCTCCATAGCACCATAGCTCCATACCTCCAGAGCTCCAGGGCTCCATAGCTCCATACCTCCAGAGCTCCATACCTCCAGAGCTCCATACCTCCAGAGCTCCAGAGCTCCAGAGCTCCATAGCACCAGAGCTCCATGGCTTCAGAGCTCCATAGCACCATAGCTCCATACCTCCAGAGCTCCAGGGCTCCATAGCTCCATACCTCCAGAGCTCCATACCTCCAGAGCTCCAGAGCTCCATAGCACCAGAGCTCCATGGCTTCAGAGCTCCATAGCACCATAGCTCCATACCTCCAGAGCTCCAGGGCTCCATAGCTCCATACCTCCAGAGCTCCATACCTCCAGAGCTCCAGAGCTCCATAGCACCAGAGCTCCATGGCTTCAGAGCTCCATAGCACCATAGCTCCATACCTCCAGAGCTCCAGGGCTCCAAAGCTCCATACCTCCAGAGCTCCATACCTCCAGAGCTCCATACCTCCAGAGCTCCATAGCTCCATAGCACCAGAGCTCCATAGCTCCATAGCACCAGAGCTCCATAGCACCAGAGCTCCATAGCACCAGAGCTCCATAGCTCCATAGCACCAGAGCTCCATAGCTCCATAGCACCAGAGCTCCATAGCTCCATAGCACCAGAGCTCCATACTTCCAGAGCTCCATAGCTCCATAGCTCCATAGCACCAGAGCTCCATAGCTCCATAGCACCAGAGCTCCATAGCTCCATAGCACCAGAGCTCCATACTTCCATAGCTCCATAGCTCCATACCTCCAGAGCTCCATAGCTCCATAGCTCCATACCTCCATAGCTCCATAGCTCCAGAGCTCCATAGCTCCATAGCACCAGAGCTCCATAGCTCCATAGCACCAGAGCTCCATACTTCCATAGCTCCAGGGCTCCATAGCTCCAGGGCTCCATAGCTCCATACCTCCAGAGCTCCATAGCTCCATACTTCCAGAGCTCCATAGCTCCATAGCACCAGAGCTCCATAGCTCCATAGCACCAGAGCTCCATAGCTCCATAGCACCAGAGCTCCATAGCTCCATAGCACCAGAGCTCCATAGCTCCATAGCTCCAGGGCTCCATAGCTCCATAGCTCCAGGGCTCCATAGCTCCATAGCTCCAGGGCTCCATAGCTCCATAGCTCCATACCTCCAGAGCTCCATACCTCCAGAGCTCCATACCTCCATAGCACCAGAGCTCCATAGCTCCAGGGCTCCAGGGCTCCATAGCTCCATACCTCCAGAGCTCCATAGCTCCATACTTCCAGAGCTCCATAGCTCCATAGCTCCATACTTCCATAGCTCCATAGCTCCATACTTCCATAGCACCTGAGCTCCATACCTCCAGAGCTCCATAGCTCCAGCCTGGGTGGCTGGTGGCTCCATAGCTCCATACTTCCATAGCTCTAAGTCAGAGAGTTGGCGAAAATTGCACTAAGTGCGAAAGCCCATTCATTTACAACGGCGTGTCCGCCAGGCGGCGACATTTCCCCGTTACCGGTGGCTGCGCGGCGGGTGAGTGACAGAGCTTATCCGAGCGGCTGGAACTCTGCGCCGGCGTGGTCGAGCGTGAGGCCTCGGCCCTTTGGCTGCCTGGTACCTAAAACACTTCCATTGATCCAGCCACGGAGGGTGCTGGCTGGTGGCTCCATACCTCCATAGCTCCATAGCACCAGAGCTCCATAGCTCCATAGCACCAGAGCTCCATGGCTTCAGAGCTCCATAGCACCATAGCTCCATACCTCCAGAGCTCCAGGGCTCCATAGCTCCATACCTCCAGAGCTCCATACCTCCAGAGCTCCATACCTCCAGAGCTCCATAGCACCAGAGCTCCATGGCTTCAGAGCTCCATAGCACCATAGCTCCATACCTCCAGAGCTCCAGGGCTCCATAGCTCCATACCTCCAGAGCTCCATACCTCCAGAGCTCCATACCTCCAGAGCTCCATAGCACCAGAGCTCCATGGCTTCAGAGCTCCATAGCACCATAGCTCCATACCTCCAGAGCTCCAGGGCTCCATAGCTCCATACCTCCAGAGCTCCATACCTCCAGAGCTCCATACCTCCAGAGCTCCAGAGCTCCATAGCACCAGAGCTCCATGGCTTCAGAGCTCCATAGCACCATAGCTCCATACCTCCAGAGCTCCAGGGCTCCATAGCTCCATACCTCCAGAGCTCCATACCTCCAGAGCTCCAGAGCTCCATAGCACCAGAGCTCCGTGGCTTCAGAGCTCCATAGCACCATAGCTCCATACCTCCAGAGCTCCAGGGCTCCATAGCTCCATACCTCCAGAGCTCCATACCTCCAGAGCTCCATACCTCCAGAGCTCCATAGCTCCATAGCACCAGAGCTCCATAGCTCCATAGCACCAGAGCTCCATAGCACCAGAGCTCCATAGCACCAGAGCTCCATAGCTCCATAGCACCAGAGCTCCATAGCTCCATAGCACCAGAGCTCCATAGCTCCATAGCACCAGAGCTCCATACTTCCAGAGCTCCATAGCTCCATAGCTCCATAGCACCAGAGCTCCATAGCTCCATAGCACCAGAGCTCCATGGCTTCAGAGCTCCATAGCACCATAGCTCCATACCTCCAGAGCTCCAGGGCTCCATAGCTCCATACCTCCAGAGCTCCATACCTCCAGAGCTCCATACCTCCAGAGCTCCATAGCACCAGAGCTACATAGCTCCATAGCACCAGAGCTCCATAGCACCAGAGCTCCATAGCACCAGAGCTCCATAGCTCCATAGCACCAGAGCTCCATAGCTCCATAGCACCAGAGCTCCATACTTCCATAGCTCCATAGCTCCATAGCTCCATAGCACCAGAGCTCCATAGCTCCATAGCACCAGAGCTCCATAGCTCCATAGCACCAGAGCTCCATACTTCCATAGCTCCATAGCTCCATACCTCCAGAGCTCCATAGCTCCATAGCTCCATACCTCCAGAGCTCCATAGCTCCAGAGCTCCATAGCTCCATAGCTCCATAGCACCAGAGCTCCATAGCTCCATAGCACCAGAGCTCCATACTTCCATAGCTCCAGGGCTCCATAGCTCCAGGGCTCCATACCTCCAGAGCTCCATAGCTCCATACTTCCAGAGCTCCATAGCTCCATACTTCCATAGCTCCATACTTCCATACCTCCATAGCTCCATACTTCCATAGCACCAGAGCTCCATACTTCCATAGCACCAGAGCTCCATACCTCCAGAGCTCCAGAGCTCCAGCCTGGGTGGCTGGTGGCTCCATAGCTCCATACTTCCATAGCTCTAAGTCAGAGAGTTGGCGAAAATTGCACTAAGTGCGAAAGCCCATTCATTTACAACGGCGTGTCCACAAGGCGGCGACATTTCCCCGTTACCGGTGGCTGCGCGGCGGGTGAGTGACAGAGCTTATCCGAGCGGCTGGAACTCTGCGCCGGCGTGGTCGAGCGTGAGGCCTCGGCCCTTTGGCTGCCTGGTACCTAAAACACTTCCATTGATCCAGCCACGGAGGGTGCTGGCTGGTGGCTCCATACCTCCATAGCTCCATAGCACCAGAGCTCCATAGCTCCATAGCACCAGAGCTCCATGGCTTCAGAGCTCCATAGCACCATAGCTCCATACCTCCAGAGCTCCAGGGCTCCATAGCTCCATACCTCCAGAGCTCCATACCTCCAGAGCTCCATACCTCCAGAGCTCCATAGCACCAGAGCTCCATGGCTTCAGAGCTCCATAGCACCATAGCTCCATACCTCCAGAGCTCCAGGGCTCCATAGCTCCATACCTCCAGAGCTCCATACCTCCAGAGCTCCATACCTCCAGAGCTCCATAGCACCAGAGCTCCATGGCTTCAGAGCTCCATAGCACCATAGCTCCATACCTCCAGAGCTCCAGGGCTCCATAGCTCCATACCTCCAGAGCTCCATACCTCCAGAGCTCCATACCTCCAGAGCTCCATAGCACCAGAGCTCCATGGCTTCAGAGCTCCATAGCACCATAGCTCCATACCTCCAGAGCTCCAGGGCTCCATAGCTCCATACCTCCAGAGCTCCATACCTCCAGAGCATACCTCCAGAGCTCCAGAGCTCCATAGCACCAGAGCTCCATGGCTTCAGAGCTCCATAGCTCCATACCTCCAGAGCTCCAGGGCTCCATAGCTCCATACCTCCAGAGCTCCATACCTCCAGAGCTCCAGAGCTCCATAGCACCAGAGCTCCATGGCTTCAGAGCTCCATAGCACCATAGCTCCATACCTCCAGAGCTCCAGGGCTCCATAGCTCCATACCTCCAGAGCTCCATACCTCCAGAGCTCCAGAGCTCCATAGCACCAGAGCTCCGTGGCTTCAGAGCTCCATAGCACCATAGCTCCATACCTCCAGAGCTCCAGGGCTCCATAGCTCCATACCTCCAGAGCTCCATACCTCCAGAGCTCCATACCTCCAGAGCTCCATAGCTCCATAGCACCAGAGCTCCATAGCTCCATAGCACCAGAGCTCCATAGCACCAGAGCTCCATAGCACCAGAGCTCCATAGCTCCATAGCACCAGAGCTCCATAGCTCCATAGCACCAGAGCTCCATAGCTCCATAGCACCAGAGCTCCATACTTCCAGAGCTCCATAGCTCCATAGCTCCATAGCACCAGAGCTCCATAGCTCCATAGCACCAGAGCTCCATGGCTTCAGAGCTCCATAGCACCATAGCTCCATACCTCCAGAGCTCCAGGGCTCCATAGCTCCATACCTCCAGAGCTCCATACCTCCAGAGCTCCATAGCTCCATAGCACCAGAGCTCCATACTTCCAGAGCTCCATAGCTCCATAGCTCCATAGCACCAGAGCTCCATAGCTCCATAGCACCAGAGCTCCATAGCTCCATAGCACCAGAGCTCCATACTTCCATAGCTCCATAGCTCCATACCTCCAGAGCTCCATAGCTCCATAGCTCCATACCTCCAGAGCTCCATAGCTCCAGAGCTCCATAGCTCCATAGCTCCATAGCACCAGAGCTCCATAGCTCCATAGCACCAGAGCTCCATACTTCCATAGCTCCAGGGCTCCATAGCTCCAGGGCTCCATACCTCCAGAGCTCCATAGCTCCATACTTCCAGAGCTCCATAGCTCCATACTTCCATAGCTCCATACTTCCATACCTCCATAGCTCCATACTTCCATAGCACCAGAGCTCCATACTTCCATTGCACCAGAGCTCCATACCTCCAGAGCTCCAGAGCTCCAGCCTGGGTGGCTGGTGGCTCCATAGCTCCATACTTCCATAGCTCTAAGTCAGAGAGTTGGCGAAAATTGCACTAAGTGCGAAAGCCCATTCATTTACAACGGCGTGTCCACAAGGCGGCGACATTTCCCCGTTACCGGTGGCTGCGCGGCGGGTGAGTGACAGAGCTTATCCGAGCGGCTGGAACTCTGCGCCGGCGTGGTCGAGCGTGAGGCCTCGGCCCTTTGGCTGCCTGGTACCTAAAACACTTCCATTGATCCAGCCACGGAGGGTGCTGGCTGGTGGCTCCATACCTCCATAGCTCCATAGCACCAGAGCTCCATAGCTCCATAGCACCAGAGCTCCATGGCTTCAGAGCTCCATAGCACCATAGCTCCATACCTCCAGAGCTCCAGGGCTCCATAGCTCCATACCTCCAGAGCTCCATACCTCCAGAGCTCCATACCTCCAGAGCTCCATAGCACCAGAGCTCCATGGCTTTAGAGCTCCATAGCACCATAGCTCCATACCTCCAGAGCTCCAGGGCTCCATAGCTCCATACCTCCAGAGCTCCATACCTCCAGAGCTCCATACCTCCAGAGCTCCATAGCACCAGAGCTCCATGGCTTCAGAGCTCCATAGCACCATAGCTCCATACCTCCAGAGCTCCAGGGCTCCATAGCTCCATACCTCCAGAGCTCCATACCTCCAGAGCTCCATACCTCCAGAGCTCCATAGCACCAGAGCTCCATGGCTTCAGAGCTCCATAGCACCATAGCTCCATACCTCCAGAGCTCCAGGGCTCCATAGCTCCATACCTCCAGAGCTCCATACCTCCAGAGCTCCATACCTCCAGAGCTCCAGAGCTCCATAGCACCAGAGCTCCATGGCTTCAGAGCTCCATAGCACCATAGCTCCATACCTCCAGAGCTCCAGGGCTCCATAGCTCCATACCTCCAGAGCTCCATACCTCCAGAGCTCCAGAGCTCCATAGCACCAGAGCTCCATGGCTTCAGAGCTCCATAGCACCATAGCTCCATACCTCCAGAGCTCCAGGGCTCCATAGCTCCATACCTCCAGAGCTCCATACCTCCAGAGCTCAAGAGCTCCATAGCACCAGAGGTCCATGGCTTCAGAGCTCCATAGCACCATAGCTCCATACCTCCAGAGCTCCAGGGCTCCAAAGCTCCATACCTCCAGAGCTCCATACCTCCAGAGCTCCATACCTCCAGAGCTCCATAGCTCCATAGCACCAGAGCTCCATAGCTCCATAGCACCAGAGCTCCATAGCACCAGAGCTCCATAGCACCAGAGCTCCATAGCTCCATAGCACCAGAGCTCCATAGCTCCATAGCACCAGAGCTCCATAGCTCCATAGCACCAGAGCTCCATACTTCCAGAGCTCCATAGCTCCATAGCACCAGAGCTCCATAGCTCCATAGCACCAGAGCTCCATAGCTCCATAGCACCAGAGCTCCATACTTCCATAGCTCCATAGCTCCATACCTCCAGAGCTCCATAGCTCCATAGCTCCATACCTCCAGAGCTCCATAGCTCCAGAGCTCCATAGCTCCATAGCACCAGAGCTCCATAGCTCCATAGCACCAGAGCTCCATACTTCCATAGCTCCAGGGCTCCATAGCTCCAGGGCTCCATAGCTCCATACCTCCAGAGCTCCATAGCTCCATACTTCCAGAGCTCCATAGCTCCATAGCACCAGAGCTCCATAGCTCCATAGCACCAGAGCTCCATAGCTCCATAGCACCAGAGCTCCATAGCTCCATAGCACCAGAGCTCCATAGCTCCATAGCTCCAGGGCTCCATAGCTCCATAGCTCCAGGGCTCCATAGCTCCATAGCTCCAGGGCTCCATAGCTCCATAGCTCCATACCTCCAGAGCTCCATACCTCCAGAGCTCCATACCTCCATAGCACCAGAGCTCCATAGCTCCAGGGCTCCAGGGCTCCATAGCTCCATACCTCCAGAGCTCCATAGCTCCATACTTCCAGAGCTCCATAGCTCCATAGCTCCATACTTCCATAGCTCCATAGCTCCATACTTCCATAGCACCTGAGCTCCATACCTCCAGAGCTCCATAGCTCCAGCCTGGGTGGCTGGTGGCTCCATAGCTCCATACTTCCATAGCTCTAAGTCAGAGAGTTGGCGAAAATTGCACTAAGTGCGAAAGCCCATTCATTTACAACGGCGTGTCCGCCAGGCGGCGACATTTCCCCGTTACCGGTGGCTGCGCGGCGGGTGAGTGACAGAGCTTATCCGAGCGGCTGGAACTCTGCGCCGGCGTGGTCGAGCGTGAGGCCTCGGCCCTTTGGCTGCCTGGTACCTAAAACACTTCCATTGATCCAGCCACGGAGGGTGCTGGCTGGTGGCTCCATACCTCCATAGCTCCATAGCACCAGAGCTCCATAGCTCCATAGCACCAGAGCTCCATGGCTTCAGAGCTCCATAGCACCATAGCTCCATACCTCCAGAGCTCCAGGGCTCCATAGCTCCATACCTCCAGAGCTCCATACCTCCAGAGCTCCATACCTCCAGAGCTCCATAGCACCAGAGCTCCATGGCTTCAGAGCTCCATAGCACCATAGCTCCATACCTCCAGAGCTCCAGGGCTCCATAGCTCCATACCTCCAGAGCTCCATACCTCCAGAGCTCCATACCTCCAGAGCTCCATAGCACCAGAGCTCCATGGCTTCAGAGCTCCATAGCACCATAGCTCCATACCTCCAGAGCTCCAGGGCTCCATAGCTCCATACCTCCAGAGCTCCATACCTCCAGAGCTCCATACCTCCAGAGCTCCAGAGCTCCATAGCACCAGAGCTCCATGGCTTCAGAGCTCCATAGCACCATAGCTCCATACCTCCAGAGCTCCAGGGCTCAATACCTCCAGAGCTCCATACCTCCAGAGCTCCAGAGCTCACTAGCACCAGAGCTCCGTGGCTTCAGAGCTCCATAGCACCATAGCTCCATACCTCCAGAGCTCCAGGGCTCCATAGCTCCATACCTCCAGAGCTCCATACCTCCAGAGCTCCATACCTCCAGAGCTCCATAGCTCCATAGCACCAGAGCTCCATAGCTCCATAGCACCAGAGCTCCATAGCACCAGAGCTCCATAGCACCAGAGCTCCATAGCTCCATAGCACCAGAGCTCCATAGCTCCATAGCACCAGAGCTCCATAGCTCCATAGCACCAGAGCTCCATACTTCCAGAGCTCCATAGCTCCATAGCTCCATAGCACCAGAGCTCCATAGCTCCATAGCACCAGAGCTCCATGGCTTCAGAGCTCCATAGCACCATAGCTCCATACCTCCAGAGCTCCAGGGCTCCATAGCTCCATACCTCCAGAGCTCCATACCTCCAGAGCTCCATACCTCCAGAGCTCCATAGCACCAGAGCTCCATAGCTCCATAGCACCAGAGCTCCATAGCACCAGAGCTCCATAGCACCAGAGCTCCATAGCTCCATAGCACCAGAGCTCCATAGCTCCATAGCACCAGAGCTCCATACTTCCAGAGCTCCATAGCTCCATAGCTCCATAGCACCAGAGCTCCATAGCTCCATAGCACCAGAGCTCCATAGCTCCATAGCACCAGAGCTCCATACTTCCATAGCTCCATAGCTCCATACCTCCAGAGCTCCATAGCTCCATAGCTCCATACCTCCAGAGCTCCATAGCTCCAGAGCTCCATAGCTCCATAGCTCCATAGCACCAGAGCTCCATAGCTCCATAGCACCAGAGCTCCATACTTCCATAGCTCCAGGGCTCCATAGCTCCAGGGCTCCATACCTCCAGAGCTCCATAGCTCCATACTTCCAGAGCTCCATAGCTCCATACTTCCATAGCTCCATACTTCCATACCTCCATAGCTCCATACTTCCATAGCACCAGAGCTCCATACTTCCATAGCACCAGAGCTCCATACCTCCAGAGCTCCAGAGCTCCAGCCTGGGTGGCTGGTGGCTCCATAGCTCCATACTTCCATAGCTCTAAGTCAGAGAGTTGGCGAAAATTGCACTAAGTGCGAAAGCCCATTCATTTACAACGGCGTGTCCACAAGGCGGCGACATTTCCCCGTTACCGGTGGCTGCGCGGCGGGTGAGTGACAGAGCTTATCCGAGCGGCTGGAACTCTGCGCCGGCGTGGTCGAGCGTGAGGCCTCGGCCCTTTGGCTGCCTGGTACCTAAAACACTTCCATTGATCCAGCCACGGAGGGTGCTGGCTGGTGGCTCCATACCTCCATAGCTCCATAGCACCAGAGCTCCATAGCTCCATAGCACCAGAGCTCCATGGCTTCAGAGCTCCATAGCACCATAGCTCCATACCTCCAGAGCTCCAGGGCTCCATAGCTCCATACCTCCAGAGCTCCATACCTCCAGAGCTCCATACCTCCAGAGCTCCATAGCACCAGAGCTCCATGGCTTCAGAGCTCCATAGCACCATAGCTCCATACCTCCAGAGCTCCAGGGCTCCATAGCTCCATACCTCCAGAGCTCCATACCTCCAGAGCTCCATACCTCCAGAGCTCCAGAGCTCCATAGCACCAGAGCTCCATGGCTTCAGAGCTCCATAGCACCATAGCTCCATACCTCCAGAGCTCCAGGGCTCCATAGCTCCATACCTCCAGAGCTCCATACCTCCAGAGCTCCAGAGCTCCATAGCACCAGAGCTCCATGGCTTCAGAGCTCCATAGCACCATAGCTCCATACCTCCAGAGCTCCAGGGCTCCATAGCTCCATACCTCCAGAGCTCCATACCTCCAGAGCTCCAGAGCTCCATAGCACCAGAGCTCCATGGCTTCAGAGCTCCATAGCACCATAGCTCCATACCTCCAGAGCTCCAGGGCTCCAAAGCTCCATACCTCCAGAGCTCCATACCTCCAGAGCTCCATACCTCCAGAGCTCCATAGCTCCATAGCACCAGAGCTCCATAGCTCCATAGCACCAGAGCTCCATAGCACCAGAGCTCCATAGCACCAGAGCTCCATAGCTCCATAGCACCAGAGCTCCATAGCTCCATAGCACCAGAGCTCCATAGCTCCATAGCACCAGAGCTCCATACTTCCAGAGCTCCATAGCTCCATAGCTCCATAGCACCAGAGCTCCATAGCTCCATAGCACCAGAGCTCCATAGCTCCATAGCACCAGAGCTCCATACTTCCATAGCTCCATAGCTCCATACCTCCAGAGCTCCATAGCTCCATAGCTCCATACCTCCAGAGCTCCATAGCTCCAGAGCTCCATAGCTCCATAGCACCAGAGCTCCATAGCTCCATAGCACCAGAGCTCCATACTTCCATAGCTCCAGGGCTCCATAGCTCCAGGGCTCCATAGCTCCATACCTCCAGAGCTCCATAGCTCCATACTTCCAGAGCTCCATAGCTCCATAGCACCAGAGCTCCATAGCTCCATAGCACCAGAGCTCCATAGCTCCATAGCACCAGAGCTCCATAGCTCCATAGCACCAGAGCTCCATAGCTCCATAGCTCCAGGGCTCCATAGCTCCATAGCTCCAGGGGTCCATAGCTCCATAGCTCCAGGGCTCCATAGCTCCATAGCTCCATACCTCCAGAGCTCCATACCTCCAGAGCTCCATACCTCCATAGCACCAGAGCTCCATAGCTCCAGGGCTCCAGGGCTCCATAGCTCCATACCTCCAGAGCTCCATAGCTCCATACTTCCAGAGCTCCATAGCTCCATAGCTCCATACTTCCATAGCTCCATAGCTCCATACTTCCATAGCACCTGAGCTCCATACCTCCAGAGCTCCATAGCTCCAGCCTGGGTGGCTGGTGGCTCCATAGCTCCATACTTCCATAGCTCTAAGTCAGAGAGTTGGCGAAAATTGCACTAAGTGCGAAAGCCCATTCATTTACAACGGCGTGTCCGCCAGGCGGCGACATTTCCCCGTTACCGGTGGCTGCGCGGCGGGTGAGTGACAGAGCTTATCCGAGCGGCTGGAACTCTGCGCCGGCGTGGTCGAGCGTGAGGCCTCGGACCTTTGGCTGCCTGGTACCTAAAACACTTCCATTGATCCAGCCACGGAGGGTGCTGGCTGGTGGCTCCATACCTCCATAGCTCCATAGCACCAGAGCTCCATAGCTCCATAGCACCAGAGCTCCATGGCTTCAGAGCTCCATAGCACCATAGCTCCATACCTCCACAGCTCCAGGGCTCCATAGCTCCATACCTCCAGAGCTCCATACCTCCAGAGCTCCATACCTCCAGAGCTCCATAGCACCAGAGCTCCATGGCTTCAGAGCTCCATAGCACCATAGCTCCATACCTCCAGAGCTCCAGGGCTCCATAGCTCCATACCTCCAGAGCTCCATACCTCCAGAGCTCCATACCTCCAGAGCTCCATAGCACCAGAGCTCCATGGCTTCAGAGCTCCATAGCACCATAGCTCCATACCTCCAGAGCTCCAGGGCTCCATAGCTCCATACCTCCAGAGCTCCATACCTCCAGAGCTCCATACCTCCAGAGCTCCAGAGCTCCATAGCACCAGAGCTCCATGGCTTCAGAGCTCCATAGCTCCATACCTCCAGAGCTCCAGGGCTCCATAGCTCCATACCTCCAGAGCTCCATACCTCCAGAGCTCCAGAGCTCCATAGCACCAGAGCTCCATGGCTTCAGAGCTCCATAGCACCATAGCTCCATACCTCCAGAGCTCCAGGGCTCCATAGCTCCATACCTCCAGAGCTCCATACCTCCAGAGCTCCATACCTCCAGAGCTCCATAGCTCCATAGCACCAGAGCTCCATAGCTCCATAGCACCAGAGCTCCATAGCACCAGAGCTCCATAGCACCAGAGCTCCATAGCTCCATAGCACCAGAGCTCCATAGCTCCATAGCACCAGAGCTCCATAGCTCCATAGCACCAGAGCTCCATACTTCCAGAGCTCCATAGCTCCATAGCTCCATAGCACCAGAGCTCCATAGCTCCATAGCACCAGAGCTCCATAGCTCCATAGCACCAGAGCTCCATACTTCCATAGCTCCATAGCTCCATACCTCCAGAGCTCCATAGCTCCATAGCTCCATACCTCCAGAGCTCCATAGCTCCAGAGCTCCATAGCTCCATAGCTCCATAGCACCAGAGCTCCATAGCTCCATAGCACCAGAGCTCCATACTTCCATAGCTCCAGGGCTCCATAGCTCCAGGGCTCCATACCTCCAGAGCTCCATAGCTCCATACTTCCATAGCTCCATAGCTCCATACTTCCATAGCTCCATACTTCCATACCTCCATAGCTCCATACTTCCATAGCACCAGAGCTCCATACTTCCATAGCACCAGAGCTCCATACCTCCAGAGCTCCAGAGCTCCAGCCTGGGTGGCTGGTGGCTCCATAGCTCCATACTTCCATAGCTCTAAGTCAGAGAGTTGGCGAAAATTGCACTAAGTGCGAAAGCCCATTCATTTACAACGGCGTGTCCGCCAGGCGGCGACATTTCCCCGTTACCGGTGGCTGCGCGGCGGGTGAGTGACAGAGCTTATCCGAGCGGCTGGAACTCTGCGCCGGCGTGGTCGAGCGTGAGGCCTCGGCCCTTTGGCTGCCTGGTACCTAAAACACTTCCATTGATCCAGCCACGGAGGGTGCTGGCTGGTGGCTCCATACCTCCATAGCTCCATAGCACCAGAGCTCCATAGCTCCATAGCACCAGAGCTCCATGGCTTCAGAGCTCCATAGCACCATAGCTCCATACCTCCAGAGCTCCAGGGCTCCATAGCTCCATACCTCCAGAGCTCCATACCTCCAGAGCTCCATACCTCCAGAGCTCCATAGCACCAGAGCTCCATGGCTTCAGAGCTCCATAGCACCATAGCTCCATACCTCCAGAGCTCCAGGGCTCCATAGCTCCATACCTCCAGAGCTCCATACCTCCAGAGCTCCATACCTCCAGAGCTCCATAGCACCAGAGCTCCATGGCTTCAGAGCTCCATAGCACCATAGCTCCATACCTCCAGAGCTCCAGGGCTCCATAGCTCCATACCTCCAGAGCTCCATACCTCCAGAGCTCCATACCTCCAGAGCTCCAGAGCTCCATAGCACCAGAGCTCCATGGCTTCAGAGCTCCATAGCACCATAGCTCCATACCTCCAGAGCTCCAGGGCTCCATAGCTCCATACCTCCAGAGCTCCATACCTCCAGAGCTCCAGAGCTCCATAGCACCAGAGCTCCATGGCTTCAGAGCTCCATAGCACCATAGCTCCATACCTCCAGAGCTCCAGGGCTCCATAGCTCCATACCTCCAGAGCTCCATACCTCCAGAGCTCAAGAGCTCCATAGCACCAGAGCTCCATGGCTTCAGAGCTCCATAGCACCATAGCTCCATACCTCCAGAGCTCCAGGGCTCCAAAGCTCCATACCTCCAGAGCTCCATACCTCCAGAGCTCCATACCTCCAGAGCTCCATAGCTCCATAGCACCAGAGCTCCATAGCTCCATAGCACCAGAGCTCCATAGCACCAGAGCTCCATAGCACCAGAGCTCCATAGCTCCATAGCACCAGAGCTCCATAGCTCCATAGCACCAGAGCTCCATAGCTCCATAGCACCAGAGCTCCATACTTCCAGAGCTCCATAGCTCCATAGCACCAGAGCTCCATAGCTCCATAGCACCAGAGCTCCATAGCTCCATAGCACCAGAGCTCCATACTTCCATAGCTCCATAGCTCCATACCTCCAGAGCTCCATAGCTCCATAGCTCCATACCTCCAGAGCTCCATAGCTCCAGAGCTCCATAGCTCCATAGCACCAGAGCTCCATAGCTCCATAGCACCAGAGCTCCATACTTCCATAGCTCCAGGGCTCCATAGCTCCAGGGCTCCATAGCTCCATACCTCCAGAGCTCCATAGCTCCATACTTCCAGAGCTCCATAGCTCCATAGCACCAGAGCTCCATAGCTCCATAGCACCAGAGCTCCATAGCTCCATAGCACCAGAGCTCCATAGCTCCATAGCACCAGAGCTCCATAGCTCCATAGCTCCAGGGCTCCATAGCTCCATAGCTCCAGGGCTCCATAGCTCCATAGCTCCAGGGCTCCATAGCTCCATAGCTCCATACCTCCAGAGCTCCATACCTCCAGAGCTCCATACCTCCATAGCACCAGAGCTCCATAGCTCCAGGGCTCCAGGGCTCCATAGCTCCATACCTCCAGAGCTCCATAGCTCCATACTTCCAGAGCTCCATAGCTCCATAGCTCCATACTTCCATAGCTCCATAGCTCCATACTTCCATAGCACCTGAGCTCCATACCTCCAGAGCTCCATAGCTCCAGCCTGGGTGGCTGGTGGCTCCATAGCTCCATACTTCCATAGCTCTAAGTCAGAGAGTTGGCGAAAATTGCACTAAGTGCGAAAGCCCATTCATTTACAACGGCGTGTCCGCCAGGCGGCGACATTTCCCCGTTACCGGTGGCTGCGCGGCGGGTGAGTGACAGAGCTTATCCGAGCGGCTGGAACTCTGCGCCGGCGTGGTCGAGCGTGAGGCCTCGGCCCTTTGGCTGCCTGGTACCTAAAACACTTCCATTGATCCAGCCACGGAGGGTGCTGGCTGGTGGCTCCATACCTCCATAGCTCCATAGCACCAGAGCTCCATAGCTCCATAGCACCAGAGCTCCATGGCTTCAGAGCTCCATAGCACCATAGCTCCATACCTCCAGAGCTCCAGGGCTCCATAGCTCCATACCTCCAGAGCTCCATACCTCCAGAGCTCCATACCTCCAGAGCTCCATAGCACCAGAGCTCCATGGCTTCAGAGCTCCATAGCACCATAGCTCCATACCTCCAGAGCTCCAGGGCTCCATAGCTCCATACCTCCAGAGCTCCATACCTCCAGAGCTCCATACCTCCAGAGCTCCATAGCACCAGAGCTCCATGGCTTCAGAGCTCCATAGCACCATAGCTCCATACCTCCAGAGCTCCAGGGCTCCATAGCTCCATACCTCCAGAGCTCCATACCTCCAGAGCTCCATACCTCCAGAGCTCCAGAGCTCCATAGCACCAGAGCTCCATGGCTTCAGAGCTCCATAGCACCATAGCTCCATACCTCCAGAGCTCCAGGGCTCCATAGCTCCATACCTCCAGAGCTCCATACCTCCAGAGCTCCAGAGCTCCATAGCACCAGAGCTCCGTGGCTTCAGAGCTCCATAGCACCATAGCTCCATACCTCCAGAGCTCCATAGCACCAGAGCTCCATGGCTTCAGAGCTCCATAGCACCATAGCTCCATACCTCCAGAGCTCCAGGGCTCCATAGCTCCATACCTCCAGAGCTCCATACCTCCAGAGCTCCATACCTCCAGAGCTCCATAGCACCAGAGCTCCATGGCTTCAGAGCTCCATAGCACCATAGCTCCATACCTCCAGAGCTCCAGGGCTCCATAGCTCCATACCTCCAGAGCTCCATACCTCCAGAGCTCCAGAGCTCCATAGCACCAGAGCTCCATGGCTTCAGAGCTCCATAGCACCATAGCTCCATACCTCCAGAGCTCCAGGGCTCCATAGCTCCATACCTCCAGAGCTCCATACCTCCAGAGCTCCATACCTCCAGAGCTCCATAGCTCCATAGCACCAGAGCTCCATAGCTCCATAGCACCAGAGCTCCATAGCACCAGAGCTCCATAGCACCAGAGCTCCATAGCTCCATAGCACCAGAGCTCCATAGCTCCATAGCACCAGAGCTCCATAGCTCCATAGCACCAGAGCTCCATACTTCCAGAGCTCCATAGCTCCATAGCTCCATAGCACCAGAGCTCCATAGCTCCATAGCACCAGAGCTCCATGGCTTCAGAGCTCCATAGCACCATAGCTCCATACCTCCAGAGCTCCAGGGCTCCATAGCTCCATACCTCCAGAGCTCCATACCTCCAGAGCTCCATACCTCCAGAGCTCCATAGCACCAGAGCTCCATAGCTCCATAGCACCAGAGCTCCATAGCACCAGAACTCCATAGCACCAGAGCTCCATAGCTCCATAGCACCAGAGCTCCATAGCTCCATAGCACCAGAGCTCCATACTTCCAGAGCTCCATAGCTCCATAGCTCCATAGCACCAGAGCTCCATAGCTCCATAGCACCAGAGCTCCATAGCTCCATAGCACCAGAGCTCCATACTTCCATAGCTCCATAGCTCCATACCTCCAGAGCTCCATAGCTCCATAGCTCCATACCTCCAGAGCTCCATAGCTCCAGAGCTCCATAGCTCCATAGCTCCATAGCACCAGAGCTCCATAGCTCCATAGCACCAGAGCTCCATACTTCCATAGCTCCAGGGCTCCATAGCTCCAGGGCTCCATACCTCCAGAGCTCCATAGCTCCATACTTCCAGAGCTCCATAGCTCCATACTTCCATAGCTCCATACTTCCATACCTCCATAGCTCCATACTTCCATAGCACCAGAGCTCCATACTTCCATTGCACCAGAGCTTCATACCTCCAGAGCTCCAGAGCTCCAGCCTGGGTGGCTGGTGGCTCCATAGCTCCATACTTCCATAGCTCTAAGTCAGAGAGTTGGCGAAAATTGCACTAAGTGCGAAAGCCCATTCATTTACAACGGCGTGTCCACAAGGCGGCGACATTTCCCCGTTACCGGTGGCTGCGCGGCGGGTGAGTGACAGAGCTTATCCGAGCGGCTGGAACTCTGCGCCGGCGTGGTCGAGCGTGAGGCCTCGGCCCTTTGGCTGCCTGGTACCTAAAACACTTCCATTGATCCAGCCACGGAGGGTGCTGGCTGGTGGCTCCATACCTCCAGAGCTCCATAGCACCAGAGCTCCATAGCTCCATAGCACCAGAGCTCCATGGCTTCAGAGCTCCATAGCACCATAGCTCCATACCTCCAGAGCTCCAGGGCTCCATAGCTCCATACCTCCAGAGCTCCATACCTCCAGAGCTCCATACCTCCAGAGCTCCATAGCACCAGAGCTCCATGGCTTTAGAGCTCCATAGCACCATAGCTCCATACCTCCAGAGCTCCAGGGCTCCATAGCTCCATACCTCCAGAGCTCCATACCTCCAGAGCTCCATACCTCCAGAGCTCCATAGCACCAGAGCTCCATGGCTTCAGAGCTCCATAGCACCATAGCTCCATACCTCCAGAGCTCCAGGGCTCCATAGCTCCATACCTCCAGAGCTCCATACCTCCAGAGCTCCATAGCACCAGAGCTCCATGGCTTCAGAGCTCCATAGCACCATAGCTCCATACCTCCAGAGCTCCAGGGCTCCATAGCTCCATACCTCCAGAGCTCCATACCTCCAGAGCTCCATACCTCCAGAGCTCCAGAGCTCCATAGCACCAGAGCTCCATGGCTTCAGAGCTCCATAGCACCATAGCTCCATACCTCCAGAGCTCCAGGGCTCCATAGCTCCATACCTCCAGAGCTCCATACCTCCAGAGCTCCAGAGCTCCATAGCACCAGAGCTCCATGGCTTCAGAGCTCCATAGCACCATAGCTCCATACCTCCAGAGCTCCAGGGCTCCATAGCTCCATACCTCCAGAGCTCCATACCTCCAGAGCTCAAGAGCTCCATAGCACCAGAGGTCCATGGCTTCAGAGCTCCATAGCACCATAGCTCCATACCTCCAGAGCTCCAGGGCTCCAAAGCTCCATACCTCCAGAGCTCCATACCTCCAGAGCTCCATACCTCCAGAGCTCCATAGCTCCATAGCACCAGAGCTCCATAGCTCCATAGCACCAGAGCTCCATAGCACCAGAGCTCCATAGCACCAGAGCTCCATAGCTCCATAGCACCAGAGCTCCATAGCTCCATAGCACCAGAGCTCCATAGCTCCATAGCACCAGAGCTCCATACTTCCAGAGCTCCATAGCTCCATAGCACCAGAGCTCCATAGCTCCATAGCACCAGAGCTCCATAGCTCCATAGCACCAGAGCTCCATACTTCCATAGCTCCATAGCTCCATACCTCCAGAGCTCCATAGCTCCATAGCTCCATACCTCCAGAGCTCCATAGCTCCAGAGCTCCATAGCTCCATAGCACCAGAGCTCCATAGCTCCATAGCACCAGAGCTCCATACTTCCATAGCTCCAGGGCTCCATAGCTCCAGGGCTCCATAGCTCCATACCTCCAGAGCTCCATAGCTCCATACTTCCAGAGCTCCATAGCTCCATAGCACCAGAGCTCCATAGCTCCATAGCACCAGAGCTCCATAGCTCCATAGCACCAGAGCTCCATAGCTCCATAGCACCAGAGCTCCATAGCTCCATAGCTCCAGGGCTCCATAGCTCCATAGCTCCAGGGCTCCATAGCTCCATAGCTCCAGGGCTCCATAGCTCCATAGCTCCATACCTCCAGAGCTCCATACCTCCAGAGCTCCATACCTCCATAGCACCAGAGCTCCATAGCTCCAGGGCTCCAGGGCTCCATAGCTCCATACCTCCAGAGCTCCATAGCTCCATACTTCCAGAGCTCCATAGCTCCATAGCTCCATACTTCCATAGCTCCATAGCTCCATACTTCCATAGCACCTGAGCTCCATACCTCCAGAGCTCCATAGCTCCAGCCTGGGTGGCTGGTGGCTCCATAGCTCCATACTTCCATAGCTCTAAGTCAGAGAGTTGGCGAAAATTGCACTAAGTGCGAAAGCCCATTCATTTACAACGGCGTGTCCGCCAGGCGGCGACATTTCCCCGTTACCGGTGGCTGCGCGGCGGGTGAGTGACAGAGCTTATCCGAGCGGCTGGAACTCTGCGCCGGCGTGGTCGAGCGTGAGGCCTCGGCCCTTTGGCTGCCTGGTACCTAAAACACTTCCATTGATCCAGCCACGGAGGGTGCTGGCTGGTGGCTCCATACCTCCATAGCTCCATAGCACCAGAGCTCCATAGCTCCATAGCACCAGAGCTCCATGGCTTCAGAGCTCCATAGCACCATAGCTCCATACCTCCAGAGCTCCAGGGCTCCATAGCTCCATACCTCCAGAGCTCCATACCTCCAGAGCTCCATACCTCCAGAGCTCCATAGCACCAGAGCTCCATGGCTTCAGAGCTCCATAGCACCATAGCTCCATACCTCCAGAGCTCCAGGGCTCCATAGCTCCATACCTCCAGAGCTCCATACCTCCAGAGCTCCATACCTCCAGAGCTCCATAGCACCAGAGCTCCATGGCTTCAGAGCTCCATAGCACCATAGCTCCATACCTCCAGAGCTCCAGGGCTCCATAGCTCCATACCTCCAGAGCTCCATACCTCCAGAGCTCCATACCTCCAGAGCTCCAGAGCTCCATAGCACCAGAGCTCCATGGCTTCAGAGCTCCATAGCACCATAGCTCCATACCTCCAGAGCTCCAGGGCTCCATAGCTCCATACCTCCAGAGCTCCATACCTCCAGAGCTCCAGAGCTCCATAGCACCAGAGCTCCATGGCTTCAGAGCTCCATAGCACCATAGCTCCATACCTCCAGAGCTCCAGGGCTCCATAGCTCCATACCTCCAGAGCTCCATACCTCCAAAGCTCCATACCTCCAGAGCTCCATAGCTCCATAGCACCAGAGCTCCATAGCTCCATAGCACCAGAGCTCCATAGCACCAGAGCTCCATAGCACCAGAGCTCCATAGCTCCATAGCACCAGAGCTCCATAGCTCCATAGCACCAGAGCTCCATAGCTCCATAGCACCAGAGCTCCATACTTCCAGAGCTCCATAGCTCCATAGCTCCATAGCCCCAGAGCTCCATAGCTCCATAGCACCAGAGCTCCATGGCTTCAGAGCTCCATAGCACCATAGCTCCATACCTCCAGAGCTCCAGGGCTCCATAGCTCCATACCTCCAGAGCTCCATACCTCCAGAGCTCCATACCTCCAGAGCTCCATAGCACCAGAGCTCCATAGCTCCATAGCACCAGAGCTCCATAGCACCAGAGCTCCATAGCACCAGAGCTCCATAGCTCCATAGCACCAGAGCTCCATAGCTCCATAGCACCAGAGCTCCATACTTCCAGAGCTCCATAGCTCCATAGCTCCATAGCACCAGAGCTCCATAGCTCCATAGCACCAGAGCTCCATAGCTCCATAGCACCAGAGCTCCATACTTCCATAGCTCCATAGCTCCATACCTCCAGAGCTCCATAGCTCCATAGCTCCATACCTCCAGAGCTCCATAGCTCCAGAGCTCCATAGCTCCATAGCTCCATAGCACCAGAGCTCCATAGCTCCATAGCACCAGAGCTCCATACTTCCATAGCTCCAGGGCTCCATAGCTCCAGGGCTCCATACCTCCAGAGCTCCATAGCTCCATACTTCCAGAGCTCCATAGCTCCATACTTCCATAGCTCCATACTTCCATACCTCCATAGCTCCATACTTCCATAGCACCAGAGCTCCATACTTCCATAGCACCAGAGCTCCATACCTCCAGAGCTCCAGAGCTCCAGCCTGGGTGGCTGGTGGCTCCATAGCTCCATACTTCCATAGCTCTAAGTCAGAGAGTTGGCGAAAATTGCACTAAGTGCGAAAGCCCATTCATTTACAACGGCGTGTCCACAAGGCGGCGACATTTCCCCGTTACCGGTGGCTGCGCGGCGGGTGAGTGACAGAGCTTATCCGAGCGGCTGGAACTCTGCGCCGGCGTGGTCGAGCGTGAGGCCTCGGCCCTTTGGCTGCCTGGTACCTAAAACACTTCCATTGATCCAGCCACGGAGGGTGCTGGCTGGTGGCTCCATACCTCCATAGCTCCATAGCACCAGAGCTCCATAGCTCCATAGCACCAGAGCTCCATGGCTTCAGAGCTCCATAGCACCATAGCTCCATACCTCCAGAGCTCCAGGGCTCCATAGCTCCATACCTCCAGAGCTCCATACCTCCAGAGCTCCATACCTCCAGAGCTCCATAGCACCAGAGCTCCATGGCTTCAGAGCTCCATAGCACCATAGCTCCATACCTCCAGAGCTCCAGGGCTCCATAGCTCCATACCTCCAGAGCTCCATACCTCCAGAGCTCCATACCTCCAGAGCTCCAGAGCTCCATAGCACCAGAGCTCCATGGCTTCAGAGCTCCATAGCACCATAGCTCCATACCTCCAGAGCTCCAGGGCTCCATAGCTCCATACCTCCAGAGCTCCATACCTCCAGAGCTCCAGAGCTCCATAGCACCAGAGCTCCATGGCTTCAGAGCTCCATAGCACCATAGCTCCATACCTCCAGAGCTCCAGGGCTCCATAGCTCCATACCTCCAGAGCTCCATACCTCCAGAGCTCCAGAGCTCCATAGCACCAGAGCTCCATGGCTTCAGAGCTCCATAGCACCATAGCTCCATACCTCCAGAGCTCCAGGGCTCCAAAGCTCCATACCTCCAGAGCTCCATACCTCCAGAGCTCCATACCTCCAGAGCTCCATAGCTCCATAGCACCAGAGCTCCATAGCTCCATAGCACCAGAGCTCCATAGCACCAGAGCTCCATAGCACCAGAGCTCCATAGCTCCATAGCACCAGAGCTCCATAGCTCCATAGCACCAGAGCTCCATAGCTCCATAGCACCAGAGCTCCATACTTCCAGAGCTCCATAGCTCCATAGCTCCATAGCACCAGAGCTCCATAGCTCCATAGCACCAGAGCTCCATAGCTCCATAGCACCAGAGCTCCATACTTCCATAGCTCCATAGCTCCATACCTCCAGAGCTCCATAGCTCCATAGCTCCATACCTCCAGAGCTCCATAGCTCCAGAGCTCCATAGCTCCATAGCACCAGAGCTCCATAGCTCCATAGCACCAGAGCTCCATACTTCCATAGCTCCAGGGCTCCATAGCTCCAGGGCTCCATAGCTCCATACCTCCAGAGCTCCATAGCTCCATACTTCCAGAGCTCCATAGCTCCATAGCACCAGAGCTCCATAGCTCCATAGCACCAGAGCTCCATAGCTCCATAGCACCAGAGCTCCATAGCTCCATAGCACCAGAGCTCCATAGCTCCATAGCTCCAGGGCTCCATAGCTCCATAGCTCCAGGGCTCCATAGCTCCATAGCTCCAGGGCTCCATAGCTCCATAGCTCCATACCTCCAGAGCTCCATACCTCCAGAGCTCCATACCTCCATAGCACCAGAGCTCCATAGCTCCAGGGCTCCAGGGCTCCATAGCTCCATACCTCCAGAGCTCCATAGCTCCATACTTCCAGAGCTCCATAGCTCCATAGCTCCATACTTCCATAGCTCCATAGCTCCATACTTCCATAGCACCTGAGCTCCATACCTCCAGAGCTCCATAGCTCCAGCCTGGGTGGCTGGTGGCTCCATAGCTCCATACTTCCATAGCTCTAAGTCAGAGAGTTGGCGAAAATTGCACTAAGTGCGAAAGCCCATTCATTTACAACGGCGTGTCCGCCAGGCGGCGACATTTCCCCGTTACCGGTGGCTGCGCGGCGGGTGAGTGACATAGCTTATCCGAGCGGCTGGAACTCTGCGCCGGCGTGGTCGAGCGTGAGGCCTCGGACCTTTGGCTGCCTGGTACCTAAAACACTTCCATTGATCCAGCCACGGAGGGTGCTGGCTGGTGGCTCCATACCTCCATAGCTCCATAGCACCAGAGCTCCATAGCTCCATAGCACCAGAGCTCCATGGCTTCAGAGCTCCATAGCACCATAGCTCCATACCTCCAGAGCTCCAGGGCTCCATAGCTCCATACCTCCAGAGCTCCATACCTCCAGAGCTCCATACCTCCAGAGCTCCATAGCACCAGAGCTCCATGGCTTCAGAGCTCCATAGCACCATAGCTCCATACCTCCAGAGCTCCAGGGCTCCATAGCTCCATACCTCCAGAGCTCCATACCTCCAGAGCTCCATACCTCCAGAGCTCCATAGCACCAGAGCTCCATGGCTTCAGAGCTCCATAGCACCATAGCTCCATACCTCCAGAGCTCCAGGGCTCCATAGCTCCATACCTCCAGAGCTCCATACCTCCAGAGCTCCATACCTCCAGAGCTCCAGAGCTCCGTAGCACCAGAGCTCCATGGCTTCAGAGCTCCATAGCTCCATACCTCCAGAGCTCCAGGGCTCCATAGCTCCATACCTCCAGAGCTCCATACCTCCAGAGCTCCAGAGCTCCATAGCACCAGAGCTCCATGGCTTCAGAGCTCCATAGCACCATAGCTCCATACCTCCAGAGCTCCAGGGCTCCATAGCTCCATACCTCCAGAGCTCCATACCTCCAGAGCTCCATACCTCCAGAGCTCCATAGCTCCATAGCACCAGAGCTCCATAGCTCCATAGCACCAGAGCTCCATAGCACCAGAGCTCCATAGCACCAGAGCTCCATAGCTCCATAGCACCAGAGCTCCATAGCTCCATAGCACCAGAGCTCCATAGCTCCATAGCACCAGAGCTCCATACTTCCAGAGCTCCATAGCTCCATAGCTCCATAGCACCAGAGCTCCATAGCTCCATAGCACCAGAGCTCCATAGCTCCATAGCACCAGAGCTCCATACTTCCATAGCTCCATAGCTCCATACCTCCAGAGCTCCATAGCTCCATAGCTCCATACCTCCAGAGCTCCATAGCTCCAGAGCTCCATAGCTCCATAGCTCCATAGCACCAGAGCTCCATAGCTCCATAGCACCAGAGCTCCATACTTCCATAGCTCCAGGGCTCCATAGCTCCAGGGCTCCATACCTCCAGAGCTCCAGAGCTCCATAGCTCCATACTTCCATAGCTCCATAGCTCCATACTTCCATAGCTCCATACTTCCATACCTCCATAGCTCCATACTTCCATAGCACCAGAGCTCCATACTTCCATAGCACCAGAGCTCCATACCTCCAGAGCTCCAGAGCTCCAGCCTGGGTGGCTGGTGGCTCCATAGCTCCATACTTCCATAGCTCTAAGTCAGAGAGTTGGCGAAAATTGCACTAAGTGCGAAAGCCCATTCATTTACAACGGCGTGTCCGCCAGGCGGCGACATTTCCCCGTTACCGGTGGCTGCGCGGCGGGTGAGTGACAGAGCTTATCCGAGTGGCTGGAACTCTGCGCCGGCGTGGTCGAGCGTGAGGCCTCGGCCCTTTGGCTGCCTGGTACCTAAAACACTTCCATTGATCCAGCCACGGAGGGTGCTGGCTGGTGGCTCCATACCTCCATAGCTCCATAGCACCAGAGCTCCATAGCTCCATAGCACCAGAGCTCCATGGCTTCAGAGCTCCATAGCACCATAGCTCCATACCTCCAGAGCTCCAGGGCTCCATAGCTCCATACCTCCAGAGCTCCATACCTCCAGAGCTCCATACCTCCAGAGCTCCATAGCACCAGAGCTCCATGGCTTCAGAGCTCCATAGCACCATAGCTCCATACCTCCAGAGCTCCAGGGCTCCATAGCTCCATACCTCCAGAGCTCCATACCTCCAGAGCTCCATACCTCCAGAGCTCCATAGCACCAGAGCTCCATGGCTTCAGAGCTCCATAGCACCATAGCTCCATACCTCCAGAGCTCCAGGGCTCCATAGCTCCATACCTCCAGAGCTCCATACCTCCAGAGCTCCAGAGCTCCATAGCACCAGAGCTCCATGGCTTCAGAGCTCCATAGCACCATAGCTCCATACCTCCAGAGCTCCAGGGCTCCATAGCTCCATACCTCCAGAGCTCCATACCTCCAGAGCTCCATACCTCCAGAGCTCCATAGCTCCATAGCACCAGAGCTCCATAGCTCCATAGCACCAGAGCTCCATAGCACCAGAGCTCCATAGCACCAGAGCTCCATAGCTCCATAGCACCAGAGCTCCATAGCTCCATAGCACCAGAGCTCCATAGCTCCATAGCACCAGAGCTCCATACTTCCAGAGCTCCATAGCTCCATAGCTCCATAGCACCAGAGCTCCATAGCTCCATAGCACCAGAGCTCCATGGCTTCAGAGCTCCATAGCACCATAGCTCCATACCTCCAGAGCTCCAGGGCTCCATAGCTCCATACCTCCAGAGCTCCATACCTCCAGAGCTCCATACCTCCAGAGCTCCATAGCACCAGAGCTCCATAGCTCCATAGCACCAGAGCTCCATAGCACCAGAACTCCATAGCACCAGAGCTCCATAGCTCCATAGCACCAGAGCTCCATAGCTCCATAGCACCAGAGCTCCATACTTCCAGAGCTCCATAGCTCCATAGCTCCATAGCACCAGAGCTCCATAGCTCCATAGCACCAGAGCTCCATAGCTCCATAGCACCAGAGCTCCATACTTCCATAGCTCCATAGCTCCATACCTCCAGAGCTCCATAGCTCCATAGCTCCATACCTCCAGAGCTCCATAGCTCCAGAGCTCCATAGCTCCATAGCTCCATAGCACCAGAGCTCCATAGCTCCATAGCACCAGAGCTCCATACTTCCATAGCTCCAGGGCTCCATAGCTCCAGGGCTCCATACCTCCAGAGCTCCATAGCTCCATACTTCCAGAGCTCCATAGCTCCATACTTCCATAGCTCCATACTTCCATACCTCCATAGCTCCATACTTCCATAGCACCAGAGCTCCATACTTCCATTGCACCAGAGCTCCATACCTCCAGAGCTCCAGAGCTCCAGCCTGGGTGGCTGGTGGCTCCATAGCTCCATACTTCCATAGCTCTAAGTCAGAGAGTTGGCGAAAATTGCACTAAGTGCGAAAGCCCATTCATTTACAACGGCGTGTCCACAAGGCGGCGACATTTCCCCGTTACCGGTGGCTGCGCGGCGGGTGAGTGACAGAGCTTATCCGAGCGGCTGGAACTCTGCGCCGGCGTGGTCGAGCGTGAGGCCTCGGCCCTTTGGCTGCCTGGTACCTAAAACACTTCCATTGATCCAGCCACGGAGGGTGCTGGCTGGTGGCTCCATACCTCCATAGCTCCATAGCACCAGAGCTCCATAGCTCCATAGCACCAGAGCTCCATGGCTTCAGAGCTCCATAGCACCATAGCTCCATACCTCCAGAGCTCCAGGGCTCCATAGCTCCATACCTCCAGAGCTCCATACCTCCAGAGCTCCATACCTCCAGAGCTCCATAGCACCAGAGCTCCATGGCTTTAGAGCTCCATAGCACCATAGCTCCATACCTCCAGAGCTCCAGGGCTCCATAGCTCCATACCTCCAGAGCTCCATACCTCCAGAGCTCCATACCTCCAGAGCTCCATAGCACCAGAGCTCCATGGCTTCAGAGCTCCATAGCACCATAGCTCCATACCTCCAGAGCTCCAGGGCTCCATAGCTCCATACCTCCAGAGCTCCATACCTCCAGAGCTCCATACCTCCAGAGCTCCATAGCACCAGAGCTCCATGGCTTCAGAGCTCCATAGCACCATAGCTCCATACCTCCAGAGCTCCAGGGCTCCATAGCTCCATACCTCCAGAGCTCCATACCTCCAGAGCTCCATACCTCCAGAGCTCCAGAGCTCCATAGCACCAGAGCTCCATGGCTTCAGAGCTCCATAGCACCATAGCTCCATACCTCCAGAGCTCCAGGGCTCCATAGCTCCATACCTCCAGAGCTCCATACCTCCAGAGCTCCAGAGCTCCATAGCACCAGAGCTCCATGGCTTCAGAGCTCCATAGCACCATAGCTCCATACCTCCAGAGCTCCAGGGCTCCATAGCTCCATACCTCCAGAGCTCCATACCTCCAGAGCTCAAGAGCTCCATAGCACCAGAGGTCCATGGCTTCAGAGCTCCATAGCACCATAGCTCCATACCTCCAGAGCTCCAGGGCTCCAAAGCTCCATACCTCCAGAGCTCCATACCTCCAGAGCTCCATACCTCCAGAGCTCCATAGCTCCATAGCACCAGAGCTCCATAGCTCCATAGCACCAGAGCTCCATAGCACCAGAGCTCCATAGCACCAGAGCTCCATAGCTCCATAGCACCAGAGCTCCATAGCTCCATAGCACCAGAGCTCCATAGCTCCATAGCACCAGAGCTCCATACTTCCAGAGCTCCATAGCTCCATAGCACCAGAGCTCCATAGCTCCATAGCACCAGAGCTCCATAGCTCCATAGCACCAGAGCTCCATACTTCCATAGCTCCATAGCTCCATACCTCCAGAGCTCCATAGCTCCATAGCTCCATACCTCCAGAGCTCCATAGCTCCAGAGCTCCATAGCTCCATAGCACCAGAGCTCCATAGCTCCATAGCACCAGAGCTCCATACTTCCATAGCTCCAGGGCTCCATAGCTCCAGGGCTCCATAGCTCCATACCTCCAGAGCTCCATAGCTCCATACTTCCAGAGCTCCATAGCTCCATAGCACCAGAGCTCCATAGCTCCATAGCACCAGAGCTCCATAGCTCCATAGCACCAGAGCTCCATAGCTCCATAGCACCAGAGCTCCATAGCTCCATAGCTCCAGGGCTCCATAGCTCCATAGCTCCAGGGCTCCATAGCTCCATAGCTCCAGGGCTCCATAGCTCCATAGCTCCATACCTCCAGAGCTCCATACCTCCAGAGCTCCATACCTCCATAGCACCAGAGCTCCATAGCTCCAGGGCTCCAGGGCTCCATAGCTCCATACCTCCAGAGCTCCATAGCTCCATACTTCCAGAGCTCCATAGCTCCATAGCTCCATACTTCCATAGCTCCATAGCTCCATACTTCCATAGCACCTGAGCTCCATACCTCCAGAGCTCCATAGCTCCAGCCTGGGTGGCTGGTGGCTCCATAGCTCCATACTTCCATAGCTCTAAGTCAGAGAGTTGGCGAAAATTGCACTAAGTGCGAAAGCCCATTCATTTACAACGGCGTGTCCGCCAGGCGGCGACATTTCCCCGTTACCGGTGGCTGCGCGGCGGGTGAGTGACAGAGCTTATCCGAGCGGCTGGAACTCTGCGCCGGCGTGGTCGAGCGTGAGGCCTCGGCCCTTTGGCTGCCTGGTACCTAAAACACTTCCATTGATCCAGCCACGGAGGGTGCTGGCTGGTGGCTCCATACCTCCATAGCTCCATAGCACCAGAGCTCCATAGCTCCATAGCACCAGAGCTCCATGGCTTCAGAGCTCCATAGCACCATAGCTCCATACCTCCAGAGCTCCAGGGCTCCATAGCTCCATACCTCCAGAGCTCCATACCTCCAGAGCTCCATACCTCCAGAGCTCCATAGCACCAGAGCTCCATGGCTTCAGAGCTCCATAGCACCATAGCTCCATACCTCCAGAGCTCCAGGGCTCCATAGCTCCATACCTCCAGAGCTCCATACCTCCAGAGCTCCATACCTCCAGAGCTCCATAGCACCAGAGCTCCATGGCTTCAGAGCTCCATAGCACCATAGCTCCATACCTCCAGAGCTCCAGGGCTCCATAGCTCCATACCTCCAGAGCTCCATACCTCCAGAGCTCCATACCTCCAGAGCTCCAGAGCTCCATAGCACCAGAGCTCCATGGCTTCAGAGCTCCATAGCACCATAGCTCCATACCTCCAGAGCTCCAGGGCTCCATAGCTCCATACCTCCAGAGCTCCATACCTCCAGAGCTCCAGAGCTCCATAGCACCAGCCATGGAGCTCTGGTGCTATGGAGCTCTGGAGCTCTGGAGGTATGGAGCTCTGGAGGTATGGAGCTATGGAGCCCTGGAGCTCTGGAGGTATGGAGCTATGGTGCTATGGAGCTCTGAAGCCATGGAGCTCTGGTGCTATGGAGCTCTGGAGCTCTGGAGGTATGGAGCTCTGGAGGTATGGAGCTCTGGAGGTATGGAGCTATGGAGCCCTGGAGCTCTGGAGGTATGGAGCTATGGTGCTATGGAGCTCTGAAGCCATGGAGCTCTGGTGCTATGGAGCTCTGGAGGTATGGAGCTCTGGAGGTATGGAGCTCTGGAGGTATGGAGCTATGGAGCCCTGGAGCTCTGGAGGTATGGAGCTATGGTGCTATGGAGCTCTGAAGCCATGGAGCTCTGGTGCTATGGAGCTATGGAGCTCTGGTGCTATGGAGCTATGGAGGTATGGAGCCACCAGCCAGCACCCTCCGTGGCTGGATCAATGGAAGTGTTTTAGGTACCAGGCAGCCAAAGGGCCGAGGCCTCACGCTCGACCACGCCGGCGCAGAGTTCCAGCCGCTCGGATAAGCTCTGTCACTCACCCGCCGCGCAGCCACCGGTAACGGGGAAATGTCGCCGCCTTGTGGACACGCCGTTGTAAATGAATGGGCTTTCGCACTTAGTGCAATTTTCGCCAACTCTCTGACTTAGAGCTATGGAAGTATGGAGCTATGGAGCCACCAGCCACCCAGGCTGGAGCTCTGGAGCTCTGGAGGTATGGAGCTCTGGTGCTATGGAAGTATGGAGCTCTGGTGCTATGGAAGTATGGAGCTATGGAGGTATGGAAGTATGGAGCTATGGAAGTATGGAGCTATGGAGCTCTGGAAGTATGGAGCTATGGAGCTCTGGAGGTATGGAGCCCTGGAGCTATGGAGCCCTGGAGCTATGGAAGTATGGAGCTCTGGTGCTATGGAGCTATGGAGCTCTGGTGCTATGGAGCTATGGAGCTATGGAGCTCTGGAGCTATGGAGCTCTGGAGGTATGGAGCTATGGAGCTATGGAGCTCTGGAGGTATGGAGCTATGGAGCTATGGAAGTATGGAGCTCTGGTGCTATGGAGCTATGGAGCTCTGGTGCTATGGAGCTATGGAGCTCTGGTGCTATGGAGCTATGGAGCTATGGAGCTCTGGAAGTATGGAGCTCTGGTGCTATGGAGCTATGGAGCTCTGGTGCTATGGAGCTATGGAGCTCTGGTGCTATGGAGCTCTGGTGCTATGGAGCTCTGGTGCTATGGAGCTATGGAGCTCTGGTGCTATGGAGCTCTGGAGGTATGGAGCTCTGGAGGTATGGAGCTCTGGAGGTATGGAGCTATGGAGCCCTGGAGCTCTGGAGGTATGGAGCTATGGTGCTATGGAGCTCTGAAGCCATGGAGCTCTGGTGCTATGGAGCTATGGAGCTCTGGTGCTATGGAGCTATGGAGCTATGGAGCTCTGGAAGTATGGAGCTCTGGTGCTATGGAGCTATGGAGCTCTGGTGCTATGGAGCTATGGAGCTCTGGTGCTATGGAGCTATGGAGCTCTGGTGCTATGGAGCTCTGGTGCTATGGAGCTCTGGTGCTATGGAGCTATGGAGCTCTGGTGCTATGGAGCTATGGAGCTCTGGAGGTATGGAGCTCTGGAGGTATGGAGCTCTGGAGGTATGGAGCTATGGAGCCCTGGAGCTCTGGAGGTATGGAGCTATGGTGCTATGGAGCTCTGAAGCCACGGAGCTCTGGTGCTAGTGAGCTCTGGAGCTCTGGAGGTATGGAGCTCTGGAGGTATTGAGCCCTGGAGCTCTGGAGGTATGGAGCTATGGTGCTATGGAGCTCTGAAGCCATGGAGCTCTGGTGCTATGGAGCTCTGGAGCTCTGGAGGTATGGAGCTCTGGAGGTATGGAGCTCTGGAGGTATGGAGCTATGGAGCCCTGGAGCTCTGGAGGTATGGAGCTATGGTGCTATGGAGCTCTGAAGCCATGGAGCTCTGGTGCTATGGAGCTCTGGAGGTATGGAGCTCTGGAGGTATGGAGCTCTGGAGGTATGGAGCTATGGAGCCCTGGAGCTCTGGAGGTATGGAGCTATGGTGCTATGGAGCTCTGAAGCCATGGAGCTCTGGTGCTATGGAGCTCTGGAGGTATGGAGCTCTGGAGGTATGGAGCTCTGGAGGTATGGAGCTATGGAGCCCTGGAGCTCTGGAGGTATGGAGCTATGGTGCTATGGAGCTCTGAAGCCATGGAGCTCTGGTGCTATGGAGCTATGGAGCTCTGGTGCTATGGAGCTATGGAGGTATGGAGCCACCAGCCAGCACCCTCCGTGGCTGGATCAATGGAAGTGTTTTAGGTACCAGGCAGCCAAAGGGCCGAGGCCTCACGCTCGACCACGCCGGCGCAGAGTTCCAGCCGCTCGGATAAGCTCTGTCACTCACCCGCCGCGCAGCCACCGGTAACGGGGAAATGTCGCCGCCTGGCGGACACGCCGTTGTAAATGAATGGGCTTTCGCACTTAGTGCAATTTTCGCCAACTCTCTGACTTAGAGCTATGGAAGTATGGAGCTATGGAGCCACCAGCCACCCAGGCTGGAGCTATGGAGCTCTGGAGGTATGGAGCTCAGGTGCTATGGAAGTATGGAGCTATGGAGCTATGGAAGTATGGAGCTATGGAGCTATGGAGCTCTGGAAGTATGGAGCTATGGAGCTCTGGAGGTATGGAGCTATGGAGCCCTGGAGCCCTGGAGCTATGGAGCTCTGGTGCTATGGAGGTATGGAGCTCTGGAGGTATGGAGCTCTGGAGGTATGGAGCTATGGAGCTATGGAGCCCTGGAGCTATGGAGCTATGGAGCCCTGGAGCTATGGAGCTATGGAGCCCTGGAGCTATGGAGCTATGGAGCTCTGGTGCTATGGAGCTATGGAGCTCTGGTGCTATGGAGCTATGGAGCTCTGGTGCTATGGAGCTATGGAGCTCTGGTGCTATGGAGCTATGGAGCTCTGGAAGTATGGAGCTATGGAGCTCTGGAGGTATGGAGCTATGGAGCCCTGGAGCTATGGAGCCCTGGAGCTATGGAAGTATGGAGCTCTGGTGCTATGGAGCTATGGAGCTCTGGTGCTATGGAGCTATGGAGCTCTGGAGCTATGGAGCTCTGGAGGTATGGAGCTATGGAGCTATGGAGCTCTGGAGGTATGGAGCTATGGAGCTATGGAAGTATGGAGCTCTGGTGCTATGGAGCTATGGAGCTCTGGTGCTATGGAGCTATGGAGCTCTGGTGCTATGGAGCTATGGAGCTCTGGAAGTATGGAGCTCTGGTGCTATGGAGCTATGGAGCTCTGGTGCTATGGAGCTATGGAGCTCTGGTGCTATGGAGCTATGGAGCTCTGGTGCTATGGAGCTCTGGTGCTATGGAGCTCTGGTAATATGGAGCTATGGAGCTCTGGTGCTATGGAGCTATGGAGCTCTGGAGGTATGGAGCTCTGGAGGTATGGAGCTCTGGAGGTATGGAGCTTTGGAGCCCTGGAGCTCTGGAGGTATGGAGCTATGGTGCTATGGAGCTCTGAAGCCATGGACCTCTGGTGCTATGGAGCTCTTGAGCTCTGGAGGTATGGAGCTCTGGAGGTATGGAGCTATGGAGCCCTGGAGCTCTGGAGGTATGGAGCTATGGTGCTATGGAGCTCTGAAGCCATGGAGCTCTGGTGCTATGGAGCTCTGGAGCTCTGGAGGTATGGAGCTCTGGAGGTATGGAGCTATGGAGCCCTGGAGCTCTGGAGGTATGGAGCTATGGTGCTATGGAGCTCTGAAGCCATGGAGCTCTGGTGCTATGGAGCTCTGGAGCTCTGGAGGTATGGAGCTCTGGAGGTATGGAGCTCTGGAGGTATGGAGCTATGGAGCCCTGGAGCTCTGGAGGTATGGAGCTATGGTGCTATGGAGCTCTGAAGCCATGGAGCTCTGGTGCTATGGAGCTCTGGAGGTATGGAGCTCTGGAGGTATGGAGCTATGGAGCCCTGGAGCTCTGGAGGTATGGAGCTATGGTGCTATGGAGCTCTGAAGCCATGGAGCTCTGGTGCTATGGAGCTCTGGAGGTATGGAGCTCTGGAGGTATGGAGCTCTGGAGGTATGGAGCTATGGAGCCCTGGAGCTCTGGAGGTATGGAGCTATGGTGCTATGGAGCTCTAAAGCCATGGAGCTCTGGTGCTATGGAGCTCTGGAGGTATGGAGCTCTGGAGGTATGGAGCTCTGGAGGTATGGAGCTATGGAGCCCTGGAGCTCTGGAGGTATGGAGCTATGGTGCTATGGAGCTCTGAAGCCATGGAGCTCTGGTGCTATGGAGCTATGGAGCTCTGGTGCTATGGAGCTATGGAGGTATGGAGCCACCAGCCAGCACCCTCCGTGGCTGGATCAATGGAAGTGTTTTAGGTACCAGGCAGCCAAAGGGCCGAGGCCTCACGCTCGACCACGCCGGCGCAGAGTTCCAGCCGCTCGGATAAGCTCTGTCACTCACCCGCCGCGCAGCCACCGGTAACGGGGAAATGTCGCCGCCTTGTGGACACGCCGTTGTAAATGAATGGGCTTTCGCACTTAGTGCAATTTTCGCCAACTCTCTGACTTAGAGCTATGGAAGTATGGAGCTATGGAGCCACCAGCCACCCAGGCTGGAGCTCTGGAGCTCTGGAGGTATGGAGCTCTGGTGCAATGGAAGTATGGAGCTCTGGTGCTATGGAAGTATGGAGCTATGGAGGTATGGAAGTATGGAGCTATGGAAGTATGGAGCTATGGAGCTCTGGAAGTATGGAGCTATGGAGCTCTGGAGGTATGGAGCCCTGGAGCTATGGAGCCCTGGAGCTATGGAAGTATGGAGCTCTGGTGCTATGGAGCTATGGAGCTCTGGTGCTATGGAGCTATGGAGCTATGGAGCTCTGGAGCTATGGAGCTCTGGAGGTATGGAGCTATGGAGCTATGGAGCTCTGGAGGTATGGAGCTATGGAGCTATGGAAGTATGGAGCTCTGGTGCTATGGAGCTATGGAGCTCTGGTGCTATGGAGCTATGGAGCTCTGGTGCTATGGAGCTATGGAGCTATGGAGCTCTGGAAGTATGGAGCTCTGGTGCTATGGAGCTATGGAGCTCTGGTGCTATGGAGCTATGGAGCTCTGGTGCTATGGAGTTCTGGTGCTATGGAGCTCTGGTGCTATGGAGCTATGGAGCTCTGGTGCTATGGAGCTCTGGAGGTATGGAGCTCTGGAGGTATGGAGCTATGGAGCCCTGGAGCTCTGGAGGTATGGAGCTATGGTGCTATGGAGCTCTGAAGCCATGGAGCTCTGGTGCTATGGAGCTATGGAGCTCTGGTGCTATGGAGCTATGGAGCTATGGAGCTCTGGAAGTATGGAGCTCTGGTGCTATGGAGCTATGGAGCTCTGGTGCTATGGAGCTATGGAGCTCTGGTGCTATGGAGCTATGGAGCTCTGGTGCTATGGAGCTCTGGTGCTATGGAGCTCTGGTGCTATGGAGCTATGGAGCTCTGGTGCTATGGAGCTATGGAGCTCTGGAGGTATGGAGCTCTGGAGGTATGGAGCTCTGGAGGTATGGAGCTATGGAGCCCTGGAGCTCTGGAGGTATGGAGCTATGGTGCTATGGAGCTCTGAAGCCACGGAGCTCTGGTGCTATGGAGCTCTGGAGCTCTGGAGGTATGGAGCTCTGGAGGTATGGAGCTATGGAGCCCTGGAGCTCTGGAGGTATGGAGCTATGGTGCTATGGAGCTCTGAAGCCATGGAGCTCTGGTGCTATGGAGCTCTGGAGGTATGGAGCTCTGGAGGTATGGAGCTCTGGAGGTATGGAGCTATGGAGCCCTGGAGCTCTGGAGGTATGGAGCTATGGTGCTATGGAGCTCTGAAGCCATGGAGCTCTGGTGCTATGGAGCTCTGGAGCTCTGGAGGTATGGAGCTCTGGAGGTATGGAGCTCTGGAGGTATGGAGCTATGGAGCCCTGGAGCTCTGGAGGTATGGAGCTATGGTGCTATGGAGCTCTGAAGCCATGGAGCTCTGGTGCTATGGAGCTATGGAGCTCTGGTGCTATGGAGCTATGGAGGTATGGAGCCACCAGCCAGCACCCTCCGTGGCTGGATCAATGGAAGTGTTTTAGGTACCAGGCAGCCAAAGGGCCGAGGCCTCACGCTCGACCACGCCGGCGCAGAGTTCCAGCCGCTCGGATAAGCTCTGTCACTCACCCGCCGCGCAGCCACCGGTAACGGGGAAATGTCGCCGCCTGGCGGACACGCCGTTGTAAATGAATGGGCTTTCGCACTTAGTGCAATTTTCGCCAACTCTCTGACTTAGAGCTATGGAAGTATGGAGCTATGGAGCCACCAGCCACCCAGGCTGGAGCTCTGGAGCTCTGGAGGTATGGAGCTCTGGTGCTATGGAAGTATGGAGCTCTGGTGCTATGGAAGTATGGAGCTATGGAGGTATGGAAGTATGGAGCTATGGAAGTATGGAGCTATGGAGCTATGGAAGTATGGAGCTATGGAGCTCTGGAGGTATGGAGCCCTGGAGCTATGGAGCCCTGGAGCTATGGAAGTATGGAGCTCTGGTGCTATGGAGCTATGGAGCTCTGGTGCTATGGAGCTATGGAGCTATGGAGCTCTGGAGCTATGGAGCTCTGGAGGTATGGAGCTATGGAGCTATGGAGCTCTGGAGGTATGGAGCTATGGAGCTATGGAAGTATGGAGCTCTGGTGCTATGGAGCTATGGAGCTCTGGTGCTATGGAGCTATGGAGCTCTGGTGCTATGGAGCTATGGAGCTATGGAGCTCTGGAAGTATGGAGCTCTGGTGCTATGGAGCTATGGAGCTCTGGTGCTATGGAGCTATGGAGCTCTGGTGCTATGGAGCTATGGAGCTCTGGTGCTATGGAGCTCTGGTGCTATGGAGCTCTGGTGCTATGGAGCTATGGAGCTCTGGTGCTATGGAGCTATGGAGCTCTGGAGGTATGGAGCTCTGGAGGTATGGAGCTCTGGAGGTATGGAGCTATGGAGCCCTGGAGCTCTGGAGGTATGGAGCTATGGTGCTATGGAGCTCTGAAGCCATGGAGCTCTGGTGCTATGGAGCTCTGGAGCTCTGGAGGTATGGAGCTCTGGAGGTATGGAGCTATGGAGCCCTGGAGCTCTGGAGGTATGGAGCTATGGAGCTCTGAAGCCATGGAGCTCTGGTGCTATGGAGCTCTGGAGCTCTGGAGGTATGGAGCTCTGGAGGTATGGAGCTCTGGAGGTATGGAGCTATGGAGCCCTGGAGCTCTGGAGGTATGGAGCTATGGTGCTATGGAGCTCTGAAGCCATGGAGCTCTGGTGCTATGGAGCTCTGGAGGTATGGAGCTCTGGAGGTATGGAGCTCTGGAGGTATGGAGCTATGGAGCCCTGGAGCTCTGGAGGTATGGAGCTATGGTGCTATGGAGCTCTGAAGCCATGGAGCTCTGGTGCTATGGAGCTCTGGAGGTATGGAGCTCTGGAGGTATGGAGCTCTGGAGGTATGGAGCTATGGAGCCCTGGAGCTCTGGAGGTATGGAGCTATGGTGCTATGGAGCTCTGAAGCCATGGAGCTCTGGTGCTATGGAGCTATGGAGCTCTGGTGCTATGGAGCTATGGAGGTATGGAGCCACCAGCCAGCACCCTCCGTGGCTGGATCAATGGAAGTGTTTTAGGTACCAGGCAGCCAAAGGTCCGAGGCCTCACGCTCGACCACGCCGGCGCAGAGTTCCAGCCGCTCGGATAAGCTCTGTCACTCACCCGCCGCGCAGCCACCGGTAACGGGGAAATGTCGCCGCCTGGCGGACACGCCGTTGTAAATGAATGGGCTTTCGCACTTAGTGCAATTTTCGCCAACTCTCTGACTTAGAGCTATGGAAGTATGGAGCTATGGAGCCACCAGCCACCCAGGCTGGAGCTATGGAGCTCTGGAGGTATGGAGCTCAGGTGCTATGGAAGTATGGAGCTATGGAGCTATGGAAGTATGGAGCTATGGAGCTATGGAGCTCTGGAAGTATGGAGCTATGGAGCTCTGGAGGTATGGAGCTATGGAGCCCTGGAGCCCTGGAGCTATGGAGCTCTGGTGCTATGGAGGTATGGAGCTCTGGAGGTATGGAGCTCTGGAGGTATGGAGCTATGGAGCTATGGAGCCCTGGAGCTATGGAGCTATGGAGCCCTGGAGCTATGGAGCTATGGAGCCCTGGAGCTATGGAGCTATGGAGCTCTGGTGCTATGGAGCTATGGAGCTCTGGTGCTATGGAGCTATGGAGCTCTGGTGCTATGGAGCTATGGAGCTCTGGTGCTATGGAGCTATGGAGCTCTGGAAGTATGGAGCTATGGAGCTCTGGAGGTATGGAGCTATGGAGCCCTGGAGCTATGGAGCCCTGGAGCTATGGAAGTATGGAGCTCTGGTGCTATGGAGCTATGGAGCTCTGGTGCTATGGAGCTATGGAGCTCTGGAGCTATGGAGCTCTGGAGGTATGGAGCTATGGAGCTATGGAGCTCTGGAGGTATGGAGCTATGGAGCTATGGAAGTATGGAGCTCTGGTGCTATGGAGCTATGGAGCTCTGGTGCTATGGAGCTATGGAGCTCTGGTGCTATGGAGCTATGGAGCTATGGAGCTCTGGAAGTATGGAGCTCTGGTGCTATGGAGCTATGGAGCTCTGGTGCTATGGAGCTATGGAGCTCTGGTGCTATGGAGCTATGGAGCTCTGGTGCTATGGAGCTCTGGTGCTATGGAGCTCTGGTGCTATGGAGCTATGGAGCTCTGGTGCTATGGAGCTATGGAGCTCTGGAGGTATGGAGCTCTGGAGGTATGGAGCTCTGGAGGTATGGAGCTTTGGAGCCCTGGAGCTCTGGAGGTATGGAGCTATGGTGCTATGGAGCTCTGAAGCCATGGAGCTCTGGTGCTATGGAGCTCTGGAGCTCTGGAGGTATGGAGCTCTGGAGGTATGGAGCTATGGAGCCCTGGAGCTCTGGAGGTATGGAGCTATGGTGCTATGGAGCTCTGAAGCCATGGAGCTCTGGTGCTATGGAGCTCTGGAGCTCTGGAGGTATGGAGCTCTGGAGGTATGGAGCTATGGAGCCCTGGAGCTCTGGAGGTATGGAGCTATGGTGCTATGGAGCTCTGAAGCCATGGAGCTCTGGTGCTATGGAGCTCTGGAGCTCTGGAGGTATGGAGCTCTGGAGGTATGGAGCTCTGGAGGTATGGAGCTATGGAGCCCTGGAGCTCTGGAGGTATGGAGCTATGGTGCTATGGAGCTCTGAAGCCATGGAGCTCTGGTGCTATGGAGCTCTGGAGCTATGGAGCTCTGGTGCTATGGAGCTATGGAGCTCTGGTGCTATGGAGCTATGGAGCTCTGGTGCTATGGAGCTATGGAGCTCTGGTGCTATGGAGCTATGGAGCTCTGGAAGTATGGAGCTATGGAGCTCTGGAGGTATGGAGCTATGGAGCCCTGGAGCTATGGAGCCCTGGAGCTATGGAAGTATGGAGCTCTGGTGCTATGGAGCTATGGAGCTCTGGTGCTATGGAGCTATGGAGCTCTGGAGCTATGGAGCTCTGGAGGTATGGAGCTATGGAGCTATGGAGCTCTGGAGGTATGGAGCTATGGAGCTATGGAAGTATGGAGCTCTGGTGCTATGGAGCTATGGAGCTCTGGTGCTATGGAGCTATGGAGCTCTGGTGCTATGGAGCTATGGAGCTATGGAGCTCTGGAAGTATGGAGCTCTGGTGCTATGGAGCTATGGAGCTCTGGTGCTATGGAGCTATGGAGCTCTGGTGCTATGGAGCTATGGAGCTCTGGTGCTATGGAGCTCTGGTGCTATGGAGCTCTGGTGCTATGGAGCTATGGAGCTCTGGTGCTATGGAGCTATGGAGCTCTGGAGGTATGGAGCTCTGGAGGTATGGAGCTCTGGAGGTATGGAGCTTTGGAGCCCTGGAGCTCTGGAGGTATGGAGCTATGGTGCTATGGAGCTCTGAAGCCATGGAGCTCTGGTGCTATGGAGCTCTGGAGCTCTGGAGGTATGGAGCTCTGGAGGTATGGAGCTATGGAGCCCTGGAGCTCTGGAGGTATGGAGCTATGGTGCTATGGAGCTCTGAAGCCATGGAGCTCTGGTGCTATGGAGCTCTGGAGCTCTGGAGCTCTGGAGGTATGGAGCTCTGGAGGTATGGAGCTATGGAGCCCTGGAGCTCTGGAGGTATGGAGCTATGGTGCTATGGAGCTCTGAAGCCATGGAGCTCTGGTGCTATGGAGCTCTGGAGCTCTGGAGGTATGGAGCTCTGGAGGTATGGAGCTCTGGAGGTATGGAGCTATGGAGCCCTGGAGCTCTGGAGGTATGGAGCTATGGTGCTATGGAGCTCTGAAGCCATGGAGCTCTGGTGCTATGGAGCTCTGGAGGTATGGAGCTCTGGAGGTATGGAGCTCTGGAGGTATGGAGCTATGGAGCCCTGGAGCTCTGGAGGTATGGAGCTATGGTGCTATGGAGCTCTGAAGCCATGGAGCTCTGGTGCTATGGAGCTATGGAGCTCTGGTGCTATGGAGCTATGGAGGTATGGAGCCACCAGCCAGCACCCTCCGTGGCTGGATCAATGGAAGTGTTTTAGGTACCAGGCAGCCAAAGGGCCGAGGCCTCACGCTCGACCACGCCGGCGCAGAGTTCCAGCCGCTCGGATAAGCTCTGTCACTCACCCGCCGCGCAGCCACCGGTAACGGGGAAATGTCGCCGCCTTGTGGACACGCCGTTGTAAATGAATGGGCTTTCGCACTTAGTGCAATTTTCGCCAACTCTCTGACTTAGAGCTATGGAAGTATGGAGCTATGGAGCCACCAGCCACCCAGGCTGGAGCTCTGGAGCTCTGGAGGTATGGAGCTCTGGTGCTATGGAAGTATGGAGCTCTGGTGCTATGGAAGTATGGAGCTATGGAGGTATGGAAGTATGGAGCTATGGAAGTATGGAGCTATGGAGCTCTGGAAGTATGGAGCTATGGAGCTCTGGAGGTATGGAGCCCTGGAGCTATGGAGCCCTGGAGCTATGGAAGTATGGAGCTCTGGTGCTATGGAGCTATGGAGCTCTGGTGCTATGGAGCTATGGAGCTATGGAGCTCTGGAGCTATGGAGCTCTGGAGGTATGGAGCTATGGAGCTATGGAGCTCTGGAGGTATGGAGCTATGGAGCTATGGAAGTATGGAGCTCTGGTGCTATGGAGCTATGGAGCTCTGGTGCTATGGAGCTATGGAGCTCTGGTGCTATGGAGCTATGGAGCTATGGAGCTCTGGAAGTATGGAGCTCTGGTGCTATGGAGCTATGGAGCTCTGGTGCTATGGAGCTATGGAGCTCTGGTGCTATGGAGCTCTGGTGCTATGGAGCTCTGGTGCTATGGAGCTATGGAGCTCTGGTGCTATGGAGCTCTGGAGGTATGGAGCTCTGGAGGTATGGAGCTCTGGAGGTATGGAGCTATGGAGCCCTGGAGCTCTGGAGGTATGGAGCTATGGTGCTATGGAGCTCTGAAGCCATGGAGCTCTGGTGCTATGGAGCTATGGAGCTCTGGTGCTATGGAGCTATGGAGCTATGGAGCTCTGGAAGTATGGAGCTCTGGTGCTATGGAGCTATGGAGCTCTGGTGCTATGGAGCTATGGAGCTCTGGTGCTATGGAGCTATGGAGCTCTGGTGCTATGGAGCTCTGGTGCTATGGAGCTCTGGTGCTATGGAGCTATGGAGCTCTGGTGCTATGGAGCTATGGAGCTCTGGAGGTATGGAGCTCTGGAGGTATGGAGCTCTGGAGGTATGGAGCTATGGAGCCCTGGAGCTCTGGAGGTATGGAGCTATGGTGCTATGGAGCTCTGAAGCCACGGAGCTCTGGTGCTAGTGAGCTCTGGAGCTCTGGAGGTATGGAGCTCTGGAGGTATTGAGCCCTGGAGCTCTGGAGGTATGGAGCTATGGTGCTATGGAGCTCTGAAGCCATGGAGCTCTGGTGCTATGGAGCTCTGGAGCTCTGGAGGTATGGAGCTCTGGAGGTATGGAGCTCTGGAGGTATGGAGCTATGGAGCCCTGGAGCTCTGGAGGTATGGAGCTATGGTGCTATGGAGCTCTGAAGCCATGGAGCTCTGGTGCTATGGAGCTCTGGAGGTATGGAGCTCTGGAGGTATGGAGCTCTGGAGGTATGGAGCTATGGAGCCCTGGAGCTCTGGAGGTATGGAGCTATGGTGCTATGGAGCTCTGAAGCCATGGAGCTCTGGTGCTATGGAGCTCTGGAGGTATGGAGCTCTGGAGGTATGGAGCTCTGGAGGTATGGAGCTATGGAGCCCTGGAGCTCTGGAGGTATGGAGCTATGGTGCTATGGAGCTCTGAAGCCATGGAGCTCTGGTGCTATGGAGCTATGGAGCTCTGGTGCTATGGAGCTATGGAGGTATGGAGCCACCAGCCAGCACCCTCCGTGGCTGGATCAATGGAAGTGTTTTAGGTACCAGGCAGCCAAAGGGCCGAGGCCTCACGCTCGACCACGCCGGCGCAGAGTTCCAGCCGCTCGGATAAGCTCTGTCACTCACCCGCCGCGCAGCCACCGGTAACGGGGAAATGTCGCCGCCTGGCGGACACGCCGTTGTAAATGAATGGGCTTTCGCACTTAGTGCAATTTTCGCCAACTCTCTGACTTAGAGCTATGGAAGTATGGAGCTATGGAGCCACCAGCCACCCAGGCTGGAGCTATGGAGCTCTGGAGGTATGGAGCTCAGGTGCTATGGAAGTATGGAGCTATGGAGCTATGGAAGTATGGAGCTATGGAGCTATGGAGCTCTGGAAGTATGGAGCTATGGAGCTCTGGAGGTATGGAGCTATGGAGCCCTGGAGCCCTGGAGCTATGGAGCTCTGGTGCTATGGAGGTATGGAGCTCTGGAGGTATGGAGCTCTGGAGGTATGGAGCTATGGAGCTATGGAGCCCTGGAGCTATGGAGCTATGGAGCCCTGGAGCTATGGAGCTATGGAGCCCTGGAGCTATGGAGCTATGGAGCTCTGGTGCTATGGAGCTATGGAGCTCTGGTGCTATGGAGCTATGGAGCTCTGGTGCTATGGAGCTATGGAGCTCTGGTGCTATGGAGCTATGGAGCTCTGGAAGTATGGAGCTATGGAGCTCTGGAGGTATGGAGCTATGGAGCCCTGGAGCTATGGAGCCCTGGAGCTATGGAAGTATGGAGCTCTGGTGCTATGGAGCTATGGAGCTCTGGTGCTATGGAGCTATGGAGCTCTGGAGCTATGGAGCTCTGGAGGTATGGAGCTATGGAGCTATGGAGCTCTGGAGGTATGGAGCTATGGAGCTATGGAAGTATGGAGCTCTGGTGCTATGGAGCTATGGAGCTCTGGTGCTATGGAGCTATGGAGCTCTGGTGCTATGGAGCTATGGAGCTATGGAGCTCTGGAAGTATGGAGCTCTGGTGCTATGGAGCTATGGAGCTCTGGTGCTATGGAGCTATGGAGCTCTGGTGCTATGGAGCTATGGAGCTCTGGTGCTATGGAGCTCTGGTGCTATGGAGCTCTGGTGCTATGGAGCTATGGAGCTCTGGTGCTATGGAGCTATGGAGCTCTGGAGGTATGGAGCTCTGGAGGTATGGAGCTCTGGAGGTATGGAGCTTTGGAGCCCTGGAGCTCTGGAGGTATGGAGCTATGGTGCTATGGAGCTCTGAAGCCATGGAGCTCTGGTGCTATGGAGCTCTGGAGCTCTGGAGGTATGGAGCTCTGGAGGTATGGAGCTATGGAGCCCTGGAGCTCTGGAGGTATGGAGCTATGGTGCTATGGAGCTCTGAAGCCATGGAGCTCTGGTGCTATGGAGCTCTGGAGCTCTGGAGGTATGGAGCTCTGGAGGTATGGAGCTATGGAGCCCTGGAGCTCTGGAGGTATGGAGCTATGGTGCTATGGAGCTCTGAAGCCATGGAGCTCTGGTGCTATGGAGCTCTGGAGCTCTGGAGGTATGCTCTGGAGGTATGGAGCTCTGGAGGTATGGAGCTATGGAGCCCTGGAGCTCTGGAGGTATGGAGCTATGGTGCTATGGAGCTCTGAAGCCATGGAGCTCTGGTGCTATGGAGCTCTGGAGGTATGGAGCTCTGGAGGTATGGAGCTCTGGAGGTATGGAGCTATGGAGCCCTGGAGCTCTGGAGGTATGGAGCTATGGTGCTATGGAGCTCTGAAGCCATGGAGCTCTGGTGCTATGGAGCTCTGGAGGTATGGAGCTCTGGAGGTATGGAGCTCTGGAGGTATGGAGCTATGGAGCCCTGGAGCTCTGGAGGTATGGAGCTATGGTGCTATGGAGCTCTGAAGCCATGGAGCTCTGGTGCTATGGAGCTCTGGAGGTATGGAGCTCTGGAGGTATGGAGCTCTGGAGGTATGGAGCTATGGAGCCCTGGAGCTCTGGAGGTATGGAGCTATGGTGCTATGGAGCTCTGAAGCCATGGAGCTCTGGTGCTATGGAGCTATGGAGCTCTGGTGCTATGGAGCTATGGAGGTATGGAGCCACCAGCCAGCACCCTCCGTGGCTGGATCAATGGAAGTGTTTTAGGTACCAGGCAGCCAAAGGGCCGAGGCCTCACGCTCGACCACGCCGGCGCAGAGTTCCAGCCGCTCGGATAAGCTCTGTCACTCACCCGCCGCGCAGCCACCGGTAACGGGGAAATGTCGCCGCCTTGTGGACACGCCGTTGTAAATGAATGGGCTTTCGCACTTAGTGCAATTTTCGCCAACTCTCTGACTTAGAGCTATGGAAGTATGGAGCTATGGAGCCACCAGCCACCCAGGCTGGAGCTCTGGAGCTCTGGAGGTATGGAGCTCTGGTGCTATGGAAGTATGGAGCTCTGGTGCTATGGAAGTATGGAGCTATGGAGGTATGGAAGTATGGAGCTATGGAAGTATGGAGCTATGGAGCTCTGGAAGTATGGAGCTATGGAGCTCTGGAGGTATGGAGCCCTGGAGCTATGGAGCCCTGGAGCTATGGAAGTATGGAGCTCTGGTGCTATGGAGCTATGGAGCTCTGGTGCTATGGAGCTATGGAGCTATGGAGCTCTGGAGCTATGGAGCTCTGGAGGTATGGAGCTATGGAGCTATGGAGCTCTGGAGGTATGGAGCTATGGAGCTATGGAAGTATGGAGCTCTGGTGCTATGGAGCTATGGAGCTCTGGTGCTATGGAGCTATGGAGCTCTGGTGCTATGGAGCTATGGAGCTATGGAGCTATGGAAGTATGGAGCTCTGGTGCTATGGAGCTATGGAGCTCTGGTGCTATGGAGCTATGGAGCTCTGGTGCTATGGAGCTCTGGTGCTATGGAGCTCTGGTGCTATGGAGCTATGTAGCTCTGGTGCTATGGAGCTCTGGAGGTATGGAGCTCTGGAGGTATGGAGCTCTGGAGGTATGGAGCTATGGAGCCCTGGAGCTCTGGAGGTATGGAGCTATGGTGCTATGGAGCTCTGAAGCCATGGAGCTCTGGTGCTATGGAGCTATGGAGCTCTGGTGCTATGGAGCTATGGAGCTATGGAGCTCTGGAAGTATGGAGCTCTGGTGCTATGGAGCTATGGAGCTCTGGTGCTATGGAGCTATGGAGCTCTGGTGCTATGGAGCTATGGAGCTCTGGTGCTATGGAGCTCTGGTGCTATGGAGCTCTGGTGCTATGGAGCTATGGAGCTCTGGTGCTATGGAGCTATGGAGCTCTGGAGGTATGGAGCTCTGGAGGTATGGAGCTCTGGAGGTATGGAGCTATGGAGCCCTGGAGCTCTGGAGGTATGGAGCTCTGAAGCCACGGAGCTCTGGTGCTATGGAGCTCTGGAGCTCTGGAGGTATGGAGCTCTGGAGGTATGGAGCTATGGAGCCCTGGAGCTCTGGAGGTATGGAGCTATGGTGCTATGGAGCTCTGAAGCCATGGAGCTCTGGTGCTATGGAGCTCTGGAGCTCTGGAGGTATGGAGCTCTGGAGGTATGGAGCTCTGGAGGTATGGAGCTATGGAGCCCTGGAGCTCTGGAGGTATGGAGCTATGGTGCTATGGAGCTCTGAAGCCATGGAGCTCTGGTGCTATGGAGCTCTGGAGGTATGGAGCTCTGGAGGTATGGAGCTCTGGAGGTATGGAGCTATGGAGCCCTGGAGCTCTGGAGGTATGGAGCTATGGTGCTATGGAGCTCTGAAGCCATGGAGCTCTGGTGCTATGGAGCTCTGGAGGTATGGAGCTCTGGAGGTATGGAGCTCTGGAGGTATGGAGCTATGGAGCCCTGGAGCTCTGGAGGTATGGAGCTATGGTGCTATGGAGCTCTGAAGCCATGGAGCTCTGGTGCTATGGAGCTATGGAGCTCTGGTGCTATGGAGCTATGGAGGTATGGAGCCACCAGCCAGCACCCTCCGTGGCTGGATCAATGGAAGTGTTTTAGGTACCAGGCAGCCAAAGGGCCGAGGCCTCACGCTCGACCACGCCGGCGCAGAGTTCCAGCCGCTCGGATAAGCTCTGTCACTCACCCGCCGCGCAGCCACCGGTAACGGGGAAATGTCGCCGCCTGGCGGACACGCCGTTGTAAATGAATGGGCTTTCGCACTTAGTGCAATTTTCGCCAACTCTCTGACTTAGAGCTATGGAAGTATGGAGCTATGGAGCCACCAGCCACCCAGGCTGGAGCTATGGAGCTCTGGAGGTATGGAGCTCAGGTGCTATGGAAGTATGGAGCTATGGAGCTATGGAAGTATGGAGCTATGGAGCTATGGAGCTCTGGAAGTATGGAGCTATGGAGCTCTGGAGGTATGGAGCTATGGAGCCCTGGAGCCCTGGAGCTATGGAGCTCTGGTGCTATGGAGGTATGGAGCTCTGGAGGTATGGAGCTCTGGAGGTATGGAGCTATGGAGCTATGGAGCCCTGGAGCTATGGAGCTATGGAGCCCTGGAGCTATGGAGCTATGGAGCCCTGGAGCTATGGAGCTATGGAGCTCTGGTGCTATGGAGCTATGGAGCTCTGGTGCTATGGAGCTATGGAGCTCTGGTGCTATGGAGCTATGGAGCTCTGGTGCTATGGAGCTATGGAGCTCTGGAAGTATGGAGCTATGGAGCTCTGGAGGTATGGAGCTATGGAGCCCTGGAGCTATGGAGCCCTGGAGCTATGGAAGTATGGAGCTCTGGTGCTATGGAGCTATGGAGCTCTGGTGCTATGGAGCTATGGAGCTCTGGAGCTATGGAGCTATGGAGGTATGGAGCTATGGAGCTATGGAGCTCTGGAGGTATGGAGCTATGGAGCTATGGAAGTATGGAGCTCTGGTGCTATGGAGCTATGGAGCTCTGGTGCTATGGAGCTATGGAGCTCTGGTGCTATGGAGCTATGGAGCTATGGAGCTCTGGAAGTATGGAGCTCTGGTGCTATGGAGCTATGGAGCTCTGGTGCTATGGAGCTATGGAGCTCTGGTGCTATGGAGCTATGGAGCTCTGGTGCTATGGAGCTCTGGTGCTATGGAGCTCTGGTGCTATGGAGCTATGGAGCTCTGGTGCTATGGAGCTATGGAGCTCTGGAGGTATGGAGCTCTGGAGGTATGGAGCTCTGGAGGTATGGAGCTTTGGAGCCCTGGAGCTCTGGAGGTATGGAGCTATGGTGCTATGGAGCTCTGAAGCCATGGAGCTCTGGTGCTATGGAGCTCTGGAGCTCTGGAGGTATGGAGCTCTGGAGGTATGGAGCCCTGGAGCTCTGGAGGTATGGAGCTATGGTGCTATGGAGCTCTGAAGCCATGGAGCTCTGGTGCTATGGAGCTCTGGAGGTATGGAGCTCTGGAGGTATGGAGCTCTGGAGGTATGGAGCTATGGAGCCCTGGAGCTCTGGAGGTATGGAGCTATGGTGCTATGGAGCTCTGAAGCCATGGAGCTCTGGTGCTATGGAGCTATGGAGCTCTGGTGCTATGGAGCTATGGAGGTATGGAGCCACCAGCCAGCACCCTCCGTGGCTGGATCAATGGAAGTGTTTTAGGTACCAGGCAGCCAAAGGGCCGAGGCCTCACGCTCGACCACGCCGGCGCAGAGTTCCAGCCGCTCGGATAAGCTCTGTCACTCACCCGCCGCGCAGCCACCGGTAACGGGGAAATGTCGCCGCCTTGTGGACACGCCGTTGTAAATGAATGGGTTTTCGCACTTAGTGCAATTTTCGCCAACTCTCTGACTTAGAGCTATGGAAGTATGGAGCTATGGAGCCACCAGCCACCCAGGCTGGAGCTCTGGAGCTCTGGAGGTATGGAGCTCTGGTGCTATGGAAGTATGGAGCTCTGGTGCTATGGAAGTATGGAGCTATGGAGGTATGGAAGTATGGAGCTATGGAAGTATGGAGCTATGGAGCTCTGGAAGTATGGAGCTATGGAGCTCTGGAGGTATGGAGCCCTGGAGCTATGGAGCCCTGGAGCTATGGAAGTATGGAGCTCTGGTGCTATGGAGCTATGGAGCTCTGGTGCTATGGAGCTATGGAGCTATGGAGCTCTGGAGCTATGGAGCTCTGGAGGTATGGAGCTATGGAGCTATGGAGCTCTGGAGGTATGGAGCTATGGAGCTATGGAAGTATGGAGCTCTGGTGCTATGGAGCTATGGAGCTCTGGTGCTATGGAGCTATGGAGCTCTGGTGCTATGGAGCTATGGAGCTATGGAGCTCTGGAAGTATGGAGCTCTGGTGCTATGGAGCTATGGAGCTCTGGTGCTATGGAGCTATGGAGCTCTGGTGCTATGGAGCTCTGGTGCTATGGAGCTCTGGTGCTATGGAGCTATGGATCTCTGGTGCTATGGAGCTCTGGAGGTATGGAGCTCTGGAGGTATGGAGCTCTGGAGGTATGGAGCTATGGAGCCCTGGAGCTCTGGAGGTATGGAGCTATGGTGCTATGGAGCTCTGAAGCCATGGAGCTCTGGTGCTATGGAGCTATGGAGCTCTGGTGCTATGGAGCTATGGAGCTATGGAGCTCTGGAAGTATGGAGCTCTGGTGCTATGGAGCTATGGAGCTCTGGTGCTATGGAGCCATGGAGCTCTGGTGCTATGGAGCTCTGGAGCTCTGGAGGTATGGAGCTCTGGAGGTATTGAGCCCTGGAGCTCTGGAGGTATGGAGCTATGGTGCTATGGAGCTCTGAAGCCATGGAGCTCTGGTGCTATGGAGCTCTGGAGCTCTGGAGGTATGGAGCTCTGGAGGTATGGAGCTCTGGAGGTATGGAGCTATGGAGCCCTGGAGCTCTGGAGGTATGGAGCTATGGTGCTATGGAGCTCTGAAGCCATGGAGCTCTGGTGCTATGGAGCTCTGGAGGTATGGAGCTCTGGAGGTATGGAGCTCTGGAGGTATGGAGCTATGGAGCCCTGGAGCTCTGGAGGTATGGAGCTATGGTGCTATGGAGCTCTGAAGCCATGGAGCTCTGGTGCTATGGAGCTCTGGAGGTATGGAGCTCTGGAGGTATGGAGCTCTGGAGGTATGGAGCTATGGAGCCCTGGAGCTCTGGAGGTATGGAGCTATGGTGCTATGGAGCTCTGAAGCCATGGAGCTCTGGTGCTATGGAGCTATGGAGCTCTGGTGCTATGGAGCTATGGAGGTATGGAGCCACCAGCCAGCACCCTCCGTGGCTGGATCAATGGAAGTGTTTTAGGTACCAGGCAGCCAAAGGGCCGAGGCCTCACGCTCGACCACGCCGGCGCAGAGTTCCAGCCGCTCGGATAAGCTCTGTCACTCACCCGCCGCGCAGCCACCGGTAACGGGGAAATGTCGCCGCCTGGCGGACACGCCGTTGTAAATGAATGGGCTTTCGCACTTAGTGCAATTTTCGCCAACTCTCTGACTTAGAGCTATGGAAGTATGGAGCTATGGAGCCACCAGCCACCCAGGCTGGAGCTATGGAGCTCTGGAGGTATGGAGCTCAGGTGCTATGGAAGTATGGAGCTATGGAGCTATGGAAGTATGGAGCTATGGAGCTATGGAGCTCTGGAAGTATGGAGCTATGGAGCTCTGGAGGTATGGAGCTATGGAGCCCTGGAGCCCTGGAGCTATGGAGCTCTGGTGCTATGGAGGTATGGAGCTCTGGAGGTATGGAGCTCTGGAGGTATGGAGCTATGGAGCTATGGAGCCCTGGAGCTATGGAGCTATGGAGCCCTGGAGCTATGGAGCTATGGAGCCCTGGAGCTATGGAGCTATGGAGCTCTGGTGCTATGGAGCTATGGAGCTCTGGTGCTATGGAGCTATGGAGCTCTGGTGCTATGGAGCTATGGAGCTCTGGTGCTATGGAGCTATGGAGCTCTGGAAGTATGGAGCTATGGAGCTCTGAAGGTATGGAGCTATGGAGCCCTGGAGCTATGGAGCCCTGGAGCTATGGAAGTATGGAGCTCTGGTGCTATGGAGCTATGGAGCTCTGGTGCTATGGAGCTATGGAGCTCTGGAGCTATGGAGCTCTGGAGGTATGGAGCTATGGAGCTATGGAGCTCTGGAGGTATGGAGCTATGGAGCTATGGAAGTATGGAGCTCTGGTGCTATGGAGCTATGGAGCTCTGGTGCTATGGAGCTATGGAGCTCTGGTGCTATGGAGCTATGGAGCTCTGGAAGTATGGAGCTCTGGTGCTATGGAGCTATGGAGCTCTGGTGCTATGGAGCTATGGAGCTCTGGTGCTATGGAGCTATGGAGCTCTGGTGCTATGGAGCTCTGGTGCTATGGAGCTCTGGTAATATGGAGCTATGGAGCTCTGGTGCTATGGAGCTATGGAGCTCTGGAGGTATGGAGCTCTGGAGGTATGGAGCTCTGGAGGTATGGAGCTTTGGAGCCCTGGAGCTCTGGAGGTATGGAGCTATGGTGCTATGGAGCTCTGAAGCCATGGACCTCTGGTGCTATGGAGCTCTTGAGCTCTGGAGGTATGGAGCTCTGGAGGTATGGAGCTATGGAGCCCTGGAGCTCTGGAGGTATGGAGCTATGGTGCTATGGAGCTCTGAAGCCATGGAGCTCTGGTGCTATGGAGCTCTGGAGCTCTGGAGGTATGGAGCTCTGGAGGTATGGAGCTATGGAGCCCTGGAGCTCTGGAGGTATGGAGCTATGGTGCTATGGAGCTCTGAAGCCATGGAGCTCTGGTGCTATGGAGCTCTGGAGCTCTGGAGGTATGGAGCTCTGGAGGTATGGAGCTCTGGAGGTATGGAGCTATGGAGCCCTGGAGCTCTGGAGGTATGGAGCTATGGTGCTATGGAGCTCTGAAGCCATGGAGCTCTGGTGCTATGGAGCTCTGGAGGTATGGAGCTCTGGAGGTATGGAGCTATGGAGCCCTGGAGCTCTGGAGGTATGGAGCTATGGTGCTATGGAGCTCTGAAGCCATGGAGCTCTGGTGCTATGGAGCTCTGGAGGTATGGAGCTCTGGAGGTATGGAGCTCTGGAGGTATGGAGCTATGGAGCCCTGGAGCTCTGGAGGTATGGAGCTATGGTGCTATGGAGCTCTAAAGCCATGGAGCTCTGGTGCTATGGAGCTCTGGAGGTATGGAGCTCTGGAGGTATGGAGCTCTGGAGGTATGGAGCTATGGAGCCCTGGAGCTCTGGAGGTATGGAGCTATGGTGCTATGGAGCTCTGAAGCCATGGAGCTCTGGTGCTATGGAGCTATGGAGCTCTGGTGCTATGGAGCTATGGAGGTATGGAGCCACCAGCCAGCACCCTCCGTGGCTGGATCAATGGAAGTGTTTTAGGTACCAGGCAGCCAAAGGGCCGAGGCCTCACGCTCGACCACGCCGGCGCAGAGTTCCAGCCGCTCGGATAAGCTCTGTCACTCACCCGCCGCGCAGCCACCGGTAACGGGGAAATGTCGCCGCCTTGTGGACACGCCGTTGTAAATGAATGGGCTTTCGCACTTAGTGCAATTTTCGCCAACTCTCTGACTTAGAGCTATGGAAGTATGGAGCTATGGAGCCACCAGCCACCCAGGCTGGAGCTCTGGAGCTCTGGAGGTATGGAGCTCTGGTGCAATGGAAGTATGGAGCTCTGGTGCTATGGAAGTATGGAGCTATGGAGGTATGGAAGTATGGAGCTATGGAAGTATGGAGCTATGGAGCTCTGGAAGTATGGAGCTATGGAGCTCTGGAGGTATGGAGCCCTGGAGCTATGGAGCCCTGGAGCTATGGAAGTATGGAGCTCTGGTGCTATGGAGCTATGGAGCTCTGGTGCTATGGAGCTATGGAGCTATGGAGCTCTGGAGCTATGGAGCTCTGGAGGTATGGAGCTATGGAGCTATGGAGCTCTGGAGGTATGGAGCTATGGAGCTATGGAAGTATGGAGCTCTGGTGCTATGGAGCTATGGAGCTCTGGTGCTATGGAGCTATGGAGCTCTGGTGCTATGGAGCTATGGAGCTATGGAGCTCTGGAAGTATGGAGCTCTGGTGCTATGGAGCTATGGAGCTCTGGTGCTATGGAGCTATGGAGCTCTGGTGCTATGGAGTTCTGGTGCTATGGAGCTCTGGTGCTATGGAGCTATGGAGCTCTGGTGCTATGGAGCTCTGGAGGTATGGAGCTCTGGAGGTATGGAGCTATGGAGCCCTGGAGCTCTGGAGGTATGGAGCTATGGTGCTATGGAGCTCTGAAGCCATGGAGCTCTGGTGCTATGGAGCTATGGAGCTCTGGTGCTATGGAGCTATGGAGCTATGGAGCTCTGGAAGTATGGAGCTCTGGTGCTATGGAGCTATGGAGCTCTGGTGCTATGGAGCTATGGAGCTCTGGTGCTATGGAGCTATGGAGCTCTGGTGCTATGGAGCTCTGGTGCTATGGAGCTCTGGTGCTATGGAGCTATGGAGCTCTGGTGCTATGGAGCTATGGAGCTCTGGAGGTATGGAGCTCTGGAGGTATGGAGCTCTGGAGGTATGGAGCTATGGAGCCCTGGAGCTCTGGAGGTATGGAGCTATGGTGCTATGGAGCTCTGAAGCCATGGAGCTCTGGTGCTATGGAGCTCTGGAGCTCTGGAGGTATGGAGCTCTGGAGGTATGGAGCTATGGAGCCCTGGAGCTCTGGAGGTATGGAGCTATGGTGCTATGGAGCTCTGAAGCCATGGAGCTCTGGTGCTATGGAGCTCTGGAGGTATGGAGCTCTGGAGGTATGGAGCTCTGGAGGTATGGAGCTATGGAGCCCTGGAGCTCTGGAGGTATGGAGCTATGGTGCTATGGAGCTCTGAAGCCATGGAGCTCTGGTGCTATGGAGCTCTGGAGCTCTGGAGGTATGGAGCTCTGGAGGTATGGAGCTCTGGAGGTATGGAGCTATGGAGCCCTGGAGCTCTGGAGGTATGGAGCTATGGTGCTATGGAGCTCTGAAGCCATGGAGCTCTGGTGCTATGGAGCTATGGAGCTCTGGTGCTATGGAGCTATGGAGGTATGGAGCCACCAGCCAGCACCCTCCGTGGCTGGATCAATGGAAGTGTTTTAGGTACCAGGCAGCCAAAGGGCCGAGGCCTCACGCTCGACCACGCCGGCGCAGAGTTCCAGCCGCTCGGATAAGCTCTGTCACTCACCCGCCGCGCAGCCACCGGTAACGGGGAAATGTCGCCGCCTGGCGGACACGCCGTTGTAAATGAATGGGCTTTCGCACTTAGTGCAATTTTCGCCAACTCTCTGACTTAGAGCTATGGAAGTATGGAGCTATGGAGCCACCAGCCACCCAGGCTGGAGCTCTGGAGCTCTGGAGGTATGGAGCTCTGGTGCTATGGAAGTATGGAGCTCTGGTGCTATGGAAGTATGGAGCTATGGAGGTATGGAAGTATGGAGCTATGGAAGTATGGAGCTATGGAGCTATGGAAGTATGGAGCTATGGAGCTCTGGAGGTATGGAGCCCTGGAGCTATGGAGCCCTGGAGCTATGGAAGTATGGAGCTCTGGTGCTATGGAGCTATGGAGCTCTGGTGCTATGGAGCTATGGAGCTATGGAGCTCTGGAGCTATGGAGCTCTGGAGGTATGGAGCTATGGAGCTATGGAGCTCTGGAGGTATGGAGCTATGGAGCTATGGAAGTATGGAGCTCTGGTGCTATGGAGCTATGGAGCTCTGGTGCTATGGAGCTATGGAGCTCTGGTGCTATGGAGCTATGGAGCTATGGAGCTCTGGAAGTATGGAGCTCTGGTGCTATGGAGCTATGGAGCTCTGGTGCTATGGAGCTATGGAGCTCTGGTGCTATGGAGCTATGGAGCTCTGGTGCTATGGAGCTCTGGTGCTATGGAGCTCTGGTGCTATGGAGCTATGGAGCTCTGGTGCTATGGAGCTATGGAGCTCTGGAGGTATGGAGCTCTGGAGGTATGGAGCTCTGGAGGTATGGAGCTATGGAGCCCTGGAGCTCTGGAGGTATGGAGCTATGGTGCTATGGAGCTCTGAAGCCATGGAGCTCTGGTGCTATGGAGCTCTGGAGCTCTGGAGGTATGGAGCTCTGGAGGTATGGAGCTATGGAGCCCTGGAGCTCTGGAGGTATGGAGCTATGGAGCTCTGAAGCCATGGAGCTCTGGTGCTATGGAGCTCTGGAGCTCTGGAGGTATGGAGCTCTGGAGGTATGGAGCTCTGGAGGTATGGAGCTATGGAGCCCTGGAGCTCTGGAGGTATGGAGCTATGGTGCTATGGAGCTCTGAAGCCATGGAGCTCTGGTGCTATGGAGCTCTGGAGGTATGGAGCTCTGGAGGTATGGAGCTCTGGAGGTATGGAGCTATGGAGCCCTGGAGCTCTGGAGGTATGGAGCTATGGTGCTATGGAGCTCTGAAGCCATGGAGCTCTGGTGCTATGGAGCTCTGGAGGTATGGAGCTCTGGAGGTATGGAGCTCTGGAGGTATGGAGCTATGGAGCCCTGGAGCTCTGGAGGTATGGAGCTATGGTGCTATGGAGCTCTGAAGCCATGGAGCTCTGGTGCTATGGAGCTATGGAGCTCTGGTGCTATGGAGCTATGGAGGTATGGAGCCACCAGCCAGCACCCTCCGTGGCTGGATCAATGGAAGTGTTTTAGGTACCAGGCAGCCAAAGGTCCGAGGCCTCACGCTCGACCACGCCGGCGCAGAGTTCCAGCCGCTCGGATAAGCTCTGTCACTCACCCGCCGCGCAGCCACCGGTAACGGGGAAATGTCGCCGCCTGGCGGACACGCCGTTGTAAATGAATGGGCTTTCGCACTTAGTGCAATTTTCGCCAACTCTCTGACTTAGAGCTATGGAAGTATGGAGCTATGGAGCCACCAGCCACCCAGGCTGGAGCTATGGAGCTCTGGAGGTATGGAGCTCAGGTGCTATGGAAGTATGGAGCTATGGAGCTATGGAAGTATGGAGCTATGGAGCTATGGAGCTCTGGAAGTATGGAGCTATGGAGCTCTGGAGGTATGGAGCTATGGAGCCCTGGAGCCCTGGAGCTATGGAGCTCTGGTGCTATGGAGGTATGGAGCTCTGGAGGTATGGAGCTCTGGAGGTATGGAGCTATGGAGCTATGGAGCCCTGGAGCTATGGAGCTATGGAGCCCTGGAGCTATGGAGCTATGGAGCCCTGGAGCTATGGAGCTATGGAGCTCTGGTGCTATGGAGCTATGGAGCTCTGGTGCTATGGAGCTATGGAGCTCTGGTGCTATGGAGCTATGGAGCTCTGGTGCTATGGAGCTATGGAGCTCTGGAAGTATGGAGCTATGGAGCTCTGGAGGTATGGAGCTATGGAGCCCTGGAGCTATGGAGCCCTGGAGCTATGGAAGTATGGAGCTCTGGTGCTATGGAGCTATGGAGCTCTGGTGCTATGGAGCTATGGAGCTCTGGAGCTATGGAGCTCTGGAGGTATGGAGCTATGGAGCTATGGAGCTCTGGAGGTATGGAGCTATGGAGCTATGGAAGTATGGAGCTCTGGTGCTATGGAGCTATGGAGCTCTGGTGCTATGGAGCTATGGAGCTCTGGTGCTATGGAGCTATGGAGCTATGGAGCTCTGGAAGTATGGAGCTCTGGTGCTATGGAGCTATGGAGCTCTGGTGCTATGGAGCTATGGAGCTCTGGTGCTATGGAGCTATGGAGCTCTGGTGCTATGGAGCTCTGGTGCTATGGAGCTCTGGTGCTATGGAGCTATGGAGCTCTGGTGCTATGGAGCTATGGAGCTCTGGAGGTATGGAGCTCTGGAGGTATGGAGCTCTGGAGGTATGGAGCTTTGGAGCCCTGGAGCTCTGGAGGTATGGAGCTATGGTGCTATGGAGCTCTGAAGCCATGGAGCTCTGGTGCTATGGAGCTCTGGAGCTCTGGAGGTATGGAGCTCTGGAGGTATGGAGCTATGGAGCCCTGGAGCTCTGGAGGTATGGAGCTATGGTGCTATGGAGCTCTGAAGCCATGGAGCTCTGGTGCTATGGAGCTCTGGAGCTCTGGAGGTATGGAGCTCTGGAGGTATGGAGCTATGGAGCCCTGGAGCTCTGGAGGTATGGAGCTATGGTGCTATGGAGCTCTGAAGCCATGGAGCTCTGGTGCTATGGAGCTCTGGAGCTCTGGAGGTATGGAGCTCTGGAGGTATGGAGCTCTGGAGGTATGGAGCTATGGAGCCCTGGAGCTCTGGAGGTATGGAGCTATGGTGCTATGGAGCTCTGAAGCCATGGAGCTCTGGTGCTATGGAGCTCTGGAGCTATGGAGCTCTGGTGCTATGGAGCTATGGAGCTCTGGTGCTATGGAGCTATGGAGCTCTGGTGCTATGGAGCTATGGAGCTCTGGTGCTATGGAGCTATGGAGCTCTGGAAGTATGGAGCTATGGAGCTCTGGAGGTATGGAGCTATGGAGCCCTGGAGCTATGGAGCCCTGGAGCTATGGAAGTATGGAGCTCTGGTGCTATGGAGCTATGGAGCTCTGGTGCTATGGAGCTATGGAGCTCTGGAGCTATGGAGCTCTGGAGGTATGGAGCTATGGAGCTATGGAGCTCTGGAGGTATGGAGCTATGGAGCTATGGAAGTATGGAGCTCTGGTGCTATGGAGCTATGGAGCTCTGGTGCTATGGAGCTATGGAGCTCTGGTGCTATGGAGCTATGGAGCTATGGAGCTCTGGAAGTATGGAGCTCTGGTGCTATGGAGCTATGGAGCTCTGGTGCTATGGAGCTATGGAGCTCTGGTGCTATGGAGCTATGGAGCTCTGGTGCTATGGAGCTCTGGTGCTATGGAGCTCTGGTGCTATGGAGCTATGGAGCTCTGGTGCTATGGAGCTATGGAGCTCTGGAGGTATGGAGCTCTGGAGGTATGGAGCTCTGGAGGTATGGAGCTTTGGAGCCCTGGAGCTCTGGAGGTATGGAGCTATGGTGCTATGGAGCTCTGAAGCCATGGAGCTCTGGTGCTATGGAGCTCTGGAGCTCTGGAGGTATGGAGCTCTGGAGGTATGGAGCTATGGAGCCCTGGAGCTCTGGAGGTATGGAGCTATGGTGCTATGGAGCTCTGAAGCCATGGAGCTCTGGTGCTATGGAGCTCTGGAGCTCTGGAGCTCTGGAGGTATGGAGCTCTGGAGGTATGGAGCTATGGAGCCCTGGAGCTCTGGAGGTATGGAGCTATGGTGCTATGGAGCTCTGAAGCCATGGAGCTCTGGTGCTATGGAGCTCTGGAGCTCTGGAGGTATGGAGCTCTGGAGGTATGGAGCTCTGGAGGTATGGAGCTATGGAGCCCTGGAGCTCTGGAGGTATGGAGCTATGGTGCTATGGAGCTCTGAAGCCATGGAGCTCTGGTGCTATGGAGCTCTGGAGGTATGGAGCTCTGGAGGTATGGAGCTCTGGAGGTATGGAGCTATGGAGCCCTGGAGCTCTGGAGGTATGGAGCTATGGTGCTATGGAGCTCTGAAGCCATGGAGCTCTGGTGCTATGGAGCTATGGAGCTCTGGTGCTATGGAGCTATGGAGGTATGGAGCCACCAGCCAGCACCCTCCGTGGCTGGATCAATGGAAGTGTTTTAGGTACCAGGCAGCCAAAGGGCCGAGGCCTCACGCTCGACCACGCCGGCGCAGAGTTCCAGCCGCTCGGATAAGCTCTGTCACTCACCCGCCGCGCAGCCACCGGTAACGGGGAAATGTCGCCGCCTTGTGGACACGCCGTTGTAAATGAATGGGCTTTCGCACTTAGTGCAATTTTCGCCAACTCTCTGACTTAGAGCTATGGAAGTATGGAGCTATGGAGCCACCAGCCACCCAGGCTGGAGCTCTGGAGCTCTGGAGGTATGGAGCTCTGGTGCTATGGAAGTATGGAGCTCTGGTGCTATGGAAGTATGGAGCTATGGAGGTATGGAAGTATGGAGCTATGGAAGTATGGAGCTATGGAGCTCTGGAAGTATGGAGCTATGGAGCTCTGGAGGTATGGAGCCCTGGAGCTATGGAGCCCTGGAGCTATGGAAGTATGGAGCTCTGGTGCTATGGAGCTATGGAGCTCTGGTGCTATGGAGCTATGGAGCTATGGAGCTCTGGAGCTATGGAGCTCTGGAGGTATGGAGCTATGGAGCTATGGAGCTCTGGAGGTATGGAGCTATGGAGCTATGGAAGTATGGAGCTCTGGTGCTATGGAGCTATGGAGCTCTGGTGCTATGGAGCTATGGAGCTCTGGTGCTATGGAGCTATGGAGCTATGGAGCTCTGGAAGTATGGAGCTCTGGTGCTATGGAGCTATGGAGCTCTGGTGCTATGGAGCTATGGAGCTCTGGTGCTATGGAGCTCTGGTGCTATGGAGCTCTGGTGCTATGGAGCTATGGAGCTCTGGTGCTATGGAGCTCTGGAGGTATGGAGCTCTGGAGGTATGGAGCTCTGGAGGTATGGAGCTATGGAGCCCTGGAGCTCTGGAGGTATGGAGCTATGGTGCTATGGAGCTCTGAAGCCATGGAGCTCTGGTGCTATGGAGCTATGGAGCTCTGGTGCTATGGAGCTATGGAGCTATGGAGCTCTGGAAGTATGGAGCTCTGGTGCTATGGAGCTATGGAGCTCTGGTGCTATGGAGCTATGGAGCTCTGGTGCTATGGAGCTATGGAGCTCTGGTGCTATGGAGCTCTGGTGCTATGGAGCTCTGGTGCTATGGAGCTATGGAGCTCTGGTGCTATGGAGCTATGGAGCTCTGGAGGTATGGAGCTCTGGAGGTATGGAGCTCTGGAGGTATGGAGCTATGGAGCCCTGGAGCTCTGGAGGTATGGAGCTATGGTGCTATGGAGCTCTGAAGCCACGGAGCTCTGGTGCTAGTGAGCTCTGGAGCTCTGGAGGTATGGAGCTCTGGAGGTATTGAGCCCTGGAGCTCTGGAGGTATGGAGCTATGGTGCTATGGAGCTCTGAAGCCATGGAGCTCTGGTGCTATGGAGCTCTGGAGCTCTGGAGGTATGGAGCTCTGGAGGTATGGAGCTCTGGAGGTATGGAGCTATGGAGCCCTGGAGCTCTGGAGGTATGGAGCTATGGTGCTATGGAGCTCTGAAGCCATGGAGCTCTGGTGCTATGGAGCTCTGGAGGTATGGAGCTCTGGAGGTATGGAGCTCTGGAGGTATGGAGCTATGGAGCCCTGGAGCTCTGGAGGTATGGAGCTATGGTGCTATGGAGCTCTGAAGCCATGGAGCTCTGGTGCTATGGAGCTCTGGAGGTATGGAGCTCTGGAGGTATGGAGCTCTGGAGGTATGGAGCTATGGAGCCCTGGAGCTCTGGAGGTATGGAGCTATGGTGCTATGGAGCTCTGAAGCCATGGAGCTCTGGTGCTATGGAGCTATGGAGCTCTGGTGCTATGGAGCTATGGAGGTATGGAGCCACCAGCCAGCACCCTCCGTGGCTGGATCAATGGAAGTGTTTTAGGTACCAGGCAGCCAAAGGGCCGAGGCCTCACGCTCGACCACGCCGGCGCAGAGTTCCAGCCGCTCGGATAAGCTCTGTCACTCACCCGCCGCGCAGCCACCGGTAACGGGGAAATGTCGCCGCCTGGCGGACACGCCGTTGTAAATGAATGGGCTTTCGCACTTAGTGCAATTTTCGCCAACTCTCTGACTTAGAGCTATGGAAGTATGGAGCTATGGAGCCACCAGCCACCCAGGCTGGAGCTATGGAGCTCTGGAGGTATGGAGCTCAGGTGCTATGGAAGTATGGAGCTATGGAGCTATGGAAGTATGGAGCTATGGAGCTATGGAGCTCTGGAAGTATGGAGCTATGGAGCTCTGGAGGTATGGAGCTATGGAGCCCTGGAGCCCTGGAGCTATGGAGCTCTGGTGCTATGGAGGTATGGAGCTCTGGAGGTATGGAGCTCTGGAGGTATGGAGCTATGGAGCTATGGAGCCCTGGAGCTATGGAGCTATGGAGCCCTGGAGCTATGGAGCTATGGAGCCCTGGAGCTATGGAGCTATGGAGCTCTGGTGCTATGGAGCTATGGAGCTCTGGTGCTATGGAGCTATGGAGCTCTGGTGCTATGGAGCTATGGAGCTCTGGTGCTATGGAGCTATGGAGCTCTGGAAGTATGGAGCTATGGAGCTCTGGAGGTATGGAGCTATGGAGCCCTGGAGCTATGGAGCCCTGGAGCTATGGAAGTATGGAGCTCTGGTGCTATGGAGCTATGGAGCTCTGGTGCTATGGAGCTATGGAGCTCTGGAGCTATGGAGCTCTGGAGGTATGGAGCTATGGAGCTATGGAGCTCTGGAGGTATGGAGCTATGGAGCTATGGAAGTATGGAGCTCTGGTGCTATGGAGCTATGGAGCTCTGGTGCTATGGAGCTATGGAGCTCTGGTGCTATGGAGCTATGGAGCTATGGAGCTCTGGAAGTATGGAGCTCTGGTGCTATGGAGCTATGGAGCTCTGGTGCTATGGAGCTATGGAGCTCTGGTGCTATGGAGCTATGGAGCTCTGGTGCTATGGAGCTCTGGTGCTATGGAGCTCTGGTGCTATGGAGCTATGGAGCTCTGGTGCTATGGAGCTATGGAGCTCTGGAGGTATGGAGCTCTGGAGGTATGGAGCTCTGGAGGTATGGAGCTTTGGAGCCCTGGAGCTCTGGAGGTATGGAGCTATGGTGCTATGGAGCTCTGAAGCCATGGAGCTCTGGTGCTATGGAGCTCTGGAGCTCTGGAGGTATGGAGCTCTGGAGGTATGGAGCTATGGAGCCCTGGAGCTCTGGAGGTATGGAGCTATGGTGCTATGGAGCTCTGAAGCCATGGAGCTCTGGTGCTATGGAGCTCTGGAGCTCTGGAGGTATGGAGCTCTGGAGGTATGGAGCTATGGAGCCCTGGAGCTCTGGAGGTATGGAGCTATGGTGCTATGGAGCTCTGAAGCCATGGAGCTCTGGTGCTATGGAGCTCTGGAGCTCTGGAGGTATGCTCTGGAGGTATGGAGCTCTGGAGGTATGGAGCTATGGAGCCCTGGAGCTCTGGAGGTATGGAGCTATGGTGCTATGGAGCTCTGAAGCCATGGAGCTCTGGTGCTATGGAGCTCTGGAGGTATGGAGCTCTGGAGGTATGGAGCTCTGGAGGTATGGAGCTATGGAGCCCTGGAGCTCTGGAGGTATGGAGCTATGGTGCTATGGAGCTCTGAAGCCATGGAGCTCTGGTGCTATGGAGCTCTGGAGGTATGGAGCTCTGGAGGTATGGAGCTCTGGAGGTATGGAGCTATGGAGCCCTGGAGCTCTGGAGGTATGGAGCTATGGTGCTATGGAGCTCTGAAGCCATGGAGCTCTGGTGCTATGGAGCTCTGGAGGTATGGAGCTCTGGAGGTATGGAGCTCTGGAGGTATGGAGCTATGGAGCCCTGGAGCTCTGGAGGTATGGAGCTATGGTGCTATGGAGCTCTGAAGCCATGGAGCTCTGGTGCTATGGAGCTATGGAGCTCTGGTGCTATGGAGCTATGGAGGTATGGAGCCACCAGCCAGCACCCTCCGTGGCTGGATCAATGGAAGTGTTTTAGGTACCAGGCAGCCAAAGGGCCGAGGCCTCACGCTCGACCACGCCGGCGCAGAGTTCCAGCCGCTCGGATAAGCTCTGTCACTCACCCGCCGCGCAGCCACCGGTAACGGGGAAATGTCGCCGCCTTGTGGACACGCCGTTGTAAATGAATGGGCTTTCGCACTTAGTGCAATTTTCGCCAACTCTCTGACTTAGAGCTATGGAAGTATGGAGCTATGGAGCCACCAGCCACCCAGGCTGGAGCTCTGGAGCTCTGGAGGTATGGAGCTCTGGTGCTATGGAAGTATGGAGCTCTGGTGCTATGGAAGTATGGAGCTATGGAGGTATGGAAGTATGGAGCTATGGAAGTATGGAGCTATGGAGCTCTGGAAGTATGGAGCTATGGAGCTCTGGAGGTATGGAGCCCTGGAGCTATGGAGCCCTGGAGCTATGGAAGTATGGAGCTCTGGTGCTATGGAGCTATGGAGCTCTGGTGCTATGGAGCTATGGAGCTATGGAGCTCTGGAGCTATGGAGCTCTGGAGGTATGGAGCTATGGAGCTATGGAGCTCTGGAGGTATGGAGCTATGGAGCTATGGAAGTATGGAGCTCTGGTGCTATGGAGCTATGGAGCTCTGGTGCTATGGAGCTATGGAGCTCTGGTGCTATGGAGCTATGGAGCTATGGAGCTATGGAAGTATGGAGCTCTGGTGCTATGGAGCTATGGAGCTCTGGTGCTATGGAGCTATGGAGCTCTGGTGCTATGGAGCTCTGGTGCTATGGAGCTCTGGTGCTATGGAGCTATGTAGCTCTGGTGCTATGGAGCTCTGGAGGTATGGAGCTCTGGAGGTATGGAGCTCTGGAGGTATGGAGCTATGGAGCCCTGGAGCTCTGGAGGTATGGAGCTATGGTGCTATGGAGCTCTGAAGCCATGGAGCTCTGGTGCTATGGAGCTATGGAGCTCTGGTGCTATGGAGCTATGGAGCTATGGAGCTCTGGAAGTATGGAGCTCTGGTGCTATGGAGCTATGGAGCTCTGGTGCTATGGAGCTATGGAGCTCTGGTGCTATGGAGCTATGGAGCTCTGGTGCTATGGAGCTCTGGTGCTATGGAGCTCTGGTGCTATGGAGCTATGGAGCTCTGGTGCTATGGAGCTATGGAGCTCTGGAGGTATGGAGCTCTGGAGGTATGGAGCTCTGGAGGTATGGAGCTATGGAGCCCTGGAGCTCTGGAGGTATGGAGCTCTGAAGCCACGGAGCTCTGGTGCTATGGAGCTCTGGAGCTCTGGAGGTATGGAGCTCTGGAGGTATGGAGCTATGGAGCCCTGGAGCTCTGGAGGTATGGAGCTATGGTGCTATGGAGCTCTGAAGCCATGGAGCTCTGGTGCTATGGAGCTCTGGAGCTCTGGAGGTATGGAGCTCTGGAGGTATGGAGCTCTGGAGGTATGGAGCTATGGAGCCCTGGAGCTCTGGAGGTATGGAGCTATGGTGCTATGGAGCTCTGAAGCCATGGAGCTCTGGTGCTATGGAGCTCTGGAGGTATGGAGCTCTGGAGGTATGGAGCTCTGGAGGTATGGAGCTATGGAGCCCTGGAGCTCTGGAGGTATGGAGCTATGGTGCTATGGAGCTCTGAAGCCATGGAGCTCTGGTGCTATGGAGCTCTGGAGGTATGGAGCTCTGGAGGTATGGAGCTCTGGAGGTATGGAGCTATGGAGCCCTGGAGCTCTGGAGGTATGGAGCTATGGTGCTATGGAGCTCTGAAGCCATGGAGCTCTGGTGCTATGGAGCTATGGAGCTCTGGTGCTATGGAGCTATGGAGGTATGGAGCCACCAGCCAGCACCCTCCGTGGCTGGATCAATGGAAGTGTTTTAGGTACCAGGCAGCCAAAGGGCCGAGGCCTCACGCTCGACCACGCCGGCGCAGAGTTCCAGCCGCTCGGATAAGCTCTGTCACTCACCCGCCGCGCAGCCACCGGTAACGGGGAAATGTCGCCGCCTGGCGGACACGCCGTTGTAAATGAATGGGCTTTCGCACTTAGTGCAATTTTCGCCAACTCTCTGACTTAGAGCTATGGAAGTATGGAGCTATGGAGCCACCAGCCACCCAGGCTGGAGCTATGGAGCTCTGGAGGTATGGAGCTCAGGTGCTATGGAAGTATGGAGCTATGGAGCTATGGAAGTATGGAGCTATGGAGCTATGGAGCTCTGGAAGTATGGAGCTATGGAGCTCTGGAGGTATGGAGCTATGGAGCCCTGGAGCCCTGGAGCTATGGAGCTCTGGTGCTATGGAGGTATGGAGCTCTGGAGGTATGGAGCTCTGGAGGTATGGAGCTATGGAGCTATGGAGCCCTGGAGCTATGGAGCTATGGAGCCCTGGAGCTATGGAGCTATGGAGCCCTGGAGCTATGGAGCTATGGAGCTCTGGTGCTATGGAGCTATGGAGCTCTGGTGCTATGGAGCTATGGAGCTCTGGTGCTATGGAGCTATGGAGCTCTGGTGCTATGGAGCTATGGAGCTCTGGAAGTATGGAGCTATGGAGCTCTGGAGGTATGGAGCTATGGAGCCCTGGAGCTATGGAGCCCTGGAGCTATGGAAGTATGGAGCTCTGGTGCTATGGAGCTATGGAGCTCTGGTGCTATGGAGCTATGGAGCTCTGGAGCTATGGAGCTATGGAGGTATGGAGCTATGGAGCTATGGAGCTCTGGAGGTATGGAGCTATGGAGCTATGGAAGTATGGAGCTCTGGTGCTATGGAGCTATGGAGCTCTGGTGCTATGGAGCTATGGAGCTCTGGTGCTATGGAGCTATGGAGCTATGGAGCTCTGGAAGTATGGAGCTCTGGTGCTATGGAGCTATGGAGCTCTGGTGCTATGGAGCTATGGAGCTCTGGTGCTATGGAGCTATGGAGCTCTGGTGCTATGGAGCTCTGGTGCTATGGAGCTCTGGTGCTATGGAGCTATGGAGCTCTGGTGCTATGGAGCTATGGAGCTCTGGAGGTATGGAGCTCTGGAGGTATGGAGCTCTGGAGGTATGGAGCTTTGGAGCCCTGGAGCTCTGGAGGTATGGAGCTATGGTGCTATGGAGCTCTGAAGCCATGGAGCTCTGGTGCTATGGAGCTCTGGAGCTCTGGAGGTATGGAGCTCTGGAGGTATGGAGCCCTGGAGCTCTGGAGGTATGGAGCTATGGTGCTATGGAGCTCTGAAGCCATGGAGCTCTGGTGCTATGGAGCTCTGGAGGTATGGAGCTCTGGAGGTATGGAGCTCTGGAGGTATGGAGCTATGGAGCCCTGGAGCTCTGGAGGTATGGAGCTATGGTGCTATGGAGCTCTGAAGCCATGGAGCTCTGGTGCTATGGAGCTATGGAGCTCTGGTGCTATGGAGCTATGGAGGTATGGAGCCACCAGCCAGCACCCTCCGTGGCTGGATCAATGGAAGTGTTTTAGGTACCAGGCAGCCAAAGGGCCGAGGCCTCACGCTCGACCACGCCGGCGCAGAGTTCCAGCCGCTCGGATAAGCTCTGTCACTCACCCGCCGCGCAGCCACCGGTAACGGGGAAATGTCGCCGCCTTGTGGACACGCCGTTGTAAATGAATGGGTTTTCGCACTTAGTGCAATTTTCGCCAACTCTCTGACTTAGAGCTATGGAAGTATGGAGCTATGGAGCCACCAGCCACCCAGGCTGGAGCTCTGGAGCTCTGGAGGTATGGAGCTCTGGTGCTATGGAAGTATGGAGCTCTGGTGCTATGGAAGTATGGAGCTATGGAGGTATGGAAGTATGGAGCTATGGAAGTATGGAGCTATGGAGCTCTGGAAGTATGGAGCTATGGAGCTCTGGAGGTATGGAGCCCTGGAGCTATGGAGCCCTGGAGCTATGGAAGTATGGAGCTCTGGTGCTATGGAGCTATGGAGCTCTGGTGCTATGGAGCTATGGAGCTATGGAGCTCTGGAGCTATGGAGCTCTGGAGGTATGGAGCTATGGAGCTATGGAGCTCTGGAGGTATGGAGCTATGGAGCTATGGAAGTATGGAGCTCTGGTGCTATGGAGCTATGGAGCTCTGGTGCTATGGAGCTATGGAGCTCTGGTGCTATGGAGCTATGGAGCTATGGAGCTCTGGAAGTATGGAGCTCTGGTGCTATGGAGCTATGGAGCTCTGGTGCTATGGAGCTATGGAGCTCTGGTGCTATGGAGCTCTGGTGCTATGGAGCTCTGGTGCTATGGAGCTATGGATCTCTGGTGCTATGGAGCTCTGGAGGTATGGAGCTCTGGAGGTATGGAGCTCTGGAGGTATGGAGCTATGGAGCCCTGGAGCTCTGGAGGTATGGAGCTATGGTGCTATGGAGCTCTGAAGCCATGGAGCTCTGGTGCTATGGAGCTATGGAGCTCTGGTGCTATGGAGCTATGGAGCTATGGAGCTCTGGAAGTATGGAGCTCTGGTGCTATGGAGCTATGGAGCTCTGGTGCTATGGAGCCATGGAGCTCTGGTGCTATGGAGCTCTGGAGCTCTGGAGGTATGGAGCTCTGGAGGTATGGAGCTATGGAGCCCTGGAGCTCTGGAGGTATGGAGCTATGGTGCTATGGAGCTCTGAAGCCATGGAGCTCTGGTGCTATGGAGCTCTGGAGCTCTGGAGGTATGGAGCTCTGGAGGTATGGAGCTCTGGAGGTATGGAGCTATGGAGCCCTGGAGCTCTGGAGGTATGGAGCTATGGTGCTATGGAGCTCTGAAGCCATGGAGCTCTGGTGCTATGGAGCTCTGGAGGTATGGAGCTCTGGAGGTATGGAGCTCTGGAGGTATGGAGCTATGGAGCCCTGGAGCTCTGGAGGTATGGAGCTATGGTGCTATGGAGCTCTGAAGCCATGGAGCTCTGGTGCTATGGAGCTCTGGAGGTATGGAGCTCTGGAGGTATGGAGCTCTGGAGGTATGGAGCTATGGAGCCCTGGAGCTGTGGAGGTATGGAGCTATGGTGCTATGGAGCTCTGAAGCCATGGAGCTCTGGTGCTATGGAGCTATGGAGCTCTGGTGCTATGGAGCTATGGAGGTATGGAGCCACCAGCCAGCACCCTCCGTGGCTGGATCAATGGAAGTGTTTTAGGTACCAGGCAGCCAAAGGTCCGAGGCCTCACGCTCGACCACGCCGGCGCAGAGTTCCAGCCGCTCGGATAAGCTCTGTCACTCACCCGCCGCGCAGCCACCGGTAACGGGGAAATGTCGCCGCCTGGCGGACACGCCGTTGTAAATGAATGGGCTTTCGCACTTAGTGCAATTTTCGCCAACTCTCTGACTTAGAGCTATGGAAGTATGGAGCTATGGAGCCACCAGCCACCCAGGCTGGAGCTATGGAGCTCTGGAGGTATGGAGCTCAGGTGCTATGGAAGTATGGAGCTATGGAGCTATGGAAGTATGGAGCTATGGAGCTATGGAGCTCTGGAAGTATGGAGCTATGGAGCTCTGGAGGTATGGAGCTATGGAGCCCTGGAGCCCTGGAGCTATGGAGCTCTGGTGCTATGGAGGTATGGAGCTCTGGAGGTATGGAGCTCTGGAGGTATGGAGCTATGGAGCTATGGAGCCCTGGAGCTATGGAGCTATGGAGCCCTGGAGCTATGGAGCTATGGAGCCCTGGAGCTATGGAGCTATGGAGCTCTGGTGCTATGGAGCTATGGAGCTCTGGTGCTATGGAGCTATGGAGCTCTGGTGCTATGGAGCTATGGAGCTCTGGTGCTATGGAGCTATGGAGCTCTGGAAGTATGGAGCTATGGAGCTCTGGAGGTATGGAGCTATGGAGCCCTGGAGCTATGGAGCCCTGGAGCTATGGAAGTATGGAGCTCTGGTGCTATGGAGCTATGGAGCTCTGGTGCTATGGAGCTATGGAGCTCTGGAGCTATGGAGCTCTGGAGGTATGGAGCTATGGAGCTATGGAGCTCTGGAGGTATGGAGCTATGGAGCTATGGAAGTATGGAGCTCTGGTGCTATGGAGCTATGGAGCTCTGGTGCTATGGAGCTATGGAGCTCTGGTGCTATGGAGCTATGGAGCTATGGAGCTCTGGAAGTATGGAGCTCTGGTGCTATGGAGCTATGGAGCTCTGGTGCTATGGAGCTATGGAGCTCTGGTGCTATGGAGCTATGGAGCTCTGGTGCTATGGAGCTCTGGTGCTATGGAGCTCTGGTGCTATGGAGCTATGGAGCTCTGGTGCTATGGAGCTATGGAGCTCTGGAGGTATGGAGCTCTGGAGGTATGGAGCTCTGGAGGTATGGAGCTTTGGAGCCCTGGAGCTCTGGAGGTATGGAGCTATGGTGCTATGGAGCTCTGAAGCCATGGAGCTCTGGTGCTATGGAGCTCTGGAGCTCTGGAGGTATGGAGCTCTGGAGGTATGGAGCTATGGAGCCCTGGAGCTCTGGAGGTATGGAGCTATGGTGCTATGGAGCTCTGAAGCCATGGAGCTCTGGTGCTATGGAGCTCTGGAGCTCTGGAGGTATGGAGCTCTGGAGGTATGGAGCTATGGAGCCCTGGAGCTCTGGAGGTATGGAGCTATGGTGCTATGGAGCTCTGAAGCCATGGAGCTCTGGTGCTATGGAGCTCTGGAGCTCTGGAGGTATGGAGCTCTGGAGGTATGGAGCTCTGGAGGTATGGAGCTATGGAGCCCTGGAGCTCTGGAGGTATGGAGCTATGGTGCTATGGAGCTCTGAAGCCATGGAGCTCTGGTGCTATGGAGCTCTGGAGGTATGGAGCTCTGGAGGTATGGAGCTCTGGAGGTATGGAGCTATGGAGCCCTGGAGCTCTGGAGGTATGGAGCTATGGTGCTATGGAGCTCTGAAGCCATGGAGCTCTGGTGCTATGGAGCTATGGAGCTCTGGTGCTATGGAGCTATGGAGGTATGGAGCCACCAGCCAGCACCCTCCGTGGCTGGATCAATGGAAGTGTTTTAGGTACCAGGCAGCCAAAGGGCCGAGGCCTCACGCTCGACCACGCCGGCGCAGAGTTCCAGCCGCTCGGATAAGCTTTGTCACTCACCCGCCGCGCAGCCACCGGTAACGGGGAAATGTCGCCGCCTTGTGGACACGCCGTTGTAAATGAATGGGCTTTCGCACTTAGTGCAATTTTTGCCAACTCTCTGACTTAGAGCTATGGAAGTATGGAGCTATGGAGCCACCAGCCACCCAGGCTGGAGCTCTGGAGCTCTGGAGGTATGGAGCTCTGGTGCTATGGAAGTATGGAGCTCTGGTGCTATGGAAGTATGGAGCTATGGAGGTATGGAAGTATGGAGCTATGGAAGTATGGAGCTATGGAGCTCTGGAAGTATGGAGCTATGGAGCTCTGGAGGTATGGAGCCCTGGAGCTATGGAGCCCTGGAGCTATGGAAGTATGGAGCTCTGGTGCTATGGAGCTATGGAGCTCTGGTGCTATGGAGCTATGGAGCTATGGAGCTCTGGAGCTATGGAGCTCTGGAGGTATGGAGCTATGGAGCTATGGAGCTCTGGAGGTATGGAGCTATGGAGCTATGGAAGTATGGAGCTCTGGTGCTATGGAGCTATGGAGCTCTGGTGCTATGGAGCTATGGAGCTCTGGTGCTATGGAGCTATGGAGCTATGGAGCTCTGGAAGTATGGAGCTCTGGTGCTATGGAGCTATGGAGCTCTGGTGCTATGGAGCTATGGAGCTCTGGTGCTATGGAGCTCTGGTGCTATGGAGCTCTGGTGCTATGGAGCTATGGAGCTCTGGTGCTATGGAGCTCTGGAGGTATGGAGCTCTGGAGGTATGGAGCTCTGGAGGTATGGAGCTATGGAGCCCTGGAGCTCTGGAGGTATGGAGCTATGGTGCTATGGAGCTCTGAAGCCATGGAGCTCTGGTGCTATGGAGCTATGGAGCTCTGGTGCTATGGAGCTATGGAGCTATGGAGCTCTGGAAGTATGGAGCTCTGGTGCTATGGAGCTATGGAGCTCTGGTGCTATGGAGCTATGGAGCTCTGGTGCTATGGAGCTATGGAGCTCTGGTGCTATGGAGCTCTGGTGCTATGGAGCTCTGGTGCTATGGAGCTATGGAGCTCTGGTGCTATGGAGCTATGGAGCTCTGGAGGTATGGAGCTCTGGAGGTATGGAGCTCTGGAGGTATGGAGCTATGGAGCCCTGGAGCTCTGGAGGTATGGAGCTATGGTGCTATGGAGCTCTGAAGCCATGGAGCTCTGGTGCTATGGAGCTCTGGAGCTCTGGAGGTATGGAGCTCTGGAGGTATGGAGCTATGGAGCCCTGGAGCTCTGGAGGTATGGAGCTATGGTGCTATGGAGCTCTGAAGCCATGGAGCTCTGGTGCTATGGAGCTCTGGAGGTATGGAGCTCTGGAGGTATGGAGCTCTGGAGGTATGGAGCTATGGAGCCCTGGAGCTCTGGAGGTATGGAGCTATGGTGCTATGGAGCTCTGAAGCCATGGAGCTCTGGTGCTATGGAGCTCTGGAGGTATGGAGCTCTGGAGGTATGGAGCTCTGGAGGTATGGAGCTATGGAGCCCTGGAGCTCTGGAGGTATGGAGCTATGGTGCTATGGAGCTCTGAAGCCATGGAGCTCTGGTGCTATGGAGCTATGGAGCTCTGGTGCTATGGAGCTATGGAGGTATGGAGCCACCAGCCAGCACCCTCCGTGGCTGGATCAATGGAAGTGTTTTAGGTACCAGGCAGCCAAAGGGCCGAGGCCTCACGCTCGACCACGCCGGCGCAGAGTTCCAGCCGCTCGGATAAGCTCTGTCACTCACCCGCCGCGCAGCCACCGGTAACGGGGAAATGTCGCCGCCTGGCGGACACGCCGTTGTAAATGAATGGGCTTTCGCACTTAGTGCAATTTTCGCCAACTCTCTGACTTAGAGCTATGGAAGTATGGAGCTATGGAGCCACCAGCCACCCAGGCTGGAGCTCTGGAGCTCTGGAGGTATGGAGCTCTGGTGCTATGGAAGTATGGAGCTCTGGTGCTATGGAAGTATGGAGCTATGGAGGTATGGAAGTATGGAGCTATGGAAGTATGGAACTATGGAGCTATGGAAGTATGGAGCTATGGAGCTCTGGAGGTATGGAGCCCTGGAGCTATGGAGCCCTGGAGCTATGGAAGTATGGAGCTCTGGTGCTATGGAGCTATGGAGCTCTGGTGCTATGGAGCTATGGAGCTATGGAGCTCTGGAGCTATGGAGCTCTGGAGGTATGGAGCTATGGAGCTATGGAGCTCTGGAGGTATGGAGCTATGGAGCTATGGAAGTATGGAGCTCTGGTGCTATGGAGCTATGGAGCTCTGGTGCTATGGAGCTATGGAGCTCTGGTGCTATGGAGCTATGGAGCTATGGAGCTCTGGAAGTATGGAGCTCTGGTGCTATGGAGCTATGGAGCTCTGGTGCTATGGAGCTATGGAGCTCTGGTGCTATGGAGCTATGGAGCTCTGGTGCTATGGAGCTCTGGTGCTATGGAGCTCTGGTGCTATGGAGCTATGGAGCTCTGGTGCTATGGAGCTATGGAGCTCTGGAGGTATGGAGCTCTGGAGGTATGGAGCTCTGGAGGTATGGAGCTATGGAGCCCTGGAGCTCTGGAGGTATGGAGCTATGGTGCTATGGAGCTCTGAAGCCATGGAGCTCTGGTGCTATGGAGCTCTGGAGCTCTGGAGGTATGGAGCTCTGGAGGTATGGAGCTATGGAGCCCTGGAGCTCTGGAGGTATGGAGCTATGGAGCTCTGAAGCCATGGAGCTCTGGTGCTATGGAGCTCTGGAGCTCTGGAGGTATGGAGCTCTGGAGGTATGGAGCTCTGGAGGTATGGAGCTATGGAGCCCTGGAGCTCTGGAGGTATGGAGCTATGGTGCTATGGAGCTCTGAAGCCATGGAGCTCTGGTGCTATGGAGCTCTGGAGGTATGGAGCTCTGGAGGTATGGAGCTCTGGAGGTATGGAGCTATGGAGCCCTGGAGCTCTGGAGGTATGGAGCTATGGTGCTATGGAGCTCTGAAGCCATGGAGCTCTGGTGCTATGGAGCTCTGGAGGTATGGAGCTCTGGAGGTATGGAGCTCTGGAGGTATGGAGCTATGGAGCCCTGGAGCTCTGGAGGTATGGAGCTATGGTGCTATGGAGCTCTGAAGCCATGGAGCTCTGGTGCTATGGAGCTATGGAGCTCTGGTGCTATGGAGCTATGGAGGTATGGAGCCACCAGCCAGCACCCTCCGTGGCTGGATCAATGGAAGTGTTTTAGGTACCAGGCAGCCAAAGGTCCGAGGCCTCACGCTCGACCACGCCGGCGCAGAGTTCCAGCCGCTCGGATAAGCTCTGTCACTCACCCGCCGCGCAGCCACCGGTAACGGGGAAATGTCGCCGCCTGGCGGACACGCCGTTGTAAATGAATGGGCTTTCGCACTTAGTGCAATTTTCGCCAACTCTCTGACTTAGAGCTATGGAAGTATGGAGCTATGGAGCCACCAGCCACCCAGGCTGGAGCTATGGAGCTCTGGAGGTATGGAGCTCAGGTGCTATGGAAGTATGGAGCTATGGAGCTATGGAAGTATGGAGCTATGGAGCTATGGAGCTCTGGAAGTATGGAGCTATGGAGCTCTGGAGGTATGGAGCTATGGAGCCCTGGAGCCCTGGAGCTATGGAGCTCTGGTGCTATGGAGGTATGGAGCTCTGGAGGTATGGAGCTCTGGAGGTATGGAGCTATGGAGCTATGGAGCCCTGGAGCTATGGAGCTATGGAGCCCTGGAGCTATGGAGCTATGGAGCCCTGGAGCTATGGAGCTATGGAGCTCTGGTGCTATGGAGCTATGGAGCTCTGGTGCTATGGAGCTATGGAGCTCTGGTGCTATGGAGCTATGGAGCTCTGGTGCTATGGAGCTATGGAGCTCTGGAAGTATGGAGCTATGGAGCTCTGGAGGTATGGAGCTATGGAGCCCTGGAGCTATGGAGCCCTGGAGCTATGGAAGTATGGAGCTCTGGTGCTATGGAGCTATGGAGCTCTGGTGCTATGGAGCTATGGAGCTCTGGAGCTATGGAGCTCTGGAGGTATGGAGCTATGGAGCTATGGAGCTCTGGAGGTATGGAGCTATGGAGCTATGGAAGTATGGAGCTCTGGTGCTATGGAGCTATGGAGCTCTGGTGCTATGGAGCTATGGAGCTCTGGTGCTATGGAGCTATGGAGCTATGGAGCTCTGGAAGTATGGAGCTCTGGTGCTATGGAGCTATGGAGCTCTGGTGCTATGGAGCTATGGAGCTCTGGTGCTATGGAGCTATGGAGCTCTGGTGCTATGGAGCTCTGGTGCTATGGAGCTCTGGTGCTATGGAGCTATGGAGCTCTGGTGCTATGGAGCTATGGAGCTCTGGAGGTATGGAGCTCTGGAGGTATGGAGCTCTGGAGGTATGGAGCTTTGGAGCCCTGGAGCTCTGGAGGTATGGAGCTATGGTGCTATGGAGCTCTGAAGCCATGGAGCTCTGGTGCTATGGAGCTCTGGAGCTCTGGAGGTATGGAGCTCTGGAGGTATGGAGCTATGGAGCCCTGGAGCTCTGGAGGTATGGAGCTATGGTGCTATGGAGCTCTGAAGCCATGGAGCTCTGGTGCTATGGAGCTCTGGAGCTCTGGAGGTATGGAGCTCTGGAGGTATGGAGCTATGGAGCCCTGGAGCTCTGGAGGTATGGAGCTATGGTGCTATGGAGCTCTGAAGCCATGGAGCTCTGGTGCTATGGAGCTCTGGAGCTCTGGAGGTATGGAGCTCTGGAGGTATGGAGCTCTGGAGGTATGGAGCTATGGAGCCCTGGAGCTCTGGAGGTATGGAGCTATGGTGCTATGGAGCTCTGAAGCCATGGAGCTCTGGTGCTATGGAGCTCTGGAGGTATGGAGCTCTGGAGGTATGGAGCTCTGGAGGTATGGAGCTATGGAGCCCTGGAGCTCTGGAGGTATGGAGCTATGGTGCTATGGAGCTCTGAAGCCATGGAGCTCTGGTGCTATGGAGCTATGGAGCTCTGGTGCTATGGAGCTATGGAGGTATGGAGCCACCAGCCAGCACCCTCCGTGGCTGGATCAATGGAAGTGTTTTAGGTACCAGGCAGCCAAAGGGCCGAGGCCTCACGCTCGACCACGCCGGCGCAGAGTTCCAGCCGCTCGGATAAGCTCTGTCACTCACCCGCCGCGCAGCCACCGGTAACGGGGAAATGTCGCCGCCTTGTGGACACGCCGTTGTAAATGAATGGGCTTTCGCACTTAGTGCAATTTTCGCCAACTCTCTGACTTAGAGCTATGGAAGTATGGAGCTATGGAGCCACCAGCCACCCAGGCTGGAGCTCTGGAGCTCTGGAGGTATGGAGCTCTGGTGCTATGGAAGTATGGAGCTCTGGTGCTATGGAAGTATGGAGCTATGGAGGTATGGAAGTATGGAGCTATGGAAGTATGGAGCTATGGAGCTCTGGAAGTATGGAGCTATGGAGCTCTGGAGGTATGGAGCCCTGGAGCTATGGAGCCCTGGAGCTATGGAAGTATGGAGCTCTGGTGCTATGGAGCTATGGAGCTCTGGTGCTATGGAGCTATGGAGCTATGGAGCTCTGGAGCTATGGAGCTCTGGAGGTATGGAGCTATGGAGCTATGGAGCTCTGGAGGTATGGAGCTATGGAGCTATGGAAGTATGGAGCTCTGGTGCTATGGAGCTATGGAGCTCTGGTGCTATGGAGCTATGGAGCTCTGGTGCTATGGAGCTATGGAGCTATGGAGCTCTGGAAGTATGGAGCTCTGGTGCTATGGAGCTATGGAGCTCTGGTGCTATGGAGCTATGGAGCTCTGGTGCTATGGAGCTCTGGTGCTATGGAGCTCTGGTGCTATGGAGCTATGGAGCTCTGGTGCTATGGAGCTCTGGAGGTATGGAGCTCTGGAGGTATGGAGCTCTGGAGGTATGGAGCTATGGAGCCCTGGAGCTCTGGAGGTATGGAGCTATGGTGCTATGGAGCTCTGAAGCCATGGAGCTCTGGTGCTATGGAGCTATGGAGCTCTGGTGCTATGGAGCTATGGAGCTATGGAGCTCTGGAAGTATGGAGCTCTGGTGCTATGGAGCTATGGAGCTCTGGTGCTATGGAGCTATGGAGCTCTGGTGCTATGGAGCTATGGAGCTCTGGTGCTATGGAGCTCTGGTGCTATGGAGCTCTGGTGCTATGGAGCTATGGAGCTCTGGTGCTATGGAGCTATGGAGCTCTGGAGGTATGGAGCTCTGGAGGTATGGAGCTCTGGAGGTATGGAGCTATGGAGCCCTGGAGCTCTGGAGGTATGGAGCTATGGTGCTATGGAGCTCTGAAGCCACGGAGCTCTGGTGCTAGTGAGCTCTGGAGCTCTGGAGGTATGGAGCTCTGGAGGTATTGAGCCCTGGAGCTCTGGAGGTATGGAGCTATGGTGCTATGGAGCTCTGAAGCCATGGAGCTCTGGTGCTATGGAGCTCTGGAGCTCTGGAGGTATGGAGCTCTGGAGGTATGGAGCTCTGGAGGTATGGAGCTATGGAGCCCTGGAGCTCTGGAGGTATGGAGCTATGGTGCTATGGAGCTCTGAAGCCATGGAGCTCTGGTGCTATGGAGCTCTGGAGGTATGGAGCTCTGGAGGTATGGAGCTCTGGAGGTATGGAGCTATGGAGCCCTGGAGCTCTGGAGGTATGGAGCTATGGTGCTATGGAGCTCTGAAGCCATGGAGCTCTGGTGCTATGGAGCTCTGGAGGTATGGAGCTCTGGAGGTATGGAGCTCTGGAGGTATGGAGCTATGGAGCCCTGGAGCTCTGGAGGTATGGAGCTATGGTGCTATGGAGCTCTGAAGCCATGGAGCTCTGGTGCTATGGAGCTATGGAGCTCTGGTGCTATGGAGCTATGGAGGTATGGAGCCACCAGCCAGCACCCTCCGTGGCTGGATCAATGGAAGTGTTTTAGGTACCAGGCAGCCAAAGGGCCGAGGCCTCACGCTCGACCACGCCGGCGCAGAGTTCCAGCCGCTCGGATAAGCTCTGTCACTCACCCGCCGCGCAGCCACCGGTAACGGGGAAATGTCGCCGCCTGGCGGACACGCCGTTGTAAATGAATGGGCTTTCGCACTTAGTGCAATTTTCGCCAACTCTCTGACTTAGAGCTATGGAAGTATGGAGCTATGGAGCCACCAGCCACCCAGGCTGGAGCTATGGAGCTCTGGAGGTATGGAGCTCAGGTGCTATGGAAGTATGGAGCTATGGAGCTATGGAAGTATGGAGCTATGGAGCTATGGAGCTCTGGAAGTATGGAGCTATGGAGCTCTGGAGGTATGGAGCTATGGAGCCCTGGAGCCCTGGAGCTATGGAGCTCTGGTGCTATGGAGGTATGGAGCTCTGGAGGTATGGAGCTCTGGAGGTATGGAGCTATGGAGCTATGGAGCCCTGGAGCTATGGAGCTATGGAGCCCTGGAGCTATGGAGCTATGGAGCCCTGGAGCTATGGAGCTATGGAGCTCTGGTGCTATGGAGCTATGGAGCTCTGGTGCTATGGAGCTATGGAGCTCTGGTGCTATGGAGCTATGGAGCTCTGGTGCTATGGAGCTATGGAGCTCTGGAAGTATGGAGCTATGGAGCTCTGGAGGTATGGAGCTATGGAGCCCTGGAGCTATGGAGCCCTGGAGCTATGGAAGTATGGAGCTCTGGTGCTATGGAGCTATGGAGCTCTGGTGCTATGGAGCTATGGAGCTCTGGAGCTATGGAGCTCTGGAGGTATGGAGCTATGGAGCTATGGAGCTCTGGAGGTATGGAGCTATGGAGCTATGGAAGTATGGAGCTCTGGTGCTATGGAGCTATGGAGCTCTGGTGCTATGGAGCTATGGAGCTCTGGTGCTATGGAGCTATGGAGCTATGGAGCTCTGGAAGTATGGAGCTCTGGTGCTATGGAGCTATGGAGCTCTGGTGCTATGGAGCTATGGAGCTCTGGTGCTATGGAGCTATGGAGCTCTGGTGCTATGGAGCTCTGGTGCTATGGAGCTCTGGTGCTATGGAGCTATGGAGCTCTGGTGCTATGGAGCTATGGAGCTCTGGAGGTATGGAGCTCTGGAGGTATGGAGCTCTGGAGGTATGGAGCTTTGGAGCCCTGGAGCTCTGGAGGTATGGAGCTATGGTGCTATGGAGCTCTGAAGCCATGGAGCTCTGGTGCTATGGAGCTCTGGAGCTCTGGAGGTATGGAGCTCTGGAGGTATGGAGCTATGGAGCCCTGGAGCTCTGGAGGTATGGAGCTATGGTGCTATGGAGCTCTGAAGCCATGGAGCTCTGGTGCTATGGAGCTCTGGAGCTCTGGAGGTATGGAGCTCTGGAGGTATGGAGCTATGGAGCCCTGGAGCTCTGGAGGTATGGAGCTATGGTGCTATGGAGCTCTGAAGCCATGGAGCTCTGGTGCTATGGAGCTCTGGAGCTCTGGAGGTATGGAGCTCTGGAGGTATGGAGCTCTGGAGGTATGGAGCTATGGAGCCCTGGAGCTCTGGAGGTATGGAGCTATGGTGCTATGGAGCTCTGAAGCCATGGAGCTCTGGTGCTATGGAGCTCTGGAGGTATGGAGCTCTGGAGGTATGGAGCTCTGGAGGTATGGAGCTATGGAGCCCTGGAGCTCTGGAGGTATGGAGCTATGGTGCTATGGAGCTCTGAAGCCATGGAGCTCTGGTGCTATGGAGCTATGGAGCTCTGGTGCTATGGAGCTATGGAGGTATGGAGCCACCAGCCAGCACCCTCCGTGGCTGGATCAATGGAAGTGTTTTAGGTACCAGGCAGCCAAAGGGCCGAGGCCTCACGCTCGACCACGCCGGCGCAGAGTTCCAGCCGCTCGGATAAGCTTTGTCACTCACCCGCCGCGCAGCCACCGGTAACGGGGAAATGTCGCCGCCTTGTGGACACGCCGTTGTAAATGAATGGGCTTTCGCACTTAGTGCAATTTTTGCCAACTCTCTGACTTAGAGCTATGGAAGTATGGAGCTATGGAGCCACCAGCCACCCAGGCTGGAGCTCTGGAGCTCTGGAGGTATGGAGCTCTGGTGCTATGGAAGTATGGAGCTCTGGTGCTATGGAAGTATGGAGCTATGGAGGTATGGAAGTATGGAGCTATGGAAGTATGGAGCTATGGAGCTCTGGAAGTATGGAGCTATGGAGCTCTGGAGGTATGGAGCCCTGGAGCTATGGAGCCCTGGAGCTATGGAAGTATGGAGCTCTGGTGCTATGGAGCTATGGAGCTCTGGTGCTATGGAGCTATGGAGCTATGGAGCTCTGGAGCTATGGAGCTCTGGAGGTATGGAGCTATGGAGCTATGGAGCTCTGGAGGTATGGAGCTATGGAGCTATGGAAGTATGGAGCTCTGGTGCTATGGAGCTATGGAGCTCTGGTGCTATGGAGCTATGGAGCTCTGGTGCTATGGAGCTATGGAGCTATGGAGCTCTGGAAGTATGGAGCTCTGGTGCTATGGAGCTATGGAGCTCTGGTGCTATGGAGCTATGGAGCTCTGGTGCTATGGAGCTCTGGTGCTATGGAGCTCTGGTGCTATGGAGCTATGGAGCTCTGGTGCTATGGAGCTCTGGAGGTATGGAGCTCTGGAGGTATGGAGCTCTGGAGGTATGGAGCTATGGAGCCCTGGAGCTCTGGAGGTATGGAGCTATGGTGCTATGGAGCTCTGAAGCCATGGAGCTCTGGTGCTATGGAGCTATGGAGCTCTGGTGCTATGGAGCTATGGAGCTATGGAGCTCTGGAAGTATGGAGCTCTGGTGCTATGGAGCTATGGAGCTCTGGTGCTATGGAGCTATGGAGCTCTGGTGCTATGGAGCTATGGAGCTCTGGTGCTATGGAGCTCTGGTGCTATGGAGCTCTGGTGCTATGGAGCTATGGAGCTCTGGTGCTATGGAGCTATGGAGCTCTGGAGGTATGGAGCTCTGGAGGTATGGAGCTCTGGAGGTATGGAGCTATGGAGCCCTGGAGCTCTGGAGGTATGGAGCTATGGTGCTATGGAGCTCTGAAGCCATGGAGCTCTGGTGCTATGGAGCTCTGGAGCTCTGGAGGTATGGAGCTCTGGAGGTATGGAGCTATGGAGCCCTGGAGCTCTGGAGGTATGGAGCTATGGTGCTATGGAGCTCTGAAGCCATGGAGCTCTGGTGCTATGGAGCTCTGGAGGTATGGAGCTCTGGAGGTATGGAGCTCTGGAGGTATGGAGCTATGGAGCCCTGGAGCTCTGGAGGTATGGAGCTATGGTGCTATGGAGCTCTGAAGCCATGGAGCTCTGGTGCTATGGAGCTCTGGAGGTATGGAGCTCTGGAGGTATGGAGCTCTGGAGGTATGGAGCTATGGAGCCCTGGAGCTCTGGAGGTATGGAGCTATGGTGCTATGGAGCTCTGAAGCCATGGAGCTCTGGTGCTATGGAGCTATGGAGCTCTGGTGCTATGGAGCTATGGAGGTATGGAGCCACCAGCCAGCACCCTCCGTGGCTGGATCAATGGAAGTGTTTTAGGTACCAGGCAGCCAAAGGGCCGAGGCCTCACGCTCGACCACGCCGGCGCAGAGTTCCAGCCGCTCGGATAAGCTCTGTCACTCACCCGCCGCGCAGCCACCGGTAACGGGGAAATGTCGCCGCCTGGCGGACACGCCGTTGTAAATGAATGGGCTTTCGCACTTAGTGCAATTTTCGCCAACTCTCTGACTTAGAGCTATGGAAGTATGGAGCTATGGAGCCACCAGCCACCCAGGCTGGAGCTCTGGAGCTCTGGAGGTATGGAGCTCTGGTGCTATGGAAGTATGGAGCTCTGGTGCTATGGAAGTATGGAGCTATGGAGGTATGGAAGTATGGAGCTATGGAAGTATGGAACTATGGAGCTATGGAAGTATGGAGCTATGGAGCTCTGGAGGTATGGAGCCCTGGAGCTATGGAGCCCTGGAGCTATGGAAGTATGGAGCTCTGGTGCTATGGAGCTATGGAGCTCTGGTGCTATGGAGCTATGGAGCTATGGAGCTCTGGAGCTATGGAGCTCTGGAGGTATGGAGCTATGGAGCTATGGAGCTCTGGAGGTATGGAGCTATGGAGCTATGGAAGTATGGAGCTCTGGTGCTATGGAGCTATGGAGCTCTGGTGCTATGGAGCTATGGAGCTCTGGTGCTATGGAGCTATGGAGCTATGGAGCTCTGGAAGTATGGAGCTCTGGTGCTATGGAGCTATGGAGCTCTGGTGCTATGGAGCTATGGAGCTCTGGTGCTATGGAGCTATGGAGCTCTGGTGCTATGGAGCTCTGGTGCTATGGAGCTCTGGTGCTATGGAGCTATGGAGCTCTGGTGCTATGGAGCTATGGAGCTCTGGAGGTATGGAGCTCTGGAGGTATGGAGCTCTGGAGGTATGGAGCTATGGAGCCCTGGAGCTCTGGAGGTATGGAGCTATGGTGCTATGGAGCTCTGAAGCCATGGAGCTCTGGTGCTATGGAGCTCTGGAGCTCTGGAGGTATGGAGCTCTGGAGGTATGGAGCTATGGAGCCCTGGAGCTCTGGAGGTATGGAGCTATGGAGCTCTGAAGCCATGGAGCTCTGGTGCTATGGAGCTCTGGAGCTCTGGAGGTATGGAGCTCTGGAGGTATGGAGCTCTGGAGGTATGGAGCTATGGAGCCCTGGAGCTCTGGAGGTATGGAGCTATGGTGCTATGGAGCTCTGAAGCCATGGAGCTCTGGTGCTATGGAGCTCTGGAGGTATGGAGCTCTGGAGGTATGGAGCTCTGGAGGTATGGAGCTATGGAGCCCTGGAGCTCTGGAGGTATGGAGCTATGGTGCTATGGAGCTCTGAAGCCATGGAGCTCTGGTGCTATGGAGCTCTGGAGGTATGGAGCTCTGGAGGTATGGAGCTCTGGAGGTATGGAGCTATGGAGCCCTGGAGCTCTGGAGGTATGGAGCTATGGTGCTATGGAGCTCTGAAGCCATGGAGCTCTGGTGCTATGGAGCTATGGAGCTCTGGTGCTATGGAGCTATGGAGGTATGGAGCCACCAGCCAGCACCCTCCGTGGCTGGATCAATGGAAGTGTTTTAGGTACCAGGCAGCCAAAGGTCCGAGGCCTCACGCTCGACCACGCCGGCGCAGAGTTCCAGCCGCTCGGATAAGCTCTGTCACTCACCCGCCGCGCAGCCACCGGTAACGGGGAAATGTCGCCGCCTGGCGGACACGCCGTTGTAAATGAATGGGCTTTCGCACTTAGTGCAATTTTCGCCAACTCTCTGACTTAGAGCTATGGAAGTATGGAGCTATGGAGCCACCAGCCACCCAGGCTGGAGCTATGGAGCTCTGGAGGTATGGAGCTCAGGTGCTATGGAAGTATGGAGCTATGGAGCTATGGAAGTATGGAGCTATGGAGCTATGGAGCTCTGGAAGTATGGAGCTATGGAGCTCTGGAGGTATGGAGCTATGGAGCCCTGGAGCCCTGGAGCTATGGAGCTCTGGTGCTATGGAGGTATGGAGCTCTGGAGGTATGGAGCTCTGGAGGTATGGAGCTATGGAGCTATGGAGCCCTGGAGCTATGGAGCTATGGAGCCCTGGAGCTATGGAGCTATGGAGCCCTGGAGCTATGGAGCTATGGAGCTCTGGTGCTATGGAGCTATGGAGCTCTGGTGCTATGGAGCTATGGAGCTCTGGTGCTATGGAGCTATGGAGCTCTGGTGCTATGGAGCTATGGAGCTCTGGAAGTATGGAGCTATGGAGCTCTGGAGGTATGGAGCTATGGAGCCCTGGAGCTATGGAGCCCTGGAGCTATGGAAGTATGGAGCTCTGGTGCTATGGAGCTATGGAGCTCTGGTGCTATGGAGCTATGGAGCTCTGGAGCTATGGAGCTCTGGAGGTATGGAGCTATGGAGCTATGGAGCTCTGGAGGTATGGAGCTATGGAGCTATGGAAGTATGGAGCTCTGGTGCTATGGAGCTATGGAGCTCTGGTGCTATGGAGCTATGGAGCTCTGGTGCTATGGAGCTATGGAGCTATGGAGCTCTGGAAGTATGGAGCTCTGGTGCTATGGAGCTATGGAGCTCTGGTGCTATGGAGCTATGGAGCTCTGGTGCTATGGAGCTATGGAGCTCTGGTGCTATGGAGCTCTGGTGCTATGGAGCTCTGGTGCTATGGAGCTATGGAGCTCTGGTGCTATGGAGCTATGGAGCTCTGGAGGTATGGAGCTCTGGAGGTATGGAGCTCTGGAGGTATGGAGCTTTGGAGCCCTGGAGCTCTGGAGGTATGGAGCTATGGTGCTATGGAGCTCTGAAGCCATGGAGCTCTGGTGCTATGGAGCTCTGGAGCTCTGGAGGTATGGAGCTCTGGAGGTATGGAGCTATGGAGCCCTGGAGCTCTGGAGGTATGGAGCTATGGTGCTATGGAGCTCTGAAGCCATGGAGCTCTGGTGCTATGGAGCTCTGGAGCTCTGGAGGTATGGAGCTCTGGAGGTATGGAGCTATGGAGCCCTGGAGCTCTGGAGGTATGGAGCTATGGTGCTATGGAGCTCTGAAGCCATGGAGCTCTGGTGCTATGGAGCTCTGGAGCTCTGGAGGTATGGAGCTCTGGAGGTATGGAGCTCTGGAGGTATGGAGCTATGGAGCCCTGGAGCTCTGGAGGTATGGAGCTATGGTGCTATGGAGCTCTGAAGCCATGGAGCTCTGGTGCTATGGAGCTCTGGAGGTATGGAGCTCTGGAGGTATGGAGCTCTGGAGGTATGGAGCTATGGAGCCCTGGAGCTCTGGAGGTATGGAGCTATGGTGCTATGGAGCTCTGAAGCCATGGAGCTCTGGTGCTATGGAGCTATGGAGCTCTGGTGCTATGGAGCTATGGAGGTATGGAGCCACCAGCCAGCACCCTCCGTGGCTGGATCAATGGAAGTGTTTTAGGTACCAGGCAGCCAAAGGGCCGAGGCCTCACGCTCGACCACGCCGGCGCAGAGTTCCAGCCGCTCGGATAAGCTCTGTCACTCACCCGCCGCGCAGCCACCGGTAACGGGGAAATGTCGCCGCCTTGTGGACACGCCGTTGTAAATGAATGGGCTTTCGCACTTAGTGCAATTTTCGCCAACTCTCTGACTTAGAGCTATGGAAGTATGGAGCTATGGAGCCACCAGCCACCCAGGCTGGAGCTCTGGAGCTCTGGAGGTATGGAGCTCTGGTGCTATGGAAGTATGGAGCTCTGGTGCTATGGAAGTATGGAGCTATGGAGGTATGGAAGTATGGAGCTATGGAAGTATGGAGCTATGGAGCTCTGGAAGTATGGAGCTATGGAGCTCTGGAGGTATGGAGCCCTGGAGCTATGGAGCCCTGGAGCTATGGAAGTATGGAGCTCTGGTGCTATGGAGCTATGGAGCTCTGGTGCTATGGAGCTATGGAGCTATGGAGCTCTGGAGCTATGGAGCTCTGGAGGTATGGAGCTATGGAGCTATGGAGCTCTGGAGGTATGGAGCTATGGAGCTATGGAAGTATGGAGCTCTGGTGCTATGGAGCTATGGAGCTCTGGTGCTATGGAGCTATGGAGCTCTGGTGCTATGGAGCTATGGAGCTATGGAGCTCTGGAAGTATGGAGCTCTGGTGCTATGGAGCTATGGAGCTCTGGTGCTATGGAGCTATGGAGCTCTGGTGCTATGGAGCTCTGGTGCTATGGAGCTCTGGTGCTATGGAGCTATGGAGCTCTGGTGCTATGGAGCTCTGGAGGTATGGAGCTCTGGAGGTATGGAGCTCTGGAGGTATGGAGCTATGGAGCCCTGGAGCTCTGGAGGTATGGAGCTATGGTGCTATGGAGCTCTGAAGCCATGGAGCTCTGGTGCTATGGAGCTATGGAGCTCTGGTGCTATGGAGCTATGGAGCTATGGAGCTCTGGAAGTATGGAGCTCTGGTGCTATGGAGCTATGGAGCTCTGGTGCTATGGAGCTATGGAGCTCTGGTGCTATGGAGCTATGGAGCTCTGGTGCTATGGAGCTCTGGTGCTATGGAGCTCTGGTGCTATGGAGCTATGGAGCTCTGGTGCTATGGAGCTATGGAGCTCTGGAGGTATGGAGCTCTGGAGGTATGGAGCTCTGGAGGTATGGAGCTATGGAGCCCTGGAGCTCTGGAGGTATGGAGCTATGGTGCTATGGAGCTCTGAAGCCACGGAGCTCTGGTGCTAGTGAGCTCTGGAGCTCTGGAGGTATGGAGCTCTGGAGGTATTGAGCCCTGGAGCTCTGGAGGTATGGAGCTATGGTGCTATGGAGCTCTGAAGCCATGGAGCTCTGGTGCTATGGAGCTCTGGAGCTCTGGAGGTATGGAGCTCTGGAGGTATGGAGCTCTGGAGGTATGGAGCTATGGAGCCCTGGAGCTCTGGAGGTATGGAGCTATGGTGCTATGGAGCTCTGAAGCCATGGAGCTCTGGTGCTATGGAGCTCTGGAGGTATGGAGCTCTGGAGGTATGGAGCTCTGGAGGTATGGAGCTATGGAGCCCTGGAGCTCTGGAGGTATGGAGCTATGGTGCTATGGAGCTCTGAAGCCATGGAGCTCTGGTGCTATGGAGCTCTGGAGGTATGGAGCTCTGGAGGTATGGAGCTCTGGAGGTATGGAGCTATGGAGCCCTGGAGCTCTGGAGGTATGGAGCTATGGTGCTATGGAGCTCTGAAGCCATGGAGCTCTGGTGCTATGGAGCTATGGAGCTCTGGTGCTATGGAGCTATGGAGGTATGGAGCCACCAGCCAGCACCCTCCGTGGCTGGATCAATGGAAGTGTTTTAGGTACCAGGCAGCCAAAGGGCCGAGGCCTCACGCTCGACCACGCCGGCGCAGAGTTCCAGCCGCTCGGATAAGCTCTGTCACTCACCCGCCGCGCAGCCACCGGTAACGGGGAAATGTCGCCGCCTGGCGGACACGCCGTTGTAAATGAATGGGCTTTCGCACTTAGTGCAATTTTCGCCAACTCTCTGACTTAGAGCTATGGAAGTATGGAGCTATGGAGCCACCAGCCACCCAGGCTGGAGCTATGGAGCTCTGGAGGTATGGAGCTCAGGTGCTATGGAAGTATGGAGCTATGGAGCTATGGAAGTATGGAGCTATGGAGCTATGGAGCTCTGGAAGTATGGAGCTATGGAGCTCTGGAGGTATGGAGCTATGGAGCCCTGGAGCCCTGGAGCTATGGAGCTCTGGTGCTATGGAGGTATGGAGCTCTGGAGGTATGGAGCTCTGGAGGTATGGAGCTATGGAGCTATGGAGCCCTGGAGCTATGGAGCTATGGAGCCCTGGAGCTATGGAGCTATGGAGCCCTGGAGCTATGGAGCTATGGAGCTCTGGTGCTATGGAGCTATGGAGCTCTGGTGCTATGGAGCTATGGAGCTCTGGTGCTATGGAGCTATGGAGCTCTGGTGCTATGGAGCTATGGAGCTCTGGAAGTATGGAGCTATGGAGCTCTGGAGGTATGGAGCTATGGAGCCCTGGAGCTATGGAGCCCTGGAGCTATGGAAGTATGGAGCTCTGGTGCTATGGAGCTATGGAGCTCTGGTGCTATGGAGCTATGGAGCTCTGGAGCTATGGAGCTCTGGAGGTATGGAGCTATGGAGCTATGGAGCTCTGGAGGTATGGAGCTATGGAGCTATGGAAGTATGGAGCTCTGGTGCTATGGAGCTATGGAGCTCTGGTGCTATGGAGCTATGGAGCTCTGGTGCTATGGAGCTATGGAGCTATGGAGCTCTGGAAGTATGGAGCTCTGGTGCTATGGAGCTATGGAGCTCTGGTGCTATGGAGCTATGGAGCTCTGGTGCTATGGAGCTATGGAGCTCTGGTGCTATGGAGCTCTGGTGCTATGGAGCTCTGGTGCTATGGAGCTATGGAGCTCTGGTGCTATGGAGCTATGGAGCTCTGGAGGTATGGAGCTCTGGAGGTATGGAGCTCTGGAGGTATGGAGCTTTGGAGCCCTGGAGCTCTGGAGGTATGGAGCTATGGTGCTATGGAGCTCTGAAGCCATGGAGCTCTGGTGCTATGGAGCTCTGGAGCTCTGGAGGTATGGAGCTCTGGAGGTATGGAGCTATGGAGCCCTGGAGCTCTGGAGGTATGGAGCTATGGTGCTATGGAGCTCTGAAGCCATGGAGCTCTGGTGCTATGGAGCTCTGGAGCTCTGGAGGTATGGAGCTCTGGAGGTATGGAGCTATGGAGCCCTGGAGCTCTGGAGGTATGGAGCTATGGTGCTATGGAGCTCTGAAGCCATGGAGCTCTGGTGCTATGGAGCTCTGGAGCTCTGGAGGTATGGAGCTCTGGAGGTATGGAGCTCTGGAGGTATGGAGCTATGGAGCCCTGGAGCTCTGGAGGTATGGAGCTATGGTGCTATGGAGCTCTGAAGCCATGGAGCTCTGGTGCTATGGAGCTCTGGAGGTATGGAGCTCTGGAGGTATGGAGCTCTGGAGGTATGGAGCTATGGAGCCCTGGAGCTCTGGAGGTATGGAGCTATGGTGCTATGGAGCTCTGAAGCCATGGAGCTCTGGTGCTATGGAGCTATGGAGCTCTGGTGCTATGGAGCTATGGAGGTATGGAGCCACCAGCCAGCACCCTCCGTGGCTGGATCAATGGAAGTGTTTTAGGTACCAGGCAGCCAAAGGGCCGAGGCCTCACGCTCGACCACGCCGGCGCAGAGTTCCAGCCGCTCGGATAAGCTCTGTCACTCACCCGCCGCGCAGCCACCGGTAACGGGGAAATGTCGCCGCCTTGTGGACACGCCGTTGTAAATGAATGGGCTTTCGCACTTAGTGCAATTTTCGCCAACTCTCTGACTTAGAGCTATGGAAGTATGGAGCTATGGAGCCACCAGCCACCCAGGCTGGAGCTCTGGAGCTCTGGAGGTATGGAGCTCTGGTGCTATGGAAGTATGGAGCTCTGGTGCTATGGAAGTATGGAGCTATGGAGGTATGGAAGTATGGAGCTATGGAAGTATGGAGCTATGGAGCTCTGGAAGTATGGAGCTATGGAGCTCTGGAGGTATGGAGCCCTGGAGCTATGGAGCCCTGGAGCTATGGAAGTATGGAGCTCTGGTGCTATGGAGCTATGGAGCTCTGGTGCTATGGAGCTATGGAGCTATGGAGCTCTGGAGCTATGGAGCTCTGGAGGTATGGAGCTATGGAGCTATGGAGCTCTGGAGGTATGGAGCTATGGAGCTATGGAAGTATGGAGCTCTGGTGCTATGGAGCTATGGAGCTCTGGTGCTATGGAGCTATGGAGCTCTGGTGCTATGGAGCTATGGAGCTATGGAGCTCTGGAAGTATGGAGCTCTGGTGCTATGGAGCTATGGAGCTCTGGTGCTATGGAGCTATGGAGCTCTGGTGCTATGGAGCTCTGGTGCTATGGAGCTCTGGTGCTATGGAGCTATGGAGCTCTGGTGCTATGGAGCTCTGGAGGTATGGAGCTCTGGAGGTATGGAGCTCTGGAGGTATGGAGCTATGGAGCCCTGGAGCTCTGGAGGTATGGAGCTATGGTGCTATGGAGCTCTGAAGCCATGGAGCTCTGGTGCTATGGAGCTATGGAGCTCTGGTGCTATGGAGCTATGGAGCTATGGAGCTCTGGAAGTATGGAGCTCTGGTGCTATGGAGCTATGGAGCTCTGGTGCTATGGAGCTATGGAGCTCTGGTGCTATGGAGCTATGGAGCTCTGGTGCTATGGAGCTCTGGTGCTATGGAGCTCTGGTGCTATGGAGCTATGGAGCTCTGGTGCTATGGAGCTATGGAGCTCTGGAGGTATGGAGCTCTGGAGGTATGGAGCTCTGGAGGTATGGAGCTATGGAGCCCTGGAGCTCTGGAGGTATGGAGCTATGGTGCTATGGAGCTCTGAAGCCACGGAGCTCTGGTGCTAGTGAGCTCTGGAGCTCTGGAGGTATGGAGCTCTGGAGGTATTGAGCCCTGGAGCTCTGGAGGTATGGAGCTATGGTGCTATGGAGCTCTGAAGCCATGGAGCTCTGGTGCTATGGAGCTCTGGAGCTCTGGAGGTATGGAGCTCTGGAGGTATGGAGCTCTGGAGGTATGGAGCTATGGAGCCCTGGAGCTCTGGAGGTATGGAGCTATGGTGCTATGGAGCTCTGAAGCCATGGAGCTCTGGTGCTATGGAGCTCTGGAGGTATGGAGCTCTGGAGGTATGGAGCTCTGGAGGTATGGAGCTATGGAGCCCTGGAGCTCTGGAGGTATGGAGCTATGGTGCTATGGAGCTCTGAAGCCATGGAGCTCTGGTGCTATGGAGCTCTGGAGGTATGGAGCTCTGGAGGTATGGAGCTCTGGAGGTATGGAGCTATGGAGCCCTGGAGCTCTGGAGGTATGGAGCTATGGTGCTATGGAGCTCTGAAGCCATGGAGCTCTGGTGCTATGGAGCTATGGAGCTCTGGTGCTATGGAGCTATGGAGGTATGGAGCCACCAGCCAGCACCCTCCGTGGCTGGATCAATGGAAGTGTTTTAGGTACCAGGCAGCCAAAGGGCCGAGGCCTCACGCTCGACCACGCCGGCGCAGAGTTCCAGCCGCTCGGATAAGCTCTGTCACTCACCCGCCGCGCAGCCACCGGTAACGGGGAAATGTCGCCGCCTGGCGGACACGCCGTTGTAAATGAATGGGCTTTCGCACTTAGTGCAATTTTCGCCAACTCTCTGACTTAGAGCTATGGAAGTATGGAGCTATGGAGCCACCAGCCACCCAGGCTGGAGCTATGGAGCTCTGGAGGTATGGAGCTCAGGTGCTATGGAAGTATGGAGCTATGGAGCTATGGAAGTATGGAGCTATGGAGCTATGGAGCTCTGGAAGTATGGAGCTATGGAGCTCTGGAGGTATGGAGCTATGGAGCCCTGGAGCCCTGGAGCTATGGAGCTCTGGTGCTATGGAGGTATGGAGCTCTGGAGGTATGGAGCTCTGGAGGTATGGAGCTATGGAGCTATGGAGCCCTGGAGCTATGGAGCTATGGAGCCCTGGAGCTATGGAGCTATGGAGCCCTGGAGCTATGGAGCTATGGAGCTCTGGTGCTATGGAGCTATGGAGCTCTGGTGCTATGGAGCTATGGAGCTCTGGTGCTATGGAGCTATGGAGCTCTGGTGCTATGGAGCTATGGAGCTCTGGAAGTATGGAGCTATGGAGCTCTGGAGGTATGGAGCTATGGAGCCCTGGAGCTATGGAGCCCTGGAGCTATGGAAGTATGGAGCTCTGGTGCTATGGAGCTATGGAGCTCTGGTGCTATGGAGCTATGGAGCTCTGGAGCTATGGAGCTCTGGAGGTATGGAGCTATGGAGCTATGGAGCTCTGGAGGTATGGAGCTATGGAGCTATGGAAGTATGGAGCTCTGGTGCTATGGAGCTATGGAGCTCTGGTGCTATGGAGCTATGGAGCTCTGGTGCTATGGAGCTATGGAGCTATGGAGCTCTGGAAGTATGGAGCTCTGGTGCTATGGAGCTATGGAGCTCTGGTGCTATGGAGCTATGGAGCTCTGGTGCTATGGAGCTATGGAGCTCTGGTGCTATGGAGCTCTGGTGCTATGGAGCTCTGGTGCTATGGAGCTATGGAGCTCTGGTGCTATGGAGCTATGGAGCTCTGGAGGTATGGAGCTCTGGAGGTATGGAGCTCTGGAGGTATGGAGCTTTGGAGCCCTGGAGCTCTGGAGGTATGGAGCTATGGTGCTATGGAGCTCTGAAGCCATGGAGCTCTGGTGCTATGGAGCTCTGGAGCTCTGGAGGTATGGAGCTCTGGAGGTATGGAGCTATGGAGCCCTGGAGCTCTGGAGGTATGGAGCTATGGTGCTATGGAGCTCTGAAGCCATGGAGCTCTGGTGCTATGGAGCTCTGGAGCTCTGGAGGTATGGAGCTCTGGAGGTATGGAGCTATGGAGCCCTGGAGCTCTGGAGGTATGGAGCTATGGTGCTATGGAGCTCTGAAGCTATGGAGCTCTGGTGCTATGGAGCTCTGGAGCTCTGGAGGTATGCTCTGGAGGTATGGAGCTCTGGAGGTATGGAGCTATGGAGCCCTGGAGCTCTGGAGGTATGGAGCTATGGTGCTATGGAGCTCTGAAGCCATGGAGCTCTGGTGCTATGGAGCTCTGGAGGTATGGAGCTCTGGAGGTATGGAGCTCTGGAGGTATGGAGCTATGGAGCCCTGGAGCTCTGGAGGTATGGAGCTATGGTGCTATGGAGCTCTGAAGCCATGGAGCTCTGGTGCTATGGAGCTCTGGAGGTATGGAGCTCTGGAGGTATGGAGCTCTGGAGGTATGGAGCTATGGAGCCCTGGAGCTCTGGAGGTATGGAGCTATGGTGCTATGGAGCTCTGAAGCCATGGAGCTCTGGTGCTATGGAGCTCTGGAGGTATGGAGCTCTGGAGGTATGGAGCTCTGGAGGTATGGAGCTATGGAGCCCTGGAGCTCTGGAGGTATGGAGCTATGGTGCTATGGAGCTCTGAAGCCATGGAGCTCTGGTGCTATGGAGCTATGGAGCTCTGGTGCTATGGAGCTATGGAGGTATGGAGCCACCAGCCAGCACCCTCCGTGGCTGGATCAATGGAAGTGTTTTAGGTACCAGGCAGCCAAAGGGCCGAGGCCTCACGCTCGACCACGCCGGCGCAGAGTTCCAGCCGCTCGGATAAGCTCTGTCACTCACCCGCCGCGCAGCCACCGGTAACGGGGAAATGTCGCCGCCTTGTGGACACGCCGTTGTAAATGAATGGGCTTTCGCACTTAGTGCAATTTTCGCCAACTCTCTGACTTAGAGCTATGGAAGTATGGAGCTATGGAGCCACCAGCCACCCAGGCTGGAGCTCTGGAGCTCTGGAGGTATGGAGCTCTGGTGCTATGGAAGTATGGAGCTCTGGTGCTATGGAAGTATGGAGCTATGGAGGTATGGAAGTATGGAGCTATGGAAGTATGGAGCTATGGAGCTCTGGAAGTATGGAGCTATGGAGCTCTGGAGGTATGGAGCCCTGGAGCTATGGAGCCCTGGAGCTATGGAAGTATGGAGCTCTGGTGCTATGGAGCTATGGAGCTCTGGTGCTATGGAGCTATGGAGCTATGGAGCTCTGGAGCTATGGAGCTCTGGAGGTATGGAGCTATGGAGCTATGGAGCTCTGGAGGTATGGAGCTATGGAGCTATGGAAGTATGGAGCTCTGGTGCTATGGAGCTATGGAGCTCTGGTGCTATGGAGCTATGGAGCTCTGGTGCTATGGAGCTATGGAGCTATGGAGCTATGGAAGTATGGAGCTCTGGTGCTATGGAGCTATGGAGCTCTGGTGCTATGGAGCTATGGAGCTCTGGTGCTATGGAGCTCTGGTGCTATGGAGCTCTGGTGCTATGGAGCTATGTAGCTCTGGTGCTATGGAGCTCTGGAGGTATGGAGCTCTGGAGGTATGGAGCTCTGGAGGTATGGAGCTATGGAGCCCTGGAGCTCTGGAGGTATGGAGCTATGGTGCAATGGAGCTCTGAAGCGATGGAGCTCTGGTGCTATGGAGCTATGGAGCTCTGGGGCTATGGAGCTATGGAGCTATGGAGCTCTGGAAGTATGGAGCTCTGGTGCTATGGAGCTATGGAGCTCTGGTGCTATGGAGCTATGGAGCTCTGGTGCTATGGAGCTATGGAGCTCTGGTGCTATGGAGCTCTGGTGCTATGGAGCTCTGGTGCTATGGAGCTATGGAGCTCTGGTGCTATGGAGCTATGGAGCTCTGGAGGTATGGAGCTCTGGAGGTATGGAGCTCTGGAGGTATGGAGCTATGGAGCCCTGGAGCTCTGGAGGTATGGAGCTATGGTGCTATGGAGCTCTGAAGCCATGGAGCTCTGGTGCTATGGAGCTCTGGAGCTCTGGAGGTATGGAGCTCTGGAGGTATGGAGCTATGGAGCCCTGGAGCTCTGGAGGTATGGAGCTATGGTGCTATGGAGCTCTAAAGCCATGGAGCTCTGGTGCTATGGAGCTCTGGAGCTCTGGAGGTATGGAGCTCTGGAGGTATGGAGCTCTGGAGGTATGGAGCTATGGAGCCCTGGAGCTCTGGAGGTATGGAGCTATGGTGCTATGGAGCTCTGAAGCCATGGAGCTCTGGTGCTATGGAGCTCTGGAGGTATGGAGCTCTGGAGGTATGGAGCTCTGGAGGTATGGAGCTATGGAGCCCTGGAGCTCTGGAGGTATGGAGCTATGGTGCTATGGAGCTCTGAAGCCATGGAGCTCTGGTGCTATGGAGCTCTGGAGGTATGGAGCTCTGGAGGTATGGAGCTCTGGAGGTATGGAGCTATGGAGCCCTGGAGCTCTGGAGGTATGGAGCTATGGTGCTATGGAGCTCTGAAGCCATGGAGCTCTGGTGCTATGGAGCTATGGAGCTCTGGTGCTATGGAGCTATGGAGGTATGGAGCCACCAGCCAGCACCCTCCGTGGCTGGATCAATGGAAGTGTTTTAGGTACCAGGCAGCCAAAGGGCCGAGGCCTCACGCTCGACCACGCCGGCGCAGAGTTCCAGCCGCTCGGATAAGCTCTGTCACTCACCCGCCGCGCAGCCACCGGTAACGGGGAAATGTCGCCGCCTGGCGGACACGCCGTTGTAAATGAATGGGCTTTCGCACTTAGTGCAATTTTCGCCAACTCTCTGACTTAGAGCTATGGAAGTATGGAGCTATGGAGCCACCAGCCACCCAGGCTGGAGCTATGGAGCTCTGGAGGTATGGAGCTCAGGTGCTATGGAAGTATGGAGCTATGGAGCTATGGAAGTATGGAGCTATGGAGCTATGGAGCTCTGGAAGTATGGAGCTATGGAGCTCTGGAGGTATGGAGCTATGGAGCCCTGGAGCCCTGGAGCTATGGAGCTCTGGTGCTATGGAGGTATGGAGCTCTGGAGGTATGGAGCTCTGGAGGTATGGAGCTATGGAGCTATGGAGCCCTGGAGCTATGGAGCTATGGAGCCCTGGAGCTATGGAGCTATGGAGCCCTGGAGCTATGGAGCTATGGAGCTCTGGTGCTATGGAGCTATGGAGCTCTGGTGCTATGGAGCTATGGAGCTCTGGTGCTATGGAGCTATGGAGCTCTGGTGCTATGGAGCTATGGAGCTCTGGAAGTATGGAGCTATGGAGCTCTGGAGGTATGGAGCTATGGAGCCCTGGAGCTATGGAGCCCTGGAGCTATGGAAGTATGGAGCTCTGGTGCTATGGAGCTATGGAGCTCTGGTGCTATGGAGCTATGGAGCTCTGGAGCTATGGAGCTCTGGAGGTATGGAGCTATGGAGCTATGGAGCTCTGGAGGTATGGAGCTATGGAGCTATGGAAGTATGGAGCTCTGGTGCTATGGAGCTATGGAGCTCTGGTGCTATGGAGCTATGGAGCTCTGGTGCTATGGAGCTATGGAGCTCTGGAAGTATGGAGCTCTGGTGCTATGGAGCTATGGAGCTCTGGTGCTATGGAGCTATGGAGCTCTGGTGCTATGGAGCTATGGAGCTCTGGTGCTATGGAGCTCTGGTGCTATGGAGCTCTGGTGCTATGGAGCTATGGAGCTCTGGTGCTATGGAGCTATGGAGCTCTGGAGGTATGGAGCTCTGGAGGTATGGAGCTCTGGAGGTATGGAGCTTTGGAGCCCTGGAGCTCTGGAGGTATGGAGCTATGGTGCTATGGAGCTCTGAAGCCATGGACCTCTGGTGCTATGGAGCTCTTGAGCTCTGGAGGTATGGAGCTCTGGAGGTATGGAGCTATGGAGCCCTGGAGCTCTGGAGGTATGGAGCTATGGTGCTATGGAGCTCTGAAGCCATGGAGCTCTGGTGCTATGGAGCTCTGGAGCTCTGGAGGTATGGAGCTCTGGAGGTATGGAGCTATGGAGCCCTGGAGCTCTGGAGGTATGGAGCTATGGTGCTATGGAGCTCTGAAGCCATGGAGCTCTGGTGCTATGGAGCTCTGGAGCTCTGGAGGTATGGAGCTCTGGAGGTATGGAGCTCTGGAGGTATGGAGCTATGGAGCCCTGGAGCTCTGGAGGTATGGAGCTATGGTGCTATGGAGCTCTGAAGCCATGGAGCTCTGGTGCTATGGAGCTCTGGAGGTATGGAGCTCTGGAGGTATGGAGCTATGGAGCCCTGGAGCTCTGGAGGTATGGAGCTATGGTGCTATGGAGCTCTGAAGCCATGGAGCTCTGGTGCTATGGAGCTCTGGAGGTATGGAGCTCTGGAGGTATGGAGCTCTGGAGGTATGGAGCTATGGAGCCCTGGAGCTCTGGAGGTATGGAGCTATGGTGCTATGGAGCTCTAAAGCCATGGAGCTCTGGTGCTATGGAGCTCTGGAGGTATGGAGCTCTGGAGGTATGGAGCTCTGGAGGTATGGAGCTATGGAGCCCTGGAGCTCTGGAGGTATGGAGCTATGGTGCTATGGAGCTCTGAAGCCATGGAGCTCTGGTGCTATGGAGCTATGGAGCTCTGGTGCTATGGAGCTATGGAGGTATGGAGCCACCAGCCAGCACCCTCCGTGGCTGGATCAATGGAAGTGTTTTAGGTACCAGGCAGCCAAAGGGCCGAGGCCTCACGCTCGACCACGCCGGCGCAGAGTTCCAGCCGCTCGGATAAGCTCTGTCACTCACCCGCCGCGCAGCCACCGGTAACGGGGAAATGTCGCCGCCTTGTGGACACGCCGTTGTAAATGAATGGGCTTTCGCACTTAGTGCAATTTTCGCCAACTCTCTGACTTAGAGCTATGGAAGTATGGAGCTATGGAGCCACCAGCCACCCAGGCTGGAGCTCTGGAGCTCTGGAGGTATGAAGCTCTGGTGCAATGGAAGTATGGAGCTCTGGTGCTATGGAAGTATGGAGCTATGGAGGTATGGAAGTATGGAGCTATGGAAGTATGGAGCTATGGAGCTCTGGAAGTATGGAGCTATGGAGCTCTGGAGGTATGGAGCCCTGGAGCTATGGAGCCCTGGAGCTATGGAAGTATGGAGCTCTGGTGCTATGGAGCTATGGAGCTCTGGTGCTATGGAGCTATGGAGCTATGGAGCTCTGGAGCTATGGAGCTCTGGAGGTATGGAGCTATGGAGCTATGGAGCTCTGGAGGTATGGAGCTATGGAGCTATGGAAGTATGGAGCTCTGGTGCTATGGAGCTATGGAGCTCTGGTGCTATGGAGCTATGGAGCTCTGGTGCTATGGAGCTATGGAGCTATGGAGCTCTGGAAGTATGGAGCTCTGGTGCTATGGAGCTATGGAGCTCTGGTGCTATGGAGCTATGGAGCTCTGGTGCTATGGAGTTCTGGTGCTATGGAGCTCTGGTGCTATGGAGCTATGGAGCTCTGGTGCTATGGAGCTCTGGAGGTATGGAGCTCTGGAGGTATGGAGCTCTGGAGGTATGGAGCTATGGAGCCCTGGAGCTCTGGAGGTATGGAGCTATGGTGCTATGGAGCTCTGAAGCCATGGAGCTCTGGTGCTATGGAGCTATGGAGCTCTGGTGCTATGGAGCTATGGAGCTATGGAGCTCTGGAAGTATGGAGCTCTGGTGCTATGGAGCTATGGAGCTCTGGTGCTATGGAGCTATGGAGCTCTGGTGCTATGGAGCTATGGAGCTCTGGTGCTATGGAGCTCTGGTGCTATGGAGCTCTGGTGCTATGGAGCTATGGAGCTCTGGTGCTATGGAGCTATGGAGCTCTGGAGGTATGGAGCTCTGGAGGTATGGAGCTCTGGAGGTATGGAGCTATGGAGCCCTGGAGCTCTGGAGGTATGGAGCTATGGTGCTATGGAGCTCTGAAGCCATGGAGCTCTGGTGCTATGGAGCTCTGGAGCTCTGGAGGTATGGAGCTCTGGAGGTATGGAGCTATGGAGCCCTGGAGCTCTGGAGGTATGGAGCTATGGTGCTATGGAGCTCTGAAGCCATGGAGCTCTGGTGCTATGGAGCTCTGGAGGTATGGAGCTCTGGAGGTATGGAGCTCTGGAGGTATGGAGCTATGGAGCCCTGGAGCTCTGGAGGTATGGAGCTATGGTGCTATGGAGCTCTGAAGCCATGGAGCTCTGGTGCTATGGAGCTCTGGAGGTATGGAGCTCTGGAGGTATGGAGCTCTGGAGGTATGGAGCTATGGAGCCCTGGAGCTCTGGAGGTATGGAGCTATGGTGCTATGGAGCTCTGAAGCCATGGAGCTCTGGTGCTATGGAGCTATGGAGCTCTGGTGCTATGGAGCTATGGAGGTATGGAGCCACCAGCCAGCACCCTCCGTGGCTGGATCAATGGAAGTGTTTTAGGTACCAGGCAGCCAAAGGGCCGAGGCCTCACGCTCGACCACGCCGGCGCAGAGTTCCAGCCGCTCGGATAAGCTCTGTCACTCACCCGCCGCGCAGCCACCGGTAACGGGGAAATGTCGCCGCCTGGCGGACACGCCGTTGTAAATGAATGGGCTTTCGCACTTAGTGCAATTTTCGCCAACTCTCTGACTTAGAGCTATGGAAGTATGGAGCTATGGAGCCACCAGCCACCCAGGCTGGAGCTCTGGAGCTCTGGAGGTATGGAGCTCTGGTGCTATGGAAGTATGGAGCTCTGGTGCTATGGAAGTATGGAGCTATGGAGGTATGGAAGTATGGAGCTATGGAAGTATGGAGCTATGGAGCTATGGAAGTATGGAGCTATGGAGCTCTGGAGGTATGGAGCCCTGGAGCTATGGAGCCCTGGAGCTATGGAAGTATGGAGCTCTGGTGCTATGGAGCTATGGAGCTCTGGTGCTATGGAGCTATGGAGCTATGGAGCTCTGGAGCTATGGAGCTCTGGAGGTATGGAGCTATGGAGCTATGGAGCTCTGGAGGTATGGAGCTATGGAGCTATGGAAGTATGGAGCTCTGGTGCTATGGAGCTATGGAGCTCTGGTGCTATGGAGCTATGGAGCTCTGGTGCTATGGAGCTATGGAGCTATGGAGCTCTGGAAGTATGGAGCTCTGGTGCTATGGAGCTATGGAGCTCTGGTGCTATGGAGCTATGGAGCTCTGGTGCTATGGAGCTATGGAGCTCTGGTGCTATGGAGCTCTGGTGCTATGGAGCTCTGGTGCTATGGAGCTATGGAGCTCTGGTGCTATGGAGCTATGGAGCTCTGGAGGTATGGAGCTCTGGAGGTATGGAGCTCTGGAGGTATGGAGCTATGGAGCCCTGGAGCTCTGGAGGTATGGAGCTATGGTGCTATGGAGCTCTGAAGCCATGGAGCTCTGGTGCTATGGAGCTCTGGAGCTCTGGAGGTATGGAGCTCTGGAGGTATGGAGCTATGGAGCCCTGGAGCTCTGGAGGTATGGAGCTATGGAGCTCTGAAGCCATGGAGCTCTGGTGCTATGGAGCTCTGGAGCTCTGGAGGTATGGAGCTCTGGAGGTATGGAGCTCTGGAGGTATGGAGCTATGGAGCCCTGGAGCTCTGGAGGTATGGAGCTATGGTGCTATGGAGCTCTGAAGCCATGGAGCTCTGGTGCTATGGAGCTCTGGAGGTATGGAGCTCTGGAGGTATGGAGCTCTGGAGGTATGGAGCTATGGAGCCCTGGAGCTCTGGAGGTATGGAGCTATGGTGCTATGGAGCTCTGAAGCCATGGAGCTCTGGTGCTATGGAGCTCTGGAGGTATGGAGCTCTGGAGGTATGGAGCTCTGGAGGTATGGAGCTATGGAGCCCTGGAGCTCTGGAGGTATGGAGCTATGGTGCTATGGAGCTCTGAAGCCATGGAGCTCTGGTGCTATGGAGCTATGGAGCTCTGGTGCTATGGAGCTATGGAGGTATGGAGCCACCAGCCAGCACCCTCCGTGGCTGGATCAATGGAAGTGTTTTAGGTACCAGGCAGCCAAAGGTCCGAGGCCTCACGCTCGACCACGCCGGCGCAGAGTTCCAGCCGCTCGGATAAGCTCTGTCACTCACCCGCCGCGCAGCCACCGGTAACGGGGAAATGTCGCCGCCTGGCGGACACGCCGTTGTAAATGAATGGGCTTTCGCACTTAGTGCAATTTTCGCCAACTCTCTGACTTAGAGCTATGGAAGTATGGAGCTATGGAGCCACCAGCCACCCAGGCTGGAGCTATGGAGCTCTGGAGGTATGGAGCTCAGGTGCTATGGAAGTATGGAGCTATGGAGCTATGGAAGTATGGAGCTATGGAGCTATGGAGCTCTGGAAGTATGGAGCTATGGAGCTCTGGAGGTATGGAGCTATGGAGCCCTGGAGCCCTGGAGCTATGGAGCTCTGGTGCTATGGAGGTATGGAGCTCTGGAGGTATGGAGCTCTGGAGGTATGGAGCTATGGAGCTATGGAGCCCTGGAGCTATGGAGCTATGGAGCCCTGGAGCTATGGAGCTATGGAGCCCTGGAGCTATGGAGCTATGGAGCTCTGGTGCTATGGAGCTATGGAGCTCTGGTGCTATGGAGCTATGGAGCTCTGGTGCTATGGAGCTATGGAGCTCTGGTGCTATGGAGCTATGGAGCTCTGGAAGTATGGAGCTATGGAGCTCTGGAGGTATGGAGCTATGGAGCCCTGGAGCTATGGAGCCCTGGAGCTATGGAAGTATGGAGCTCTGGTGCTATGGAGCTATGGAGCTCTGGTGCTATGGAGCTATGGAGCTCTGGAGCTATGGAGCTCTGGAGGTATGGAGCTATGGAGCTATGGAGCTCTGGAGGTATGGAGCTATGGAGCTATGGAAGTATGGAGCTCTGGTGCTATGGAGCTATGGAGCTCTGGTGCTATGGAGCTATGGAGCTCTGGTGCTATGGAGCTATGGAGCTATGGAGCTCTGGAAGTATGGAGCTCTGGTGCTATGGAGCTATGGAGCTCTGGTGCTATGGAGCTATGGAGCTCTGGTGCTATGGAGCTATGGAGCTCTGGTGCTATGGAGCTCTGGTGCTATGGAGCTCTGGTGCTATGGAGCTATGGAGCTCTGGTGCTATGGAGCTATGGAGCTCTGGAGGTATGGAGCTCTGGAGGTATGGAGCTCTGGAGGTATGGAGCTTTGGAGCCCTGGAGCTCTGGAGGTATGGAGCTATGGTGCTATGGAGCTCTGAAGCCATGGAGCTCTGGTGCTATGGAGCTCTGGAGCTCTGGAGGTATGGAGCTCTGGAGGTATGGAGCTATGGAGCCCTGGAGCTCTGGAGGTATGGAGCTATGGTGCTATGGAGCTCTGAAGCCATGGAGCTCTGGTGCTATGGAGCTCTGGAGCTCTGGAGGTATGGAGCTCTGGAGGTATGGAGCTATGGAGCCCTGGAGCTCTGGAGGTATGGAGCTATGGTGCTATGGAGCTCTGAAGCCATGGAGCTCTGGTGCTATGGAGCTCTGGAGCTCTGGAGGTATGGAGCTCTGGAGGTATGGAGCTCTGGAGGTATGGAGCTATGGAGCCCTGGAGCTCTGGAGGTATGGAGCTATGGTGCTATGGAGCTCTGAAGCCATGGAGCTCTGGTGCTATGGAGCTCTGGAGGTATGGAGCTCTGGAGGTATGGAGCTCTGGAGGTATGGAGCTATGGAGCCCTGGAGCTCTGGAGGTATGGAGCTATGGTGCTATGGAGCTCTGAAGCCATGGAGCTCTGGTGCTATGGAGCTATGGAGCTCTGGTGCTATGGAGCTATGGAGGTATGGAGCCACCAGCCAGCACCCTCCGTGGCTGGATCAATGGAAGTGTTTTAGGTACCAGGCAGCCAAAGGGCCGAGGCCTCACGCTCGACCACGCCGGCGCAGAGTTCCAGCCGCTCGGATAAGCTCTGTCACTCACCCGCCGCGCAGCCACCGGTAACGGGGAAATGTCGCCGCCTTGTGGACACGCCGTTGTAAATGAATGGGCTTTCGCACTTAGTGCAATTTTCGCCAACTCTCTGACTTAGAGCTATGGAAGTATGGAGCTATGGAGCCACCAGCCACCCAGGCTGGAGCTCTGGAGCTCTGGAGGTATGGAGCTCTGGTGCTATGGAAGTATGGAGCTCTGGTGCTATGGAAGTATGGAGCTATGGAGGTATGGAAGTATGGAGCTATGGAAGTATGGAGCTATGGAGCTCTGGAAGTATGGAGCTATGGAGCTCTGGAGGTATGGAGCCCTGGAGCTATGGAGCCCTGGAGCTATGGAAGTATGGAGCTCTGGTGCTATGGAGCTATGGAGCTCTGGTGCTATGGAGCTATGGAGCTATGGAGCTCTGGAGCTATGGAGCTCTGGAGGTATGGAGCTATGGAGCTATGGAGCTCTGGAGGTATGGAGCTATGGAGCTATGGAAGTATGGAGCTCTGGTGCTATGGAGCTATGGAGCTCTGGTGCTATGGAGCTATGGAGCTCTGGTGCTATGGAGCTATGGAGCTATGGAGCTCTGGAAGTATGGAGCTCTGGTGCTATGGAGCTATGGAGCTCTGGTGCTATGGAGCTATGGAGCTCTGGTGCTATGGAGCTCTGGTGCTATGGAGCTCTGGTGCTATGGAGCTATGGAGCTCTGGTGCTATGGAGCTCTGGAGGTATGGAGCTCTGGAGGTATGGAGCTCTGGAGGTATGGAGCTATGGAGCCCTGGAGCTCTGGAGGTATGGAGCTATAGTGTTATAGAGCTCTGAAGCCATGGAGCTCTGGTGCTATGGAGCTATGGAGCTCTGGTGCTATGGAGCTATGGAGCTATGGAGCTCTGGAAGTATGGAGCTCTGGTGCTATGGAGCTATGGAGCTCTGGTGCTATGGAGCTATGGAGCTCTGGTGCTATGGAGCTATGGAGCTCTGGTGCTATGGAGCTCTGGTGCTATGGAGCTCTGGTGCTATGGAGCTATGGAGCTCTGGTGCTATGGAGCTATGGAGCTCTGGAGGTATGGAGCTCTGGAGGTATGGAGCTCTGGAGGTATGGAGCTATGGAGCCCTGGAGCTCTGGAGGTATGGAGCTATGGTGCTATGGAGCTCTGAAGCCACGGAGCTCTGGTGCTAGTGAGCTCTGGAGCTCTGGAGGTATGGAGCTCTGGAGGTATTGAGCCCTGGAGCTCTGGAGGTATGGAGCTATGGTGCTATGGAGCTCTGAAGCCATGGAGCTCTGGTGCTATGGAGCTCTGGAGCTCTGGAGGTATGGAGCTCTGGAGGTATGGAGCTCTGGAGGTATGGAGCTATGGAGCCCTGGAGCTCTGGAGGTATGGAGCTATGGTGCTATGGAGCTCTGAAGCCATGGAGCTCTGGTGCTATGGAGCTCTGGAGGTATGGAGCTCTGGAGGTATGGAGCTCTGGAGGTATGGAGCTATGGAGCCCTGGAGCTCTGGAGGTATGGAGCTATGGTGCTATGGAGCTCTGAAGCCATGGAGCTCTGGTGCTATGGAGCTCTGGAGGTATGGAGCTCTGGAGGTATGGAGCTCTGGAGGTATGGAGCTATGGAGCCCTGGAGCTCTGGAGGTATGGAGCTATGGTGCTATGGAGCTCTGAAGCCATGGAGCTCTGGTGCTATGGAGCTATGGAGCTCTGGTGCTATGGAGCTATGGAGGTATGGAGCCACCAGCCAGCACCCTCCGTGGCTGGATCAATGGAAGTGTTTTAGGTACCAGGCAGCCAAAGGGCCGAGGCCTCACGCTCGACCACGCCGGCGCAGAGTTCCAGCCGCTCGGATAAGCTCTGTCACTCACCCGCCGCGCAGCCACCGGTAACGGGGAAATGTCGCCGCCTGGCGGACACGCCGTTGTAAATGAATGGGCTTTCGCACTTAGTGCAATTTTCGCCAACTCTCTGACTTAGAGCTATGGAAGTATGGAGCTATGGAGCCACCAGCCACCCAGGCTGGAGCTATGGAGCTCTGGAGGTATGGAGCTCAGGTGCTATGGAAGTATGGAGCTATGGAGCTATGGAAGTATGGAGCTATGGAGCTATGGAGCTCTGGAAGTATGGAGCTATGGAGCTCTGGAGGTATGGAGCTATGGAGCCCTGGAGCCCTGGAGCTATGGAGCTCTGGTGCTATGGAGGTATGGAGCTCTGGAGGTATGGAGCTCTGGAGGTATGGAGCTATGGAGCTATGGAGCCCTGGAGCTATGGAGCTATGGAGCCCTGGAGCTATGGAGCTATGGAGCCCTGGAGCTATGGAGCTATGGAGCTCTGGTGCTATGGAGCTATGGAGCTCTGGTGCTATGGAGCTATGGAGCTCTGGTGCTATGGAGCTATGGAGCTCTGGTGCTATGGAGCTATGGAGCTCTGGAAGTATGGAGCTATGGAGCTCTGGAGGTATGGAGCTATGGAGCCCTGGAGCTATGGAGCCCTGGAGCTATGGAAGTATGGAGCTCTGGTGCTATGGAGCTATGGAGCTCTGGTGCTATGGAGCTATGGAGCTCTGGAGCTATGGAGCTCTGGAGGTATGGAGCTATGGAGCTATGGAGCTCTGGAGGTATGGAGCTATGGAGCTATGGAAGTATGGAGCTCTGGTGCTATGGAGCTATGGAGCTCTGGTGCTATGGAGCTATGGAGCTCTGGTGCTATGGAGCTATGGAGCTATGGAGCTCTGGAAGTATGGAGCTCTGGTGCTATGGAGCTATGGAGCTCTGGTGCTATGGAGCTATGGAGCTCTGGTGCTATGGAGCTATGGAGCTCTGGTGCTATGGAGCTCTGGTGCTATGGAGCTCTGGTGCTATGGAGCTATGGAGCTCTGGTGCTATGGAGCTATGGAGCTCTGGAGGTATGGAGCTCTGGAGGTATGGAGCTCTGGAGGTATGGAGCTTTGGAGCCCTGGAGCTCTGGAGGTATGGAGCTATGGTGCTATGGAGCTCTGAAGCCATGGAGCTCTGGTGCTATGGAGCTCTGGAGCTCTGGAGGTATGGAGCTCTGGAGGTATGGAGCTATGGAGCCCTGGAGCTCTGGAGGTATGGAGCTATGGTGCTATGGAGCTCTGAAGCCATGGAGCTCTGGTGCTATGGAGCTCTGGAGCTCTGGAGGTATGTCAAGTCAAGTCAAGTCAAGTTTATTTGTATAGCCCTAAATCACAAGCAGTCTCAAAGGGCTTCACATAGACAATCAATTGACAATTATTCTCAAAGCATCCCCTGATCTTGGGCTCCCAAAAGGGCAAGGAAAAACTCAAAAACCCCTACCAGGGGAAAAATGAGAAACCTTGAGAAGGGACCACAGATGGAAGGATCCCCCTTTCAGGATCACCAGGCTGCAATGGATGCAAAGAGGGCACATAAAATACATCATATGGAAATCAAAAAGTGGATGTCCAGGCCAAAGCGAAGAGCTGTCGGAGGTGCCTTCGATTGTCCTGGCAGTGTCCTCTAGGAGGGTATTCCGCTGCAGATCCCTCATGCTGAATTGGTCCACGAGAATCTAGATAGCCGTCGTCAGCTTGGGTGTCACCTAACCACCTCCCCAGCCGGGGAGGGGTGGGGGGAGTGGGGTCGGGGAGAGGGAGCAAAAACAAACTCCAGCCGAATCGGCTACTACAGGTTAATTAAAGGCCACATCATAAAAATACGTCTTTAAACGTGTCTTAAATATTTCTACTGAGGTAGCAGTTCTAATATCCATTGGCAGGGCATTCCAGAGCTCTGGAGCCCGAATAGAAAATGCTCTAGCCCCTGCAGACATTTTCTTGGCCCTCGGTGTCACTAAAAGACTAGCGTTTTGCGAACGAAGGTTACGAGACGGAACATAAGGAACAACTAAGTCGACGAGATATGAAGGCGCTAAGCCATGCAATGATTTATAGGTTAATAGAAGAACCTTGAAGTCACATCTTAAATGGACCGGGAGCCAGTGTAAATTGGCTAATATTGGGGTAATGTGATCAAATTTTCTTGTCCGTGAGAGCAGCCTTGCAGCAGCATTTTGTACTAACTGTAGACTTTTGATGCTGGACTTGGGAAGACCAGAGAATAATGCATTACAGTAGTCCAGGCGCGACGTGATAAATGCATGTATAATAATTTCGGCATCACCGGTCGAGAGGATTGGGCGAATCTTAGCAATATTACGAAGGTGAAAAAATGCTATTCTGGTTATATTCTTAATGTGCTTTTGAAAGGAGAGCGTTTGGTCAAATATTACCCCGAGATTAGTTACAGTATCACTCTGAGTGATAGTACGGTTATCTAGAGTTATAGCGGTTTCCTTAAATAGATGTTGATAACGAGCTGGACCAATTATCAACATTTCAGTTTTATCTGGGTTCAGACGAAGGAAGTTGAGAGACATCCATTGCTTGATCTCCGCAAGGCATGCCTCAAGATTACAACAGTCCCACGGATCTGTCATTGATAATGGCATATATAATTGGGTGTCATCCGCGTAACATTGAAAGCTAATATTATATTTACGTATTATGTTCCCAAGCGGAGTCATATAAATATTAAATAGAATTGGTCCTAGTACCGATCCCTGAGGGACACCACACGTAACTTTATAGAGCTCAGAGGACGCATTGCCATGGACCACACGGTGCGTCCTGTCCGATAGATACGAATGAAACCAGCCTAGTGCTGACCCCGAAATACCGACACTACCTTTAAGACGCTCTAGTAAAATATTGAAGTCAACAGTGTCGAAGGCAGCACTAAGATCGAGTAGTAACAATACCGATGAAGTATTTGAATCCATAGCTAAGAGGAGATCATTAGTCACTTTAGCAAGTGCTGTCTCAGTGGAATGATTAGCTCTAAACCCAGACTGAAAAGATTCATATCGATTATTAGCGACCATGTAATCAATAAGCTGCTGCGCTACTACTTTTTCAAGCAGTTTTGCTATGAATGGGAGATTTGAAACTGGCCTATAGTTACTGAGACAGTCCGGGTCAAGATTTGGTCGCTTAAGGTGCGGTTTAATAATAGCGGTTTTAAAGGCTGTTGGTACTATCCCAGAGGAGATAGACAGATTAATTATATTTGAAACGGACGGTCCTAAGATTTGAAATAATTCTTTAAATAGTTTGGTTGGAAGCGGGTCAAGTAAACATGTTGTTTGTTTAGCCGCACTAACTAATTGTGAAAGCCTTTCGAGGGACACGCTTTTAAAATTTGAAAGGGTTATTGCATGATCGTTGGCGCCGGTAATCGGCGGTCCCGACTGAGTGATCGGAATGGTCATCTTGATCTCATCCCTAATGGATTCAATCTTTCGAGCAAAAAATTTCATGAACTCGTCAGCCGAGTGAAAGGAGCCATCGGGGGTTGGCTGGCGTAGTGTTAGCTTTGCCACCGTATCAAATAGGTATTTAGGATTGTTCTTATTGAGATTAATGACCTGCGAAAAATAACGAGTTTTTGCTAAAATAAGCGCATCTTTATATTTCAGGAGGCTGTCGCGCCATGCCTGATGGAAAACCTCAAGTTTGGTTAAACGCCATTTGCGCTCATGCTTTCTACTTAATTGTTTAAGCGAACGTGTTTCATCTGTGAACCACGGAGTAGGCTGTCTACGGCGAGTTTTTAGACGTAGCGGCGCCACAGAATCAATGGCATTTAACAATGTAGCATTGAATTCATTTGTAAGATTATCAATAGAGCCGGTATATGAGGGCAATACGGCAGTTGCTGGTGGCAGTAGCCCAGATAGCGCAGTCGCAGTCATGGAGTTAATATTACGGCTGCTATAATTCTGATTGCTCTCTTGTCTTTGACTAAGAACTAAAATTTCAAATTTTATTAAGTAGTGATCAGACAAAACAGTAGTGTAAGGCAGTACTGTTATATTAGAGGTTGCCAGTCCTCGGGATAATACCAAATCTAAGGTATTACCATTCTTGTGCGTTGCTACCTGTACGGCTTGCGTAAAACCAAACGTATCAATTAGAGTCTGAAACGCCGAAGTAAGTGGCTCTGACGGTAAATTCATGTGGACGTTAAAATCGCCCATGATTATTATATTATCCGCGTTCGTCACTAGATCAGCCACGAATTCTGAAAATTCATCCAGGAAGCTAGCGTAAGCCCCAGGTGGACGGTAAATAACAGCAAGATAAAATGACGGTAAAGCGGTGGATCGGACAGTGAGAACTTCAAATGTTTTAAATATGTTAATCGAACGAGGCGTAAATCTAAGATCGGAATTTGAGATGAGGGCAACACCCCCACCCTTTTTTCGAGGACGCGCCACATGCGAGCTCACAAAATTTGGAGGCGAGGCCTCATTAAGCGGTAGCAGGTCATTAGGTTTTAACCAGGTCTCGCAAAGACCAAATATATTTAGATTATGTTCCGTGATGAGGTCATTAACGAGAACCGCTTTTGTATGAAGCGATCTAATATTCATAAAGCCAAGTTTAAGTGTAATCGGTTGGTCAGGGTTTGTATTTATCGGAGGAGTTTTGAACGAAATGAAAGTGAGGTTGTGTTCTCTAGGCCTGACATCACCTCTCAATTGTTTATTCGCGCTCCATGGAGCTCTGGAGGTATGGAGCTATGGAGCCCTGGAGCTCTGGAGGTATGGAGCTATGGTGCTATGGAGCTCTGAAGCCATGGAGCTCTGGTGCTATGGAGCTCTGGAGCTCTGGAGGTATGCTCTGGAGGTATGGAGCTCTGGAGGTATGGAGCTATGGAGCCCTGGAGCTCTGGAGGTATGGAGCTATGGTGCTATGGAGCTCTGAAGCCATGGAGCTCTGGTGCTATGGAGCTCTGGAGGTATGGAGCTCTGGAGGTATGGAGCTCTGGAGGTATGGAGCTATGGAGCCCTGGAGCTCTGGAGGTATGGAGCTATGGTGCTATGGAGCTCTGAAGCCATGGAGCTCTGGTGCTATGGAGCTCTGGAGGTATGGAGCTCTGGAGGTATGGAGCTCTGGAGGTATGGAGCTATGGAGCCCTGGAGCTCTGGAGGTATGGAGCTATGGTGCTATGGAGCTCTGAAGCCATGGAGCTCTGGTGCTATGGAGCTCTGGAGGTATGGAGCTCTGGAGGTATGGAGCTCTGGAGGTATGGAGCTATGGAGCCCTGGAGCTCTGGAGGTATGGAGCTATGGTGCTATGGAGCTCTGAAGCCATGGAGCTCTGGTGCTATGGAGCTATGGAGCTCTGGTGCTATGGAGCTATGGAGGTATGGAGCCACCAGCCAGCACCCTCCGTGGCTGGATCAATGGAAGTGTTTTAGGTACCAGGCAGCCAAAGGGCCGAGGCCTCACGCTCGACCACGCCGGCGCAGAGTTCCAGCCGCTCGGATAAGCTCTGTCACTCACCCGCCGCGCAGCCACCGGTAACGGGGAAATGTCGCCGCCTTGTGGACACGCCGTTGTAAATGAATGGGCTTTCGCACTTAGTGCAATTTTCGCCAACTCTCTGACTTAGAGCTATGGAAGTATGGAGCTATGGAGCCACCAGCCACCCAGGCTGGAGCTCTGGAGCTCTGGAGGTATGGAGCTCTGGTGCTATGGAAGTATGGAGCTCTGGTGCTATGGAAGTATGGAGCTATGGAGGTATGGAAGTATGGAGCTATGGAAGTATGGAGCTATGGAGCTCTGGAAGTATGGAGCTATGGAGCTCTGGAGGTATGGAGCCCTGGAGCTATGGAGCCCTGGAGCTATGGAAGTATGGAGCTCTGGTGCTATGGAGCTATGGAGCTCTGGTGCTATGGAGCTATGGAGCTATGGAGCTCTGGAGCTATGGAGCTCTGGAGGTATGGAGCTATGGAGCTATGGAGCTCTGGAGGTATGGAGCTATGGAGCTATGGAAGTATGGAGCTCTGGTGCTATGGAGCTATGGAGCTCTGGTGCTATGGAGCTATGGAGCTCTGGTGCTATGGAGCTATGGAGCTATGGAGCTATGGAAGTATGGAGCTCTGGTGCTATGGAGCTATGGAGCTCTGGTGCTATGGAGCTATGGAGCTCTGGTGCTATGGAGCTCTGGTGCTATGGAGCTCTGGTGCTATGGAGCTATGTAGCTCTGGTGCTATGGAGCTCTGGAGGTATGGAGCTCTGGAGGTATGGAGCTCTGGAGGTATGGAGCTATGGAGCCCTGGAGCTCTGGAGGTATGGAGCTATGGTGCTATGGAGCTCTGAAGCCATGGAGCTCTGGTGCTATGGAGCTATGGAGCTCTGGTGCTATGGAGCTATGGAGCTATGGAGCTCTGGAAGTATGGAGCTCTGGTGCTATGGAGCTATGGAGCTCTGGTGCTATGGAGCTATGGAGCTCTGGTGCTATGGAGCTATGGAGCTCTGGTGCTATGGAGCTCTGGTGCTATGGAGCTCTGGTGCTATGGAGCTATGGAGCTCTGGTGCTATGGAGCTATGGAGCTCTGGAGGTATGGAGCTCTGGAGGTATGGAGCTCTGGAGGTATGGAGCTATGGAGCCCTGGAGCTCTGGAGGTATGGAGCTATGGTGCTATGGAGCTCTGAAGCCACGGAGCTCTAGTGCTATGGAGCTCTGGAGCTCTGGAGGTATGGAGCTCTGGAGGTATGGAGCTATGGAGCCCTGGAGCTCTGGAGGTATGGAGCTATGGTGCTATGGAGCTCTGAAGCCATGGAGCTCTGGTGCTATGGAGCTCTGGAGCTCTGGAGGTATGGAGCTCTGGAGGTATGGAGCTCTGGAGGTATGGAGCTATGGAGCCCTGGAGCTCTGGAGGTATGGAGCTATGGTGCTATGGAGCTCTGAAGCCATGGAGCTCTGGTGCTATGGAGCTCTGGAGGTATGGAGCTCTGGAGGTATGGAGCTCTGGAGGTATGGAGCTATGGAGCCCTGGAGCTCTGGAGGTATGGAGCTATGGTGCTATGGAGCTCTGAAGCCATGGAGCTCTGGTGCTATGGAGCTCTGGAGGTATGGAGCTCTGGAGGTATGGAGCTCTGGAGGTATGGAGCTATGGAGCCCTGGAGCTCTGGAGGTATGGAGCTATGGTGCTATGGAGCTCTGAAGCCATGGAGCTCTGGTGCTATGGAGCTATGGAGCTCTGGTGCTATGGAGCTATGGAGGTATGGAGCCACCAGCCAGCACCCTCCGTGGCTGGATCAATGGAAGTGTTTTAGGTACCAGGCAGCCAAAGGGCCGAGGCCTCACGCTCGACCACGCCGGCGCAGAGTTCCAGCCGCTCGGATAAGCTCTGTCACTCACCCGCCGCGCAGCCACCGGTAACGGGGAAATGTCGCCGCCTGGCGGACACGCCGTTGTAAATGAATGGGCTTTCGCACTTAGTGCAATTTTCGCCAACTCTCTGACTTAGAGCTATGGAAGTATGGAGCTATGGAGCCACCAGCCACCCAGGCTGGAGCTATGGAGCTCTGGAGGTATGGAGCTCAGGTGCTATGGAAGTATGGAGCTATGGAGCTATGGAAGTATGGAGCTATGGAGCTATGGAGCTCTGGAAGTATGGAGCTATGGAGCTCTGGAGGTATGGAGCTATGGAGCTATGGAGCCCTGGAGCCCTGGAGCTATGGAGCTCTGGTGCTATGGAGGTATGGAGCTCTGGAGGTATGGAGCTCTGGAGGTATGGAGCTATGGAGCTATGGAGCCCTGGAGCTATGGAGCTATGGAGCCCTGGAGCTATGGAGCTATGGAGCCCTGGAGCTATGGAGCTATGGAGCTCTGGTGCTATGGAGCTATGGAGCTCTGGTGCTATGGAGCTATGGAGCTCTGGTGCTATGGAGCTATGGAGCTCTGGTGCTATGGAGCTATGGAGCTCTGGAAGTATGGAGCTATGGAGCTCTGGAGGTATGGAGCTATGGAGCCCTGGAGCTATGGAGCCCTGGAGCTATGGAAGTATGGAGCTCTGGTGCTATGGAGCTATGGAGCTCTGGTGCTATGGAGCTATGGAGCTCTGGAGCTATGGAGCTCTGGAGGTATGGAGCTATGGAGCTATGGAGCTCTGGAGGTATGGAGCTATGGAGCTATGGAAGTATGGAGCTCTGGTGCTATGGAGCTATGGAGCTCTGGTGCTATGGAGCTATGGAGCTCTGGTGCTATGGAGCTATGGAGCTATGGAGCTCTGGAAGTATGGAGCTCTGGTGCTATGGAGCTATGGAGCTCTGGTGCTATGGAGCTATGGAGCTCTGGTGCTATGGAGCTATGGAGCTCTGGTGCTATGGAGCTCTGGTGCTATGGAGCTCTGGTGCTATGGAGCTATGGAGCTCTGGTGCTATGGAGCTATGGAGCTCTGGAGGTATGGAGCTCTGGAGGTATGGAGCTCTGGAGGTATGGAGCTTTGGAGCCCTGGAGCTCTGGAGGTATGGAGCTATGGTGCTATGGAGCTCTGAAGCCATGGAGCTCTGGTGCTATGGAGCTCTGGAGCTCTGGAGGTATGGAGCTCTGGAGGTATGGAGCTATGGAGCCCTGGAGCTCTGGAGGTATGGAGCTATGGTGCTATGGAGCTCTGAAGCCATGGAGCTCTGGTGCTATGGAGCTCTGGAGCTCTGGAGGTATGGAGCTCTGGAGGTATGGAGCTATGGAGCCCTGGAGCTCTGGAGGTATGGAGCTATGGTGCTATGGAGCTCTGAAGCCATGGAGCTCTGGTGCTATGGAGCTCTGGAGCTCTGGAGGTATGCTCTGGAGGTATGGAGCTCTGGAGGTATGGAGCTATGGAGCCCTGGAGCTCTGGAGGTATGGAGCTATGGTGCTATGGAGCTCTGAAGCCATGGAGCTCTGGTGCTATGGAGCTCTGGAGGTATGGAGCTCTGGAGGTATGGAGCTCTGGAGGTATGGAGCTATGGAGCCCTGGAGCTCTGGAGGTATGGAGCTATGGTGCTATGGAGCTCTGAAGCCATGGAGCTCTGGTGCTATGGAGCTCTGGAGGTATGGAGCTCTGGAGGTATGGAGCTCTGGAGGTATGGAGCTATGGAGCCCTGGAGCTCTGGAGGTATGGAGCTATGGTGCTATGGAGCTCTGAAGCCATGGAGCTCTGGTGCTATGGAGCTCTGGAGGTATGGAGCTCTGGAGGTATGGAGCTCTGGAGGTATGGAGCTATGGAGCCCTGGAGCTCTGGAGGTATGGAGCTATGGTGCTATGGAGCTCTGAAGCCATGGAGCTCTGGTGCTATGGAGCTATGGAGCTCTGGTGCTATGGAGCTATGGAGGTATGGAGCCACCAGCCAGCACCCTCCGTGGCTGGATCAATGGAAGTGTTTTAGGTACCAGGCAGCCAAAGGGCCGAGGCCTCACGCTCGACCACGCCGGCGCAGAGTTCCAGCCGCTCGGATAAGCTCTGTCACTCACCCGCCGCGCAGCCACCGGTAACGGGGAAATGTCGCCGCCTTGTGGACACGCCGTTGTAAATGAATGGGCTTTCGCACTTAGTGCAATTTTCGCCAACTCTCTGACTTAGAGCTATGGAAGTATGGAGCTATGGAGCCACCAGCCACCCAGGCTGGAGCTCTGGAGCTCTGGAGGTATGGAGCTCTGGTGCTATGGAAGTATGGAGCTCTGGTGCTATGGAAGTATGGAGCTATGGAGGTATGGAAGTATGGAGCTATGGAAGTATGGAGCTATGGAGCTCTGGAAGTATGGAGCTATGGAGCTCTGGAGGTATGGAGCCCTGGAGCTATGGAGCCCTGGAGCTATGGAAGTATGGAGCTCTGGTGCTATGGAGCTATGGAGCTCTGGTGCTATGGAGCTATGGAGCTATGGAGCTCTGGAGCTATGGAGCTCTGGAGGTATGGAGCTATGGAGCTATGGAGCTCTGGAGGTATGGAGCTATGGAGCTATGGAAGTATGGAGCTCTGGTGCTATGGAGCTATGGAGCTCTGGTGCTATGGAGCTATGGAGCTCTGGTGCTATGGAGCTATGGAGCTATGGAGCTATGGAGCTATGGAAGTATGGAGCTCTGGTGCTATGGAGCTATGGAGCTCTGGTGCTATGGAGCTATGGAGCTCTGGTGCTATGGAGCTCTGGTGCTATGGAGCTCTGGTGCTATGGAGCTATGTAGCTCTGGTGCTATGGAGCTCTGGAGGTATGGAGCTCTGGAGGTATGGAGCTCTGGAGGTATGGAGCTATGGAGCCCTGGAGCTCTGGAGGTATGGAGCTATGGTGCTATGGAGCTCTGAAGCCATGGAGCTCTGGTGCTATGGAGCTATGGAGCTCTGGTGCTATGGAGCTATGGAGCTATGGAGCTCTGGAAGTATGGAGCTCTGGTGCTATGGAGCTATGGAGCTCTGGTGCTATGGAGCTATGGAGCTCTGGTGCTATGGAGCTATGGAGCTCTGGTGCTATGGAGCTCTGGTGCTATGGAGCTCTGGTGCTATGGAGCTATGGAGCTCTGGTGCTATGGAGCTATGGAGCTCTGGAGGTATGGAGCTCTGGAGGTATGGAGCTCTGGAGGTATGGAGCTATGGAGCCCTGGAGCTCTGGAGGTATGGAGCTATGGTGCTATGGAGCTCTGAAGCCACGGAGCTCTGGTGCTATGGAGCTCTGGAGCTCTGGAGGTATGGAGCTCTGGAGGTATGGAGCTATGGAGCCCTGGAGCTCTGGAGGTATGGAGCTATGGTGCTATGGAGCTCTGAAGCCATGGAGCTCTGGTGCTATGGAGCTCTGGAGCTCTGGAGGTATGGAGCTCTGGAGGTATGGAGCTCTGGAGGTATGGAGCTATGGAGCCCTGGAGCTCTGGAGGTATGGAGCTATGGTGCTATGGAGCTCTGAAGCCATGGAGCTCTGGTGCTATGGAGCTCTGGAGGTATGGAGCTCTGGAGGTATGGAGCTCTGGAGGTATGGAGCTATGGAGCCCTGGAGCTCTGGAGGTATGGAGCTATGGTGCTATGGAGCTCTGAAGCCATGGAGCTCTGGTGCTATGGAGCTCTGGAGGTATGGAGCTCTGGAGGTATGGAGCTCTGGAGGTATGGAGCTATGGAGCCCTGGAGCTCTGGAGGTATGGAGCTATGGTGCTATGGAGCTCTGAAGCCATGGAGCTCTGGTGCTATGGAGCTATGGAGCTCTGGTGCTATGGAGCTATGGAGGTATGGAGCCACCAGCCAGCACCCTCCGTGGCTGGATCAATGGAAGTGTTTTAGGTACCAGGCAGCCAAAGGGCCGAGGCCTCACGCTCGACCACGCCGGCGCAGAGTTCCAGCCGCTCGGATAAGCTCTGTCACTCACCCGCCGCGCAGCCACCGGTAACGGGGAAATGTCGCCGCCTGGCGGACACGCCGTTGTAAATGAATGGGCTTTCGCACTTAGTGCAATTTTCGCCAACTCTCTGACTTAGAGCTATGGAAGTATGGAGCTATGGAGCCACCAGCCACCCAGGCTGGAGCTATGGAGCTCTGGAGGTATGGAGCTCAGGTGCTATGGAAGTATGGAGCTATGGAGCTATGGAAGTATGGAGCTATGGAGCTATGGAGCTCTGGAAGTATGGAGCTATGGAGCTCTGGAGGTATGGAGCTATGGAGCCCTGGAGCCCTGGAGCTATGGAGCTCTGGTGCTATGGAGGTATGGAGCTCTGGAGGTATGGAGCTCTGGAGGTATGGAGCTATGGAGCTATGGAGCCCTGGAGCTATGGAGCTATGGAGCCCTGGAGCTATGGAGCTATGGAGCCCTGGAGCTATGGAGCTATGGAGCTCTGGTGCTATGGAGCTATGGAGCTCTGGTGCTATGGAGCTATGGAGCTCTGGTGCTATGGAGCTATGGAGCTCTGGTGCTATGGAGCTATGGAGCTCTGGAAGTATGGAGCTATGGAGCTCTGGAGGTATGGAGCTATGGAGCCCTGGAGCTATGGAGCCCTGGAGCTATGGAAGTATGGAGCTCTGGTGCTATGGAGCTATGGAGCTCTGGTGCTATGGAGCTATGGAGCTCTGGAGCTATGGAGCTCTGGAGGTATGGAGCTATGGAGCTATGGAGCTCTGGAGGTATGGAGCTATGGAGCTATGGAAGTATGGAGCTCTGGTGCTATGGAGCTATGGAGCTCTGGTGCTATGGAGCTATGGAGCTCTGGTGCTATGGAGCTATGGAGCTATGGAGCTCTGGAAGTATGGAGCTCTGGTGCTATGGAGCTATGGAGCTCTGGTGCTATGGAGCTATGGAGCTCTGGTGCTATGGAGCTATGGAGCTCTGGTGCTATGGAGCTCTGGTGCTATGGAGCTCTGGTGCTATGGAGCTATGGAGCTCTGGTGCTATGGAGCTATGGAGCTCTGGAGGTATGGAGCTCTGGAGGTATGGAGCTCTGGAGGTATGGAGCTTTGGAGCCCTGGAGCTCTGGAGGTATGGAGCTATGGTGCTATGGAGCTCTGAAGCCATGGAGCTCTGGTGCTATGGAGCTCTGGAGCTCTGGAGGTATGGAGCTCTGGAGGTATGGAGCTATGGAGCCCTGGAGCTCTGGAGGTATGGAGCTATGGTGCTATGGAGCTCTGAAGCCATGGAGCTCTGGTGCTATGGAGCTCTGGAGCTCTGGAGGTATGGAGCTCTGGAGGTATGGAGCTATGGAGCCCTGGAGCTCTGGAGGTATGGAGCTATGGTGCTATGGAGCTCTGAAGCCATGGAGCTCTGGTGCTATGGAGCTCTGGAGCTCTGGAGGTATGCTCTGGAGGTATGGAGCTCTGGAGGTATGGAGCTATGGAGCCCTGGAGCTCTGGAGGTATGGAGCTATGGTGCTATGGAGCTCTGAAGCCATGGAGCTCTGGTGCTATGGAGCTCTGGAGGTATGGAGCTCTGGAGGTATGGAGCTCTGGAGGTATGGAGCTATGGAGCCCTGGAGCTCTGGAGGTATGGAGCTATGGTGCTATGGAGCTCTGAAGCCATGGAGCTCTGGTGCTATGGAGCTCTGGAGGTATGGAGCTCTGGAGGTATGGAGCTCTGGAGGTATGGAGCTATGGAGCCCTGGAGCTCTGGAGGTATGGAGCTATGGTGCTATGGAGCTCTGAAGCCATGGAGCTCTGGTGCTATGGAGCTCTGGAGGTATGGAGCTCTGGAGGTATGGAGCTCTGGAGGTATGGAGCTATGGAGCCCTGGAGCTCTGGAGGTATGGAGCTATGGTGCTATGGAGCTCTGAAGCCATGGAGCTCTGGTGCTATGGAGCTATGGAGCTCTGGTGCTATGGAGCTATGGAGGTATGGAGCCACCAGCCAGCACCCTCCGTGGCTGGATCAATGGAAGTGTTTTAGGTACCAGGCAGCCAAAGGGCCGAGGCCTCACGCTCGACCACGCCGGCGCAGAGTTCCAGCCGCTCGGATAAGCTCTGTCACTCACCCGCCGCGCAGCCACCGGTAACGGGGAAATGTCGCCGCCTTGTGGACACGCCGTTGTAAATGAATGGGCTTTCGCACTTAGTGCAATTTTCGCCAACTCTCTGACTTAGAGCTATGGAAGTATGGAGCTATGGAGCCACCAGCCACCCAGGCTGGAGCTCTGGAGCTCTGGAGGTATGGAGCTCTGGTGCTATGGAAGTATGGAGCTCTGGTGCTATGGAAGTATGGAGCTATGGAGGTATGGAAGTATGGAGCTATGGAAGTATGGAGCTATGGAGCTCTGGAAGTATGGAGCTATGGAGCTCTGGAGGTATGGAGCCCTGGAGCTATGGAGCCCTGGAGCTATGGAAGTATGGAGCTCTGGTGCTATGGAGCTATGGAGCTCTGGTGCTATGGAGCTATGGAGCTATGGAGCTCTGGAGCTATGGAGCTCTGGAGGTATGGAGCTATGGAGCTATGGAGCTCTGGAGGTATGGAGCTATGGAGCTATGGAAGTATGGAGCTCTGGTGCTATGGAGCTATGGAGCTCTGGTGCTATGGAGCTATGGAGCTCTGGTGCTATGGAGCTATGGAGCTATGGAGCTATGGAAGTATGGAGCTCTGGTGCTATGGAGCTATGGAGCTCTGGTGCTATGGAGCTATGGAGCTCTGGTGCTATGGAGCTCTGGTGCTATGGAGCTCTGGTGCTATGGAGCTATGTAGCTCTGGTGCTATGGAGCTCTGGAGGTATGGAGCTCTGGAGGTATGGAGCTCTGGAGGTATGGAGCTATGGAGCCCTGGAGCTCTGGAGGTATGGAGCTATGGTGCTATGGAGCTCTGAAGCCATGGAGCTCTGGTGCTATGGAGCTATGGAGCTCTGGGGCTATGGAGCTATGGAGCTATGGAGCTCTGGAAGTATGGAGCTCTGGTGCTATGGAGCTATGGAGCTCTGGTGCTATGGAGCTATGGAGCTCTGGTGCTATGGAGCTATGGAGCTCTGGTGCTATGGAGCTCTGGTGCTATGGAGCTCTGGTGCTATGGAGCTATGGAGCTCTGGTGCTATGGAGCTATGGAGCTCTGGAGGTATGGAGCTCTGGAGGTATGGAGCTCTGGAGGTATGGAGCTATGGAGCCCTGGAGCTCTGGAGGTATGGAGCTATAGTGCTATGGAGCTCTGAAGCCATGGAGCTCTGGTGCTATGGAGCTCTGGAGCTCTGGAGGTATGGAGCTCTGGAGGTATGGAGCTATGGAGCCCTGGAGCTCTGGAGGTATGGAGCTATGGTGCTATGGAGCTCTGAAGCCATGGAGCTCTGGTGCTATGGAGCTCTGGAGCTCTGGAGGTATGGAGCTCTGGAGGTATGGAGCTCTGGAGGTATGGAGCTATGGAGCCCTGGAGCTCTGGAGGTATGGAGCTATGGTGCTATGGAGCTCTGAAGCCATGGAGCTCTGGTGCTATGGAGCTCTGGAGGTATGGAGCTCTGGAGGTATGGAGCTCTGGAGGTATGGAGCTATGGAGCCCTGGAGCTCTGGAGGTATGGAGCTATGGTGCTATGGAGCTCTGAAGCCATGGAGCTCTGGTGCTATGGAGCTCTGGAGGTATGGAGCTCTGGAGGTATGGAGCTCTGGAGGTATGGAGCTATGGAGCCCTGGAGCTCTGGAGGTATGGAGCTATGGTGCTATGGAGCTCTGAAGCCATGGAGCTCTGGTGCTATAGAGCTATGGAGCTCTGGTGCTATGGAGCTATGGAGGTATGGAGCCACCAGCCAGCACCCTCCGTGGCTGGATCAATGGAAGTGTTTTAGGTACCAGGCAGCCAAAGGGCCGAGGCCTCACGCTCGACCACGCCGGCGCAGAGTTCCAGCCGCTCGGATAAGCTCTGTCACTCACCCGCCGCGCAGCCACCGGTAACGGGGAAATGTCGCCGCCTTGTGGACACGCCGTTGTAAATGAATGGGCTTTCGCACTTAGTGCAATTTTCGCCAACTCTCTGACTTAGAGCTATGGAAGTATGGAGCTATGGAGCCACCAGCCACCCAGGCTGGAGCTCTGGAGCTCTGGAGGTATGAAGCTCTGGTGCAATGGAAGTATGGAGCTCTGGTGCTATGGAAGTATGGAGCTATGGAGGTATGGAAGTATGGAGCTATGGAAGTATGGAGCTATGGAGCTCTGGAAGTATGGAGCTATGGAGCTCTGGAGGTATGGAGCCCTGGAGCTATGGAGCCCTGGAGCTATGGAAGTATGGAGCTCTGGTGCTATGGAGCTATGGAGCTCTGGTGCTATGGAGCTATGGAGCTCTGGAGCTATGGAGCTCTGGAGGTATGGAGCTATGGAGCTATGGAGCTCTGGAGGTATGGAGCTATGGAGCTATGGAAGTATGGAGCTCTGGTGCTATGGAGCTATGGAGCTCTGGTGCTATGGAGCTATGGAGCTCTGGTGCTATGGAGCTATGGAGCTATGGAGCTCTGGAAGTATGGAGCTCTGGTGCTATGGAGCTATGGAGCTCTGGTGCTATGGAGCTATGGAGCTCTGGTGCTATGGAGTTCTGGTGCTATGGAGCTCTGGTGCTATGGAGCTATGGAGCTCTGGTGCTATGGAGCTCTGGAGGTATGGAGCTCTGGAGGTATGGAGCTCTGGAGGTATGGAGCTATGGAGCCCTGGAGCTCTGGAGGTATGGAGCTATGGTGCTATGGAGCTCTGAAGCCATGGAGCTCTGGTGCTATGGAGCTATGGAGCTCTGGTGCTATGGAGCTATGGAGCTATGGAGCTCTGGAAGTATGGAGCTCTGGTGCTATGGAGCTATGGAGCTCTGGTGCTATGGAGCTATGGAGCTCTGGTGCTATGGAGCTATGGAGCTCTGGTGCTATGGAGCTCTGGTGCTATGGAGCTCTGGTGCTATGGAGCTATGGAGCTCTGGTGCTATGGAGCTATGGAGCTCTGGAGGTATGGAGCTCTGGAGGTATGGAGCTCTGGAGGTATGGAGCTATGGAGCCCTGGAGCTCTGGAGGTATGGAGCTATGGTGCTATGGAGCTCTGAAGCCATGGAGCTCTGGTGCTATGGAGCTCTGGAGCTCTGGAGGTATGGAGCTCTGGAGGTATGGAGCTATGGAGCCCTGGAGCTCTGGAGGTATGGAGCTATGGTGCTATGGAGCTCTGAAGCCATGGAGCTCTGGTGCTATGGAGCTCTGGAGGTATGGAGCTCTGGAGGTATGAAGCTCTGGAGGTATGGAGCTATGGAGCCCTGGAGCTCTGGAGGTATGGAGCTATGGTGCTATGGAGCTCTGAAGCCATGGAGCTCTGGTGCTATGGAGCTCTGGAGGTATGGAGCTCTGGAGGTATGGAGCTCTGGAGGTATGGAGCTATGGAGCCCTGGAGCTCTGGAGGTATGGAGCTATGGTGCTATGGAGCTCTGAAGCCATGGAGCTCTGGTGCTATGGAGCTATGGAGCTCTGGTGCTATGGAGCTATGGAGGTATGGAGCCACCAGCCAGCACCCTCCGTGGCTGGATCAATGGAAGTGTTTTAGGTACCAGGCAGCCAAAGGGCCGAGGCCTCACGCTCGACCACGCCGGCGCAGAGTTCCAGCCGCTCGGATAAGCTCTGTCACTCACCCGCCGCGCAGCCACCGGTAACGGGGAAATGTCGCCGCCTGGCGGACACGCCGTTGTAAATGAATGGGCTTTCGCACTTAGTGCAATTTTCGCCAACTCTCTGACTTAGAGCTATGGAAGTATGGAGCTATGGAGCCACCAGCCACCCAGGCTGGAGCTCTGGAGCTCTGGAGGTATGGAGCTCTGGTGCTATGGAAGTATGGAGCTCTGGTGCTATGGAAGTATGGAGCTATGGAGGTATGGAAGTATGGAGCTATGGAAGTATGGAGCTATGGAGCTATGGAAGTATGGAGCTATGGAGCTCTGGAGGTATGGAGCCCTGGAGCTATGGAGCCCTGGAGCTATGGAAGTATGGAGCTCTGGTGCTATGGAGCTATGGAGCTCTGGTGCTATGGAGCTATGGAGCTATGGAGCTCTGGAGCTATGGAGCTCTGGAGGTATGGAGCTATGGAGCTATGGAGCTCTGGAGGTATGGAGCTATGGAGCTATGGAAGTATGGAGCTCTGGTGCTATGGAGCTATGGAGCTCTGGTGCTATGGAGCTATGGAGCTCTGGTGCTATGGAGCTATGGAGCTATGGAGCTCTGGAAGTATGGAGCTCTGGTGCTATGGAGCTATGGAGCTCTGGTGCTATGGAGCTATGGAGCTCTGGTGCTATGGAGCTATGGAGCTCTGGTGCTATGGAGCTCTGGTGCTATGGAGCTCTGGTGCTATGGAGCTATGGAGCTCTGGTGCTATGGAGCTATGGAGCTCTGGAGGTATGGAGCTCTGGAGGTATGGAGCTCTGGAGGTATGGAGCTATGGAGCCCTGGAGCTCTGGAGGTATGGAGCTATGGTGCTATGGAGCTCTGAAGCCATGGAGCTCTGGTGCTATGGAGCTCTGGAGCTCTGGAGGTATGGAGCTCTGGAGGTATGGAGCTATGGAGCCCTGGAGCTCTGGAGGTATGGAGCTATGGAGCTCTGAAGCCATGGAGCTCTGGTGCTATGGAGCTCTGGAGCTCTGGAGGTATGGAGCTCTGGAGGTATGGAGCTCTGGAGGTATGGAGCTATGGAGCCCTGGAGCTCTGGAGGTATGGAGCTATGGTGCTATGGAGCTCTGAAGCCATGGAGCTCTGGTGCTATGGAGCTCTGGAGGTATGGAGCTCTGGAGGTATGGAGCTCTGGAGGTATGGAGCTATGGAGCCCTGGAGCTCTGGAGGTATGGAGCTATGGTGCTATGGAGCTCTGAAGCCATGGAGCTCTGGTGCTATGGAGCTCTGGAGGTATGGAGCTCTGGAGGTATGGAGCTCTGGAGGTATGGAGCTATGGAGCCCTGGAGCTCTGGAGGTATGGAGCTATGGTGCTATGGAGCTCTGAAGCCATGGAGCTCTGGTGCTATGGAGCTATGGAGCTCTGGTGCTATGGAGCTATGGAGGTATGGAGCCACCAGCCAGCACCCTCCGTGGCTGGATCAATGGAAGTGTTTTAGGTACCAGGCAGCCAAAGGTCCGAGGCCTCACGCTCGACCACGCCGGCGCAGAGTTCCAGCCGCTCGGATAAGCTCTGTCACTCACCCGCCGCGCAGCCACCGGTAACGGGGAAATGTCGCCGCCTGGCGGACACGCCGTTGTAAATGAATGGGCTTTCGCACTTAGTGCAATTTTCGCCAACTCTCTGACTTAGAGCTATGGAAGTATGGAGCTATGGAGCCACCAGCCACCCAGGCTGGAGCTATGGAGCTCTGGAGGTATGGAGCTCAGGTGCTATGGAAGTATGGAGCTATGGAGCTATGGAAGTATGGAGCTATGGAGCTATGGAGCTCTGGAAGTATGGAGCTATGGAGCTCTGGAGGTATGGAGCTATGGAGCCCTGGAGCCCTGGAGCTATGGAGCTCTGGTGCTATGGAGGTATGGAGCTCTGGAGGTATGGAGCTCTGGAGGTATGGAGCTATGGAGCTATGGAGCCCTGGAGCTATGGAGCTATGGAGCCCTGGAGCTATGGAGCTATGGAGCCCTGGAGCTATGGAGCTATGGAGCTCTGGTGCTATGGAGCTATGGAGCTCTGGTGCTATGGAGCTATGGAGCTCTGGTGCTATGGAGCTATGGAGCTCTGGTGCTATGGAGCTATGGAGCTCTGGAAGTATGGAGCTATGGAGCTCTGGAGGTATGGAGCTATGGAGCCCTGGAGCTATGGAGCCCTGGAGCTATGGAAGTATGGAGCTCTGGTGCTATGGAGCTATGGAGCTCTGGTGCTATGGAGCTATGGAGCTCTGGAGCTATGGAGCTCTGGAGGTATGGAGCTATGGAGCTATGGAGCTCTGGAGGTATGGAGCTATGGAGCTATGGAAGTATGGAGCTCTGGTGCTATGGAGCTATGGAGCTCTGGTGCTATGGAGCTATGGAGCTCTGGTGCTATGGAGCTATGGAGCTATGGAGCTCTGGAAGTATGGAGCTCTGGTGCTATGGAGCTATGGAGCTCTGGTGCTATGGAGCTATGGAGCTCTGGTGCTATGGAGCTATGGAGCTCTGGTGCTATGGAGCTCTGGTGCTATGGAGCTCTGGTGCTATGGAGCTATGGAGCTCTGGTGCTATGGAGCTATGGAGCTCTGGAGGTATGGAGCTCTGGAGGTATGGAGCTCTGGAGGTATGGAGCTTTGGAGCCCTGGAGCTCTGGAGGTATGGAGCTATGGTGCTATGGAGCTCTGAAGCCATGGAGCTCTGGTGCTATGGAGCTCTGGAGGTATGGAGCTCTGGAGGTATGGAGCTATGGAGCCCTGGAGCTCTGGAGGTATGGAGCTATGGTGCTATGGAGCTCTGAAGCCATGGAGCTCTGGTGCTATGGAGCTCTGGAGCTCTGGAGGTATGGAGCTCTGGAGGTATGGAGCTATGGAGCCCTGGAGCTCTGGAGGTATGGAGCTATGGTGCTATGGAGCTCTGAAGCCATGGAGCTCTGGTGCTATGGAGCTCTGGAGCTCTGGAGGTATGGAGCTCTGGAGGTATGGAGCTCTGGAGGTATGGAGCTATGGAGCCCTGGAGCTCTGGAGGTATGGAGCTATGGTGCTATGGAGCTCTGAAGCCATGGAGCTCTGGTGCTATGGAGCTCTGGAGGTATGGAGCTCTGGAGGTATGGAGCTCTGGAGGTATGGAGCTATGGAGCCCTGGAGCTCTGGAGGTATGGAGCTATGGTGCTATGGAGCTCTGAAGCCATGGAGCTCTGGTGCTATGGAGCTATGGAGCTCTGGTGCTATGGAGCTATGGAGGTATGGAGCCACCAGCCAGCACCCTCCGTGGCTGGATCAATGGAAGTGTTTTAGGTACCAGGCAGCCAAAGGGCCGAGGCCTCACGCTCGACCACGCCGGCGCAGAGTTCCAGCCGCTCGGATAAGCTCTGTCACTCACCCGCCGCGCAGCCACCGGTAACGGGGAAATGTCGCCGCCTTGTGGACACGCCGTTGTAAATGAATGGGCTTTCGCACTTAGTGCAATTTTCGCCAACTCTCTGACTTAGAGCTATGGAAGTATGGAGCTATGGAGCCACCAGCCACCCAGGCTGGAGCTCTGGAGCTCTGGAGGTATGGAGCTCTGGTGCTATGGAAGTATGGAGCTCTGGTGCTATGGAAGTATGGAGCTATGGAGGTATGGAAGTATGGAGCTATGGAAGTATGGAGCTATGGAGCTCTGGAAGTATGGAGCTATGGAGCTCTGGAGGTATGGAGCCCTGGAGCTATGGAGCCCTGGAGCTATGGAAGTATGGAGCTCTGGTGCTATGGAGCTATGGAGCTCTGGTGCTATGGAGCTATGGAGCTATGGAGCTCTGGAGCTATGGAGCTCTGGAGGTATGGAGCTATGGAGCTATGGAGCTCTGGAGGTATGGAGCTATGGAGCTATGGAAGTATGGAGCTCTGGTGCTATGGAGCTATGGAGCTCTGGTGCTATGGAGCTATGGAGCTCTGGTGCTATGGAGCTATGGAGCTATGGAGCTCTGGAAGTATGGAGCTCTGGTGCTATGGAGCTATGGAGCTCTGGTGCTATGGAGCTATGGAGCTCTGGTGCTATGGAGCTCTGGTGCTATGGAGCTCTGGTGCTATGGAGCTATGGAGCTCTGGTGCTATGGAGCTCTGGAGGTATGGAGCTCTGGAGGTATGGAGCTCTGGAGGTATGGAGCTATGGAGCCCTGGAGCTCTGGAGGTATGGAGCTATGGTGCTATGGAGCTCTGAAGCCATGGAGCTCTGGTGCTATGGAGCTATGGAGCTCTGGTGCTATGGAGCTATGGAGCTATGGAGCTCTGGAAGTATGGAGCTCTGGTGCTATGGAGCTATGGAGCTCTGGTGCTATGGAGCTATGGAGCTCTGGTGCTATGGAGCTATGGAGCTCTGGTGCTATGGAGCTCTGGTGCTATGGAGCTCTGGTGCTATGGAGCTATGGAGCTCTGGTGCTATGGAGCTATGGAGCTCTGGAGGTATGGAGCTCTGGAGGTATGGAGCTCTGGAGGTATGGAGCTATGGAGCCCTGGAGCTCTGGAGGTATGGAGCTATGGTGCTATGGAGCTCTGAAGCCACGGAGCTCTGGTGCTAGTGAGCTCTGGAGCTCTGGAGGTATGGAGCTCTGGAGGTATTGAGCCCTGGAGCTCTGGAGGTATGGAGCTATGGTGCTATGGAGCTCTGAAGCCATGGAGCTCTGGTGCTATGGAGCTCTGGAGCTCTGGAGGTATGGAGCTCTGGAGGTATGGAGCTCTGGAGGTATGGAGCTATGGAGCCCTGGAGCTCTGGAGGTATGGAGCTATGGTGCTATGGAGCTCTGAAGCCATGGAGCTCTGGTGCTATGGAGCTCTGGAGGTATGGAGCTCTGGAGGTATGGAGCTCTGGAGGTATGGAGCTATGGAGCCCTGGAGCTCTGGAGGTATGGAGCTATGGTGCTATGGAGCTCTGAAGCCATGGAGCTCTGGTGCTATGGAGCTCTGGAGGTATGGAGCTCTGGAGGTATGGAGCTCTGGAGGTATGGAGCTATGGAGCCCTGGAGCTCTGGAGGTATGGAGCTATGGTGCTATGGAGCTCTGAAGCCATGGAGCTCTGGTGCTATGGAGCTATGGAGCTCTGGTGCTATGGAGCTATGGAGGTATGGAGCCACCAGCCAGCACCCTCCGTGGCTGGATCAATGGAAGTGTTTTAGGTACCAGGCAGCCAAAGGGCCGAGGCCTCACGCTCGACCACGCCGGCGCAGAGTTCCAGCCGCTCGGATAAGCTCTGTCACTCACCCGCCGCGCAGCCACCGGTAACGGGGAAATGTCGCCGCCTGGCGGACACGCCGTTGTAAATGAATGGGCTTTCGCACTTAGTGCAATTTTCGCCAACTCTCTGACTTAGAGCTATGGAAGTATGGAGCTATGGAGCCACCAGCCACCCAGGCTGGAGCTATGGAGCTCTGGAGGTATGGAGCTCAGGTGCTATGGAAGTATGGAGCTATGGAGCTATGGAAGTATGGAGCTATGGAGCTATGGAGCTCTGGAAGTATGGAGCTATGGAGCTCTGGAGGTATGGAGCTATGGAGCCCTGGAGCCCTGGAGCTATGGAGCTCTGGTGCTATGGAGGTATGGAGCTCTGGAGGTATGGAGCTCTGGAGGTATGGAGCTATGGAGCTATGGAGCCCTGGAGCTATGGAGCTATGGAGCCCTGGAGCTATGGAGCTATGGAGCCCTGGAGCTATGGAGCTATGGAGCTCTGGTGCTATGGAGCTATGGAGCTCTGGTGCTATGGAGCTATGGAGCTCTGGTGCTATGGAGCTATGGAGCTCTGGTGCTATGGAGCTATGGAGCTCTGGAAGTATGGAGCTATGGAGCTCTGGAGGTATGGAGCTATGGAGCCCTGGAGCTATGGAGCCCTGGAGCTATGGAAGTATGGAGCTCTGGTGCTATGGAGCTATGGAGCTCTGGTGCTATGGAGCTATGGAGCTCTGGAGCTATGGAGCTCTGGAGGTATGGAGCTATGGAGCTATGGAGCTCTGGAGGTATGGAGCTATGGAGCTATGGAAGTATGGAGCTCTGGTGCTATGGAGCTATGGAGCTCTGGTGCTATGGAGCTATGGAGCTCTGGTGCTATGGAGCTATGGAGCTATGGAGCTCTGGAAGTATGGAGCTCTGGTGCTATGGAGCTATGGAGCTCTGGTGCTATGGAGCTATGGAGCTCTGGTGCTATGGAGCTATGGAGCTCTGGTGCTATGGAGCTCTGGTGCTATGGAGCTCTGGTGCTATGGAGCTATGGAGCTCTGGTGCTATGGAGCTATGGAGCTCTGGAGGTATGGAGCTCTGGAGGTATGGAGCTCTGGAGGTATGGAGCTTTGGAGCCCTGGAGCTCTGGAGGTATGGAGCTATGGTGCTATGGAGCTCTGAAGCCATGGAGCTCTGGTGCTATGGAGCTCTGGAGCTCTGGAGGTATGGAGCTCTGGAGGTATGGAGCTATGGAGCCCTGGAGCTCTGGAGGTATGGAGCTATGGTGCTATGGAGCTCTGAAGCCATGGAGCTCTGGTGCTATGGAGCTCTGGAGCTCTGGAGGTATGGAGCTCTGGAGGTATGGAGCTATGGAGCCCTGGAGCTCTGGAGGTATGGAGCTATGGTGCTATGGAGTTCTGAAGCCATGGAGCTCTGGTGCTATGGAGCTCTGGAGCTCTGGAGGTATGCTCTGGAGGTATGGAGCTCTGGAGGTATGGAGCTATGGAGCCCTGGAGCTCTGGAGGTATGGAGCTATGGTGCTATGGAGCTCTGAAGCCATGGAGCTCTGGTGCTATGGAGCTCTGGAGGTATGGAGCTCTGGAGGTATGGAGCTCTGGAGGTATGGAGCTATGGAGCCCTGGAGCTCTGGAGGTATGGAGCTATGGTGCTATGGAGCTCTGAAGCCATGGAGCTCTGGTGCTATGGAGCTCTGGAGGTATGGAGCTCTGGAGGTATGGAGCTCTGGAGGTATGGAGCTATGGAGCCCTGGAGCTCTGGAGGTATGGAGCTATGGTGCTATGGAGCTCTGAAGCCATGGAGCTCTGGTGCTATGGAGCTCTGGAGGTATGGAGCTCTGGAGGTATGGAGCTCTGGAGGTATGGAGCTATGGAGCCCTGGAGCTCTGGAGGTATGGAGCTATGGTGCTATGGAGCTCTGAAGCCATGGAGCTCTGGTGCTATGGAGCTATGGAGCTCTGGTGCTATGGAGCTATGGAGGTATGGAGCCACCAGCCAGCACCCTCCGTGGCTGGATCAATGGAAGTGTTTTAGGTACCAGGCAGCCAAAGGGCCGAGGCCTCACGCTCGACCACGCCGGCGCAGAGTTCCAGCCGCTCGGATAAGCTCTGTCACTCACCCGCCGCGCAGCCACCGGTAACGGGGAAATGTCGCCGCCTTGTGGACACGCCGTTGTAAATGAATGGGCTTTCGCACTTAGTGCAATTTTCGCCAACTCTCTGACTTAGAGCTATGGAAGTATGGAGCTATGGAGCCACCAGCCACCCAGGCTGGAGCTCTGGAGCTCTGGAGGTATGGAGCTCTGGTGCTATGGAAGTATGGAGCTCTGGTGCTATGGAAGTATGGAGCTATGGAGGTATGGAAGTATGGAGCTATGGAAGTATGGAGCTATGGAGCTCTGGAAGTATGGAGCTATGGAGCTCTGGAGGTATGGAGCCCTGGAGCTATGGAGCCCTGGAGCTATGGAAGTATGGAGCTCTGGTGCTATGGAGCTATGGAGCTCTGGTGCTATGGAGCTATGGAGCTATGGAGCTCTGGAGCTATGGAGCTCTGGAGGTATGGAGCTATGGAGCTATGGAGCTCTGGAGGTATGGAGCTATGGAGCTATGGAAGTATGGAGCTCTGGTGCTATGGAGCTATGGAGCTCTGGTGCTATGGAGCTATGGAGCTCTGGTGCTATGGAGCTATGGAGCTATGGAGCTATGGAAGTATGGAGCTCTGGTGCTATGGAGCTATGGAGCTCTGGTGCTATGGAGCTATGGAGCTCTGGTGCTATGGAGCTCTGGTGCTATGGAGCTCTGGTGCTATGGAGCTATGTAGCTCTGGTGCTATGGAGCTCTGGAGGTATGGAGCTCTGGAGGTATGGAGCTCTGGAGGTATGGAGCTATGGAGCCCTGGAGCTCTGGAGGTATGGAGCTATGGTGCTATGGAGCTCTGAAGCCATGGAGCTCTGGTGCTATGGAGCTATGGAGCTCTGGTGCTATGGAGCTATGGAGCTATGGAGCTCTGGAAGTATGGAGCTCTGGTGCTATGGAGCTATGGAGCTCTGGTGCTATGGAGCTATGGAGCTCTGGTGCTATGGAGCTATGGAGCTCTGGTGCTATGGAGCTCTGGTGCTATGGAGCTCTGGTGCTATGGAGCTATGGAGCTCTGGTGCTATGGAGCTATGGAGCTCTGGAGGTATGGAGCTCTGGAGGTATGGAGCTCTGGAGGTATGGAGCTATGGAGCCCTGGAGCTCTGGAGGTATGGAGCTATGGTGCTATGGAGCTCTGAAGCCACGGAGCTCTGGTGCTATGGAGCTCTGGAGCTCTGGAGGTATGGAGCTCTGGAGGTATGGAGCTATGGAGCCCTGGAGCTCTGGAGGTATGGAGCTATGGTGCTATGGAGCTCTGAAGCCATGGAGCTCTGGTGCTATGGAGCTCTGGAGCTCTGGAGGTATGGAGCTCTGGAGGTATGGAGCTCTGGAGGTATGGAGCTATGGAGCCCTGGAGCTCTGGAGGTATGGAGCTATGGTGCTATGGAGCTCTGAAGCCATGGAGCTCTGGTGCTATGGAGCTCTGGAGGTATGGAGCTCTGGAGGTATGGAGCTCTGGAGGTATGGAGCTATGGAGCCCTGGAGCTCTGGAGGTATGGAGCTATGGTGCTATGGAGCTCTGAAGCCATGGAGCTCTGGTGCTATGGAGCTCTGGAGGTATGGAGCTCTGGAGGTATGGAGCTCTGGAGGTATGGAGCTATGGAGCCCTGGAGCTCTGGAGGTATGGAGCTATGGTGCTATGGAGCTCTGAAGCCATGGAGCTCTGGTGCTATGGAGCTATGGAGCTCTGGTGCTATGGAGCTATGGAGGTATGGAGCCACCAGCCAGCACCCTCCGTGGCTGGATCAATGGAAGTGTTTTAGGTACCAGGCAGCCAAAGGGCCGAGGCCTCACGCTCGACCACGCCGGCGCAGAGTTCCAGCCGCTCGGATAAGCTCTGTCACTCACCCGCCGCGCAGCCACCGGTAACGGGGAAATGTCGCCGCCTGGCGGACACGCCGTTGTAAATGAATGGGCTTTCGCACTTAGTGCAATTTTCGCCAACTCTCTGACTTAGAGCTATGGAAGTATGGAGCTATGGAGCCACCAGCCACCCAGGCTGGAGCTATGGAGCTCTGGAGGTATGGAGCTCAGGTGCTATGGAAGTATGGAGCTATGGAGCTATGGAAGTATGGAGCTATGGAGCTATGGAGCTCTGGAAGTATGGAGCTATGGAGCTCTGGAGGTATGGAGCTATGGAGCCCTGGAGCCCTGGAGCTATGGAGCTCTGGTGCTATGGAGGTATGGAGCTCTGGAGGTATGGAGCTCTGGAGGTATGGAGCTATGGAGCTATGGAGCCCTGGAGCTATGGAGCTATGGAGCCCTGGAGCTATGGAGCTATGGAGCCCTGGAGCTATGGAGCTATGGAGCTCTGGTGCTATGGAGCTATGGAGCTCTGGTGCTATGGAGCTATGGAGCTCTGGTGCTATGGAGCTATGGAGCTCTGGTGCTATGGAGCTATGGAGCTCTGGAAGTATGGAGCTATGGAGCTCTGGAGGTATGGAGCTATGGAGCCCTGGAGCTATGGAGCCCTGGAGCTATGGAAGTATGGAGCTCTGGTGCTATGGAGCTATGGAGCTCTGGTGCTATGGAGCTATGGAGCTCTGGAGCTATGGAGCTATGGAGGTATGGAGCTATGGAGCTATGGAGCTCTGGAGGTATGGAGCTATGGAGCTATGGAAGTATGGAGCTCTGGTGCTATGGAGCTATGGAGCTCTGGTGCTATGGAGCTATGGAGCTCTGGTGCTATGGAGCTATGGAGCTATGGAGCTCTGGAAGTATGGAGCTCTGGTGCTATGGAGCTATGGAGCTCTGGTGCTATGGAGCTATGGAGCTCTGGTGCTATGGAGCTATGGAGCTCTGGTGCTATGGAGCTCTGGTGCTATGGAGCTCTGGTGCTATGGAGCTATGGAGCTCTGGTGCTATGGAGCTATGGAGCTCTGGAGGTATGGAGCTCTGGAGGTATGGAGCTCTGGAGGTATGGAGCTTTGGAGCCCTGGAGCTCTGGAGGTATGGAGCTATGGTGCTATGGAGCTCTGAAGCCATGGAGCTCTGGTGCTATGGAGCTCTGGAGCTCTGGAGGTATGGAGCTCTGGAGGTATGGAGCTATGGAGCCCTGGAGCTCTGGAGGTATGGAGCTATGGTGCTATGGAGCTCTGAAGCCATGGAGCTCTGGTGCTATGGAGCTCTGGAGCTCTGGAGGTATGGAGCTCTGGAGGTATGGAGCTATGGAGCCCTGGAGCTCTGGAGGTATGGAGCTATGGTGCTATGGAGCTCTGAAGCCATGGAGCTCTGGTGCTATGGAGCTCTGGAGCTCTGGAGCTCTGGAGGTATGGAGCTCTGGAGGTATGGAGCTCTGGAGGTATGGAGCTATGGAGCCCTGGAGCTCTGGAGGTATGGAGCTATGGTGCTATGGAGCTCTGAAGCCATGGAGCCATGGAGCTCTGGTGCTATGGAGCTCTGGAGGTATGGAGCTCTGGAGGTATGGAGCTCTGGAGGTATGGAGCTATGGAGCCCTGGAGCTCTGGAGGTATGGAGCTATGGTGCTATGGAGCTCTGAAGCCATGGAGCTCTGGTGCTATGGAGCTCTGGAGGTATGGAGCTCTGGAGGTATGGAGCTCTGGAGGTATGGAGCTATGGAGCCCTGGAGCTCTGGAGGTATGGAGCTATGGTGCTATGGAGCTCTGAAGCCATGGAGCTCTGGTGCTATGGAGCTCTGGAGGTATGGAGCTCTGGAGGTATGGAGCTCTGGAGGTATGGAGCTATGGAGCCCTGGAGCTCTGGAGGTATGGAGCTATGGTGCTATGGAGCTCTGAAGCCATGGAGCTCTGGTGCTATGGAGCTATGGAGCTCTGGTGCTATGGAGCTATGGAGGTATGGAGCCACCAGCCAGCACCCTCCGTGGCTGGATCAATGGAAGTGTTTTAGGTACCAGGCAGCCAAAGGGCCGAGGCCTCACGCTCGACCACGCCGGCGCAGAGTTCCAGCCGCTCGGATAAGCTCTGTCACTCACCCGCCGCGCAGCCACCGGTAACGGGGAAATGTCGCCGCCTGGCGGACACGCCGTTGTAAATGAATGGGCTTTCGCACTTAGTGCAATTTTCGCCAACTCTCTGACTTAGAGCTATGGAAGTATGGAGCTATGGAGCCACCAGCCACCCAGGCTGGAGCTCTGGAGCTCTGGAGGTATGGAGCTCTGGTGCTATGGAAGTATGGAGCTCTGGTGCTATGGAAGTATGGAGCTATGGAGGTATGGAAGTATGGAGCTATGGAAGTATGGAGCTATGGAGCTATGGAAGTATGGAGCTATGGAGCTCTGGAGGTATGGAGCCCTGGAGCTATGGAGCCCTGGAGCTATGGAAGTATGGAGCTCTGGTGCTATGGAGCTATGGAGCTCTGGTGCTATGGAGCTATGGAGCTATGGAGCTCTGGAGCTATGGAGCTCTGGAGGTATGGAGCTATGGAGCTATGGAGCTCTGGAGGTATGGAGCTATGGAGCTATGGAAGTATGGAGCTCTGGTGCTATGGAGCTATGGAGCTCTGGTGCTATGGAGCTATGGAGCTCTGGTGCTATGGAGCTATGGAGCTATGGAGCTCTGGAAGTATGGAGCTCTGGTGCTATGGAGCTATGGAGCTCTGGTGCTATGGAGCTATGGAGCTCTGGTGCTATGGAGCTATGGAGCTCTGGTGCTATGGAGCTCTGGTGCTATGGAGCTCTGGTGCTATGGAGCTATGGAGCTCTGGTGCTATGGAGCTATGGAGCTCTGGAGGTATGGAGCTCTGGAGGTATGGAGCTCTGGAGGTATGGAGCTATGGAGCCCTGGAGCTCTGGAGGTATGGAGCTATGGTGCTATGGAGCTCTGAAGCCATGGAGCTCAAGTGCTATGGAGCTCTGGAGCTCTGGAGGTATGGAGCTCTGGAGGTATGGAGCTATGGAGCCCTGGAGCTCTGGAGGTATGGAGCTATGGAGCTCTGAAGCCATGGAGCTCTGGTGCTATGGAGCTCTGGAGCTCTGGAGGTATGGAGCTCTGGAGGTATGGAGCTCTGGAGGTATGGAGCTATGGAGCCCTGGAGCTCTGGAGGTATGGAGCTATGGTGCTATGGAGCTCTGAAGCCATGGAGCTCTGGTGCTATGGAGCTCTGGAGGTATGGAGCTCTGGAGGTATGGAGCTCTGGAGGTATGGAGCTATGGAGCCCTGGAGCTCTGGAGGTATGGAGCTATGGTGCTATGGAGCTCTGAAGCCATGGAGCTCTGGTGCTATGGAGCTCTGGAGGTATGGAGCTCTGGAGGTATGGAGCTCTGGAGGTATGGAGCTATGGAGCCCTGGAGCTGTGGAGGTATGGAGCTATGGTGCTATGGAGCTCTGAAGCCATGGAGCTCTGGTGCTATGGAGCTATGGAGCTCTGGTGCTATGGAGCTATGGAGGTATGGAGCCACCAGCCAGCACCCTCCGTGGCTGGATCAATGGAAGTGTTTTAGGTACCAGGCAGCCAAAGGTCCGAGGCCTCACGCTCGACCACGCCGGCGCAGAGTTCCAGCCGCTCGGATAAGCTCTGTCACTCACCCGCCGCGCAGCCACCGGTAACGGGGAAATGTCGCCGCCTGGCGGACACGCCGTTGTAAATGAATGGGCTTTCGCACTTAGTGCAATTTTCGCCAACTCTCTGACTTAGAGCTATGGAAGTATGGAGCTATGGAGCCACCAGCCACCCAGGCTGGAGCTATGGAGCTCTGGAGGTATGGAGCTCAGGTGCTATGGAAGTATGGAGCTATGGAGCTATGGAAGTATGGAGCTATGGAGCTATGGAGCTCTGGAAGTATGGAGCTATGGAGCTCTGGAGGTATGGAGCTATGGAGCCCTGGAGCCCTGGAGCTATGGAGCTCTGGTGCTATGGAGGTATGGAGCTCTGGAGGTATGGAGCTCTGGAGGTATGGAGCTATGGAGCTATGGAGCCCTGGAGCTATGGAGCTATGGAGCCCTGGAGCTATGGAGCTATGGAGCCCTGGAGCTATGGAGCTATGGAGCTCTGGTGCTATGGAGCTATGGAGCTCTGGTGCTATGGAGCTATGGAGCTCTGGTGCTATGGAGCTATGGAGCTCTGGTGCTATGGAGCTATGGAGTTCTGGAAGTATGGAGCTATGGAGCTCTGGAGGTATGGAGCTATGGAGCCCTGGAGCTATGGAGCCCTGGAGCTATGGAAGTATGGAGCTCTGGTGCTATGGAGCTATGGAGCTCTGGTGCTATGGAGCTATGGAGCTCTGGAGCTATGGAGCTCTGGAGGTATGGAGCTATGGAGCGTGAGGCCTCACGCTCGACCACGCCGGCGCAGAGTTCCAGCCGCTCGGATAAGCTCTGTCACTCACCCGCCGCGCAGCCACCGGTAACGGGGAAATGTCGCCGCCTTGTGGACACGCCGTTGTAAATGAATGGGTTTTCGCACTTAGTGCAATTTTCGCCAACTCTCTGACTTAGAGCTATGGAAGTATGGAGCTATGGAGCCACCAGCCACCCAGGCTGGAGCTCTGGAGCTCTGGAGGTATGGAGCTCTGGTGCTATGGAAGTATGGAGCTCTGGTGCTATGGAAGTATGGAGCTATGGAGGTATGGAAGTATGGAGCTATGGAAGTATGGAGCTATGGAGCTCTGGAAGTATGGAGCTATGGAGCTCTGGAGGTATGGAGCCCTGGAGCTATGGAGCCCTGGAGCTATGGAAGTATGGAGCTCTGGTGCTATGGAGCTATGGAGCTCTGGTGCTATGGAGCTATGGAGCTATGGAGCTCTGGAGCTATGGAGCTCTGGAGGTATGGAGCTATGGAGCTATGGAGCTATGGAGCTCTGGAGGTATGGAGCTATGGAGCTATGGAAGTATGGAGCTCTGGTGCTATGGAGCTATGGAGCTCTGGTGCTATGGAGCTATGGAGCTCTGGTGCTATGGAGCTATGGAGCTATGGAGCTCTGGAAGTATGGAGCTCTGGTGCTATGGAGCTATGGAGCTCTGGTGCTATGGAGCTATGGAGCTCTGGTGCTATGGAGCTCTGGTGCTATGGAGCTCTGGTGCTATGGAGCTATGGATCTCTGGTGCTATGGAGCTCTGGAGGTATGGAGCTCTGGAGGTATGGAGCTCTGGAGGTATGGAGCTATGGAGCCCTGGAGCTCTGGAGGTATGGAGCTATGGTGCTATGGAGCTCTGAAGCCATGGAGCTCTGGTGCTATGGAGCTATGGAGCTCTGGTGCTATGGAGCTATGGAGCTATGGAGCTCTGGAAGTATGGAGCTCTGGTGCTATGGAGCTATGGAGCTCTGGTGCTATGGAGCCATGGAGCTCTGGTGCTATGGAGCTCTGGAGCTCTGGAGGTATGGAGCTCTGGAGGTATGGAGCTATAGCACCATAGCTCCATACCTCCAGAGCTCCAGGGCTCCATAGCTCCATACCTCCAGAGCTCCATACCTCCAGAGCTCCATACCTCCAGAGCTCCATAGCACCAGAGCTCCATGGCTTCAGAGCTCCATAGCACCATAGCTCCATACCTCCAGAGCTCCAGGGCTCCATAGCTCCATACCTCCAGAGCTCCATACCTCCAGAGCTCCATACCTCCAGAGCTCCAGAGCTCCATAGCACCAGAGCTCCATGGCTTCAGAGCTCCATAGCTCCATACCTCCAGAGCTCCAGGGCTCCATAGCTCCATACCTCCAGAGCTCCATACCTCCAGAGCTCCAGAGCTCCATAGCACCAGAGCTCCATGGCTTCAGAGCTCCATAGCACCATAGCTCCATACCTCCAGAGCTCCAGGGCTCCATAGCTCCATACCTCCAGAGCTCCATACCTCCAGAGCTCCATACCTCCAGAGCTCCATAGCTCCATAGCACCAGAGCTCCATAGCTCCATAGCACCAGAGCTCCATAGCACCAGAGCTCCATAGCACCAGAGCTCCATAGCTCCATAGCACCAGAGCTCCATAGCTCCATAGCACCAGAGCTCCATACTTCCAGAGCTCCATAGCTCCATAGCTCCATAGCACCAGAGCTCCATAGCTCCATAGCACCAGAGCTCCATGGCTTCAGAGCTCCATAGCACCATAGCTCCATACCTCCAGAGCTCCAGGGCTCCATAGCTCCATACCTCCAGAGCTCCATACCTCCAGAGCTCCATACCTCCAGAGCTCCATAGCACCAGAGCTCCATAGCTCCATAGCACCAGAGCTCCATAGCACCAGAACTCCATAGCACCAGAGCTCCATAGCTCCAAAGCACCAGAGCTCCATAGCTCCATAGCACCAGAGCTCCATACTTCCAGAGCTCCATAGCTCCATAGCTCCATAGCACCAGAGCTCCATAGCTCCATAGCACCAGAGCTCCATAGCTCCATAGCACCAGAGCTCCATACTTCCATAGCTCCATAGCTCCATACCTCCAGAGCTCCATAGCTCCATAGCTCCAGAGCTCCATAGCTCCATAGCACCAGAGCTCCATACTTCCATAGCTCCAGGGCTCCATAGCTCCAGGGCTCCATACCTCCAGAGCTCCATAGCTCCATACTTCCAGAGCTCCATAGCTCCATACTTCCATAGCTCCATACTTCCATACCTCCATAGCTCCATACTTCCATAGCACCAGAGCTCCATACTTCCATAGCACCAGAGCTCCATACCTCCAGAGCTCCAGAGCTCCAGCCTGGGTGGCTGGTGGCTCCATAGCTCCATACTTCCATAGCTCTAAGTCAGAGAGTTGGCGAAAATTGCACTAAGTGCGAAAGCCCATTCATTTACAACGGCGTGTCCACAAGGCGGCGACATTTCCCCGTTACCGGTGGCTGCGCGGCGGGTGAGTGACAGAGCTTATCCGAGCGGCTGGAACTCTGCGCCGGCGTGGTCGAGCGTGAGGCCTCGGCCCTTTGGCTGCCTGGTACCTAAAACACTTCCATTGATCCAGCCACGGAGGGTGCTGGCTGGTGGCTCCATACCTCCATAGCTCCATAGCACCAGAGCTCCATAGCTCCATAGCACCAGAGCTCCATGGCTTCAGAGCTCCATAGCACCATAGCTCCATACCTCCAGAGCTCCAGGGCTCCATAGCTCCATACCTCCAGAGCTCCATACCTCCAGAACTCCATACCTCCAGAGCTCCATAGCACCAGAGCTCCATGGCTTCAGAGCTCCATAGCACCATAGCTCCATACCTCCAGAGCTCCAGGGCTCCATAGCTCCATACCTCCAGAGCTCCATACCTCCAGAGCTCCATACCTCCAGAGCTCCATAGCACCAGAGCTCCATGGCTTCAGAGCTCCATAGCACCATAGCTCCATACCTCCAGAGCTCCAGGGCTCCATAGCTCCATACCTCCAGAGCTCCATACCTCCAGAGCTCCATACCTCCAGAGCTCCAGAGCTCCATAGCACCAGAGCTCCATGGCTTCAGAGCTCCATAGCACCATAGCTCCATACCTCCAGAGCTCCAGGGCTCCATAGCTCCATACCTCCAGAGCTCCATACCTCCAGAGCTCCAGAGCTCCATAGCACCAGAGCTCCGTGGCTTCAGAGCTCCATAGCACCATAGCTCCATACCTCCAGAGCTCCAGGGCTCCATAGCTCCATACCTCCAGAGCTCCATACCTCCAGAGCTCCATACCTCCAGAGCTCCATAGCTCCATAGCACCAGAGCTCCATAGCTCCATAGCACCAGAGCTCCATAGCACCAGAGCTCCCTAGCACCAGAGCTCCATAGCTCCATAGCACCAGAGCTCCATAGCTCCATAGCACCAGAGCTCCATAGCTCCATAGCACCAGAGCTCCATACTTCCAGAGCTCCATAGCTCCATAGCTCCATAGCACCAGAGCTCCATAGCTCCATAGCACCAGAGCTCCATGGCTTCAGAGCTCCATAGCACCATAGCTCCATACCTCCAGAGCTCCAGGGCTCCATAGCTCCATACCTCCAGAGCTCCATACCTCCAGAGCTCCATACCTCCAGAGCTCCATAGCACCAGAGCTACATAGCTCCATAGCACCAGAGCTCCATAGCACCAGAGCTCCATAGCACCAGAGCTCCATAGCTCCATAGCACCAGAGCTCCATAGCTCCATAGCACCAGAGCTCCATACTTCCATAGCTCCATAGCTCCATAGCTCCATAGCACCAGAGCTCCATAGCTCCATAGCACCAGAGCTCCATAGCTCCATAGCACCAGAGCTCCATACTTCCATAGCTCCATAGCTCCATACCTCCAGAGCTCCATAGCTCCATAGCTCCATACCTCCAGAGCTCCATAGCTCCAGAGCTCCATAGCTCCATAGCTCCATAGCACCAGAGCTCCATAGCTCCATAGCACCAGAGCTCCATACTTCCATAGCTCCAGGGCTCCATAGCTCCAGGGTTCCATACCTCCAGAGCTCCATAGCTCCATACTTCCAGAGCTCCATAGCTCCATACTTCCATAGCTCCATACTTCCATACCTCCATAGCTCCATACTTCCATAGCACCAGAGCTCCATACTTCCATAGCACCAGAGCTCCATACCTCCAGAGCTCCAGAGCTCCAGCCTGGGTGGCTGGTGGCTCCATAGCTCCATACTTCCATAGCTCTAAGTCAGAGAGTTGGCGAAAATTGCACTAAGTGCGAAAGCCCATTCATTTACAACGGCGTGTCCACAAGGCGGCGACATTTCCCCGTTACCGGTGGCTGCGCGGCGGGTGAGTGACAGAGCTTATCCGAGCGGCTGGAACTCTGCGCCGGCGTGGTCGAGCGTGAGGCCTCGGCCCTTTGGCTGCCTGGTACCTAAAACACTTCCATTGATCCAGCCACGGAGGGTGCTGGCTGGTGGCTCCATACCTCCATAGCTCCATAGCACCAGAGCTCCATAGCTCCATAGCACCAGAGCTCCATGGCTTCAGAGCTCCATAGCACCATAGCTCCATACCTCCAGAGCTCCAGGGCTCCATAGCTCCATACCTCCAGAGCTCCATACCTCCAGAGCTCCATACCTCCAGAGCTCCATAGCACCAGAGCTCCATGGCTTCAGAGCTCCATAGCACCATAGCTCCATACCTCCAGAGCTCCAGGGCTCCATAGCTCCATACCTCCAGAGCTCCATACCTCCAGAGCTCCATACCTCCAGAGCTCCATAGCACCAGAGCTCCATGGCTTCAGAGCTCCATAGCACCATAGCTCCATACCTCCAGAGCTCCAGGGCTCCATAGCTCCATACCTCCAGAGCTCCATACCTCCAGAGCTCCATACCTCCAGAGCTCCATAGCACCAGAGCTCCATGGCTTCAGAGCTCCATAGCACCATAGCTCCATACCTCCAGAGCTCCAGGGCTCCATAGCTCCATACCTCCAGAGCTCCATACCTCCAGAGCATACCTCCAGAGCTCCAGAGCTCCATAGCACCAGAGCTCCATGGCTTCAGAGCTCCATAGCACCATAGCTCCATACCTCCAGAGCTCCAGGGCTCCATAGCTCCATACCTCCAGAGCTCCATACCTCCAGAGCTCCAGAGCTCCATAGCACCAGAGCTCCATGGCTTCAGAGCTCCATAGCACCATAGCTCCATACCTCCAGAGCTCCAGGGCTCCATAGCTCCATACCTCCAGAGCTCCATACCTCCAGAGCTCCAGAGCTCCATAGCACCAGAGCTCCATGGCTTCAGAGCTCCATAGCACCATAGCTCCATACCTCCAGAGCTCCAGGGCTCCAAAGCTCCATACCTCCAGAGCTCCATACCTCCAGAGCTCCATACCTCCAGAGCTCCATAGCTCCATAGCACCAGAGCTCCATAGCTCCATAGCACCAGAGCTCCATAGCACCAGAGCTCCATAGCACCAGAGCTCCATAGCTCCATAGCACCAGAGCTCCATAGCTCCATAGCACCAGAGCTCCATAGCTCCATAGCACCAGAGCTCCATACTTCCAGAGCTCCATAGCTCCATAGCTCCATAGCACCAGAGCTCCATAGCTCCATAGCACCAGAGCTCCATAGCTCCATAGCACCAGAGCTCCATACTTCCATAGCTCCATAGCTCCATACCTCCAGAGCTCCATAGCTCCATAGCTCCATACCTCCAGAGCTCCATAGCTCCAGAGCTCCATAGCTCCATAGCACCAGAGCTCCATAGCTCCATAGCACCAGAGCTCCATACTTCCATAGCTCCAGGGCTCCATAGCTCCAGGGCTCCATAGCTCCATACCTCCAGAGCTCCATAGCTCCATACTTCCAGAGCTCCATAGCTCCATAGCACCAGAGCTCCATAGCTCCATAGCACCAGAGCTCCATAGCTCCATAGCACCAGAGCTCCATAGCTCCATAGCACCAGAGCTCCATAGCTCCATAGCTCCAGGGCTCCATAGCTCCATAGCTCCAGGGCTCCATAGCTCCATAGCTCCAGGGCTCCATAGCTCCATAGCTCCATACCTCCAGAGCTCCATACCTCCAGAGCTCCATACCTCCATAGCACCAGAGCTCCATAGCTCCAGGGCTCCAGGGCTCCATAGCTCCATACCTCCAGAGCTCCATAGCTCCATACTTCCAGAGCTCCATAGCTCCATAGCTCCATACTTCCATAGCTCCATAGCTCCATACTTCCATAGCACCTGAGCTCCATACCTCCAGAGCTCCATAGCTCCAGCCTGGGTGGCTGGTGGCTCCATAGCTCCATACTTCCATAGCTCTAAGTCAGAGAGTTGGCGAAAATTGCACTAAGTGCGAAAGCCCATTCATTTACAACGGCGTGTCCGCCAGGCGGCGACATTTCCCCGTTACCGGTGGCTGCGCGGCGGGTGAGTGACAGAGCTTATCCGAGCGGCTGGAACTCTGCGCCGGCGTGGTCGAGCGTGAGGCCTCGGCCCTTTGGCTGCCTGGTACCTAAAACACTTCCATTGATCCAGCCACGGAGGGTGCTGGCTGGTGGCTCCATACCTCCATAGCTCCATAGCACCAGAGCTCCATAGCTCCATAGCACCACAGCTCCATGGCTTCAGAGCTCCATAGCACCATAGCTCCATACCTCCAGAGCTCCAGGGCTCCATAGCTCCATACCTCCAGAGCTCCATACCTCCAGAGCTCCATACCTCCAGAGCTCCATAGCACCAGAGCTCCATGGCTTCAGAGCTCCATAGCACCATAGCTCCATACCTCCAGAGCTCCAGGGCTCCATAGCTCCATACCTCCAGAGCTCCATACCTCCAGAGCTCCATACCTCCAGAGCTCCAGAGCTCCATAGCACCAGAGCTCCATGGCTTCAGAGCTCCATAGCACCATAGCTCCATACCTCCAGAGCTCCAGGGCTCCATAGCTCCATACCTCCAGAGCTCCATACCTCCAGAGCTCCAGAGCTCCATAGCACCAGAGCTCCATGGCTTCAGAGCTCCATAGCACCATAGCTCCATACCTCCAGAGCTCCAGGGCTCCATAGCTCCATACCTCCAGAGCTCCATACCTCCAGAGCTCCAGAGCTCCATAGCACCAGAGCTCCATGGCTTCAGAGCTCCATAGCACCATAGCTCCATACCTCCAGAGCTCCAGGGCTCCAAAGCTCCATACCTCCAGAGCTCCATACCTCCAGAGCTCCATACCTCCAGAGCTCCATAGCTCCATAGCACCAGAGCTCCATAGCTCCATAGCACCAGAGCTCCATAGCACCAGAGCTCCATAGCACCAGAGCTCCATAGCTCCATAGCACCAGAGCTCCATAGCTCCATAGCACCAGAGCTCCATAGCTCCATAGCACCATAGCTCCATACCTCCAGAGCTCCAGGGCTCCATAGCTCCATACCTCCAGAGCTCCATACCTCCAGAGCTCCAGAGCTCCATAGCACCAGAGCTCCATGGCTTCAGAGCTCCATAGCACCATAGCTCCATACCTCCAGAGCTCCAGGGCTCCATAGCTCCATACCTCCAGAGCTCCATACCTCCAGAGCTCCATACCTCCAGAGCTCCAGAGCTCCATAGCACCAGAGCTCCATGGCTTCAGAGCTCCATAGCACCATAGCTCCATACCTCCAGAGCTCCAGGGCTCCATAGCTCCATACCTCCAGAGCTCCATACCTCCAGAGCTCCAGAGCTCCATAGCACCAGAGCTCCATGGCTTCAGAGCTCCATAGCACCATAGCTCCATACCTCCAGAGCTCCAGGGCTCCATAGCTCCATACCTCCAGAGCTCCATACCTCCAGAGCTCCAGAGCTCCATACCTCCATAGCTCCATAGCTCCATACTTCCATAGCTCCATAGCTCCAGAGCTCCATAGCTCCATACTTCCATAGCTCCATAGCTCCATACTTCCATAGCTCCATAGCTCCATAGCTCCAGGCACGGAGGGTGCTGGAGCTCCACACTTCCATAGGCACGGAGGGTGCTGGAGCTCCACACTTCCATAGGCACGGAGGGTGCTGGAACTCCACACTTCCATAGGCACGGAGGGTGCTGGAGCTCCACACTTCCATAGGCACGGAGGGTGCTGGAGCTCCACACTTCCATAGGCAGGGAGGGTGCTGGAGCTCCACACTTCCATAGGCACGGAGGGTGCTGGAGCTCCACACTTCCATAGGCACGGAGGGTGCTGGAGCTCCACACTTCCATAGGCAGGGAGGGTGCTGGAGCTCCACACTTCCATAGGCAGGGAGGGTGCTGGAGCTCCACACTTCCATAGGCAGGGAGGGTGCTGGAGCTCCACACTTCCATAGGCAGGGAGGGTGCTGGAGCTCCACACTTCCATAGGCAGGGAGGGTGCTGGAGCTCCACACTTCCATAGGCAGGGAGGGTGCTGGAGCTCCACACTTCCATAGGCAGGGAGGGTGCTGGAGCTCCACACTTCCATAGGCAGGGAGGGTGCTGGAGCTCCACACTTCCATAGGCAGGGAGGGTGCTGGAGCTCCACACTTCCATAGGCAGGGAGGGTGCTGGAGCTCCACACTTCCATAGGCAGGGAGGGTGCTGGAGCTCCACACTTCCATAGGCAGGGAGGGTGCTGGAGCTCCACACTTCCATAGGCACGGAGGGTGCTGGAGCTCCACACTTCCATAGGCAGGGAGGGTGCTGGAGCTCCACACTTCCATAGGCAGGGAGGGTGCTGGAGCTCCACACTTCCATAGGCACGGAGGGTGCTGGAGCTCCACACTTCCATAGCTCCAGGCACGGAGGGTGCTGGCACATCCACACTTCCAGCCACGGAGCATGCTGGCACTTCCACCTTGCTTGCTAAGTCGGCGTGATCTTGCCCAAAAAGTCCCTCCCGAGCTCCAGCTGGAAGTGTAAAAAGAACCGGGCTGGATAAAAAAAAGAACCGGGCTGGATAAAAAAAGAACCGGGCGACCCGTTAAAATTGCTTAGCCGAGGTCCTGGAAGCCTAACACGGCGTGATCTTGTGCAAAAAGCCGCTCCCGAGCTCCAGCTGGAAGTGTAAAAAGAACCGGGCTGGATAAAAAAAGAACCGGGCTGGATTAAAAAAAAGAACCGGGCGGCCCGTTAAAATTGCTTAGCCGAGGTCCTGGAAGCCTAACACGGCGTGATCTTGTGCAAAAAGCCGCTCCCGAGCTCCAGCTGGAAGTGTAAAAAGAACCGGGCTGGATAAAAAAAAGAACCGGGCGGCCCGTTAAAATTGCTTAGCCGAGGTCCTGGAAGCCTAACACGGCGTGATCTTGTGCAAAAAGCCGCTCCCGAGCTCCAGCTGGAAGTGTAAAAAGAACCGGGCTGGATAAAAAAAAGAACCGGGCGGCCCGTTAAAATTGCTTAGCCGAGGTCCTGGAAGCCTAACACGGCGTGATCTTGTGCAAAAAGCCGCTCCCGAGCTCCAGCTGGAAGTGTAAAAAGAACCGGGCTGGATAAAAAAAAGAACCGGGCGGCCCGTTAAAATTGCTTAGCCGAGGTCCTGGAAGCCTAACCCGGCGTGATCTTGTGCAAATAGCCGCTGCCGAGCTCCAGCTGGAAGTGTGAAAAGAACCGGGCTGGATAAAAAAAAGAACCGGGCTGGATCAAAAAAGAACCGGGCGACCCGTTAAAATTGCTTAGCCGAGGTCCTGGAAGCCTAACACGGCGTGATCTTGTGCAAAAAGCCGCTCCCGAGCTCCAGCTGGAAGTGTAAAAAGAACCGGGCTGGATAAAAAAAGAACCGGGCTGGATAAAAAAAAGAACCGGGCGGCCCGTTAAAATTGCTTAGCCGAGGTCCTGGAAGCCTAACACGGCGTGATCTTGTGCAAAAAGCCGCTCCCGAGCTCCAGCTGGAAGTGTAAAAAGAACCGGGCTGGATAAAAAAAAGAACCGGGCGGCCCGTTAAAATTGCTTAGCCGAGGTCCTGGAAGCCTAACCCGGCGTGATCTTGTGCAAATAGCCGCTGCCGAGCTCCAGCTGGAAGTGTGAAAAGAACCGGGCTGGATAAAAAAAAGAACCGGGCTGGATCAAAAAAGAACCGGGCGACCCGTTAAAATTGCTTAGCCGAGGTCCTGGAAGCCTAACACGGCGTGATCTTGTGCAAAAAGCCGCTCCCGAGCTCCAGCTGGAAGTGTAAAAAGAACCGGGCTGGATAAAAAAAGAACCGGGCTGGATCAAAAAAAGAACCGGGCGACCCGTTAAAATTGCTTAGCCGAGGTCCTGGAAGCCTAACCCGGCGTGATCTTGTGCAAAAAGCCGCTCCCGAGCTCCAGCTGGAAGTGTAAAAAGAACCGGGCTGGATAAAAAAAAGAACCGGGCGGCCCGTTAAAATTGCTTAGCCGAGGTCCTGGAAGCCTAACCCGGCGTGATCTTGTGCAAAAAGCCGCTCCCGAGCTCCAGCTGGAAGTGTAAAAAGAACCGGGCTGGATAAAAAAAAAGAACCGGGCTGGATCAAAAAAGAACCGGGCGACCCGTTAAAATTGCTTAGCCGAGGTCCTGGAAGCCTAACCCGGCGTGATCTTGTGCAAATAGCCGCTGCCGAGCTCCAGCTGGAAGTGTGAAAAGAACCGGGCTGGATAAAAAAAAGAACCGGGCTGGATCAAAAAAGAACCGGGCGACCCGTTAAAATTGCTTAGCCGAGGTCCTGGAAGCCTAACACGGCGTGATCTTGTGCAAAAAGCCGCTCCCGAGCTCCAGCTGGAAGTGTAAAAAGAACCGGGCTGGATAAAAAAAGAACCGGGCTGGATCAAAAAAGAACCGGGCGACCCGTTAAAATTGCTTAGCCGAGGTCCTGGAAGCCTAACCCGGCGTGATCTTGTGCAAAAAGCCGCTCCCGAGCTCCAGCTGGAAGTGTAAAAAGAACCGGGCTGGATAAAAAAAAGAACCGGGCGGCCCGTTAAAATTGCTTAGCCGAGGTCCTGGAAGCCTAACCCGGCGTGATCTTGTGCAAAAAGCCGCTCCCGAGCTCCAGCTGGAAGTGTAAAAAGAACCGGGCTGGATAAAAAAAAGAACCGGGCTGGATCAAAAAAGAACCGGGCGACCCGTTAAAATTGCTTAGCCGAGGTCCTGGAAGCCTAACACGGCGTGATCTTGTGCAAAAAGCCGCTCCCGAGCTCCAGCTGGAAGTGTAAAAAGAACCGGGCTGGATAAAAAAAGAACCGGGCTGGATCAAAAAAGAACCGGGCGACCCGTTAAAATTGCTTAGCCGAGGTCCTGGAAGCCTAACACGGCGTGATCTTGTGCAAAAAGCCGCTCCCGAGCTCCAGCTGGAAGTGTAAAAAGAACCAGGCTGGATAAAAAAAAGAACCGGGCTGGATAAAAAAAAAGAACCGGGCGACCCGTTAAAATTGCTTAGCCGAGGTCCTGGAAGCCTAACCCGGCGTGATCTTGTGCAAAAAGCCGCTCCCGAGCTCCAGCTGGAAGTGTAAAAAGAACCAGGCTGGATAAAAAAAAGAACCGGGCTGGATCAAAAAAGAACCGGGCGGCCCGTTAAAATTGCTTAGCCGAGGTCCTGGAAGCCTAACACGGCGTGATCTTGTGCAAAAAGCCGCTCCCGAGCTCCAGCTGGAAGTGTAAAAAGAACCGGGCTGGATAAAAAAAGAACCGGGCTGGATCAAAAAAGAACCGGGCGACCCATTAAAATTGCTTAGCCGAGGTCCTGGAAGCCTAACACGGCGTGATCTTGCCCGAAAGTCGGCCTCTATACTTCCATTTTAGGTACCAGGCGCTCATAGTGTGTTGGTCCCACTAGTCAGTGTACTGGTCCCACTCGCTAGTGTACTGGTCCCCCTAGTCAGTGTACTCATCCAGTTACCCCCCGTTTTCCAAAACACAATCGGCACGTATAAGGGGGGGACTCCTGAGAGAGATGAGGTATATGCCAGCGCAACACCAATCCGCTCCGCGCTGGTTCCCATGTCGGCTACGGATGAATAAAACCAGCCTGTCCCCCCTGGAGCTCACGAGACACGGAATTTTTTCTAAGTGCCAACGGCTCTTCCGAGCAAACGTGTCCGCTCCGGCTGGTTCCCCCGTCGGCCTCGAATGACGAAAAATGCCGGTCTCCGCCCGGAGCTCATGACAAACGAAAAATTTTCTAAGTGCCAACGGCACTTGCGAGCGAATGTGTCCGCTCGGCGCTGGTTCCCGGGTCGAACCCGGAAGACGAAAAACGCCGGTCTCCGCCCGGAGCTCATGACAAACGAAAAATTTTCTAAGTGCCAACGGCACTTGCGAGCGAATGTGTCCGCTCGGCGCTGGTTCCCGGGTCGAACCCGGAAGACGAAAAACGCCGGTCCTCGCCCGGAGCTCATGACAAACGAAAAATTTTCTAAGTGCCAACGGCACTTGCGAGCGAATGTGTCCGCTCGGCGCTGGTTCCCGGGTCGAACCCGGAAGACGAAAAACGCCGGTCTCCGCCCGGAGCTCATGACAAACGAAAAATTTTCCAAGTGCCAACGGCACTTGCGAGCGAATGTGTCCGCTCGGCGCTGGTTCCCGGGTCGAACCCGGAAGACGAAAAACGCCGGTCCTCGCCCGGAGCTCATGACAAACGAAAAATTTTCTAAGTGCCAACGGCACTTGCGAGCGAATGTGTCCGCTCGGCGCTGGTTCCCGGGTCGAACCCGGAAGACGAAAAACGCCGGTCCTCGCCCGGAGCTCATGACAAACGAAAAATTTTCTAAGTGCCAACGGCACTTGCGAGCGAATGTGTCCGCTCGGCGCTGGTTCCAGAGCTCCAGGGCTCCATAGCTCCATACCTCCAGAGCTCCATACCTCCAGAGCTCCATACCTCCAGAGCTCCAGAGCTCCATAGCACCAGAGCTCCATGGCTTCAGAGCTCCATAGCACCATAGCTCCATACCTCCAGAGCTCCAGGGCTCCATAGCTCCATACCTCCAGAGCTCCATACCTCCAGAGCTCCAGAGCTCCATAGCACCAGAGCTCCATGGCTTCAGAGCTCCATAGCACCATAGCTCCATACCTCCAGAGCTCCAGGGCTCCATAGCTCCATACCTCCAGAGCTCCATACCTCCAGAGCTCCAGAGCTCCATAGCACCAGAGCTCCATGGCTTCAGAGCTCCATAGCACCATAGCTCCATACCTCCAGAGCTCCAGGGCTCCAAAGCTCCATACCTCCAGAGCTCCATACCTCCAGAGCTCCATACCTCCAGAGCTCCATAGCTCCATAGCACCAGAGCTCCATAGCTCCATAGCACCAGAGCTCCATAGCACCAGAGCTCCATAGCACCAGAGCTCCATAGCTCCATAGCACCAGAGCTCCATAGCTCCATAGCACCAGAGCTCCATAGCTCCATAGCACCAGAGCTCCATACTTCCAGAGCTCCATAGCTCCATAGCTCCATAGCACCAGAGCTCCATAGCTCCATAGCACCAGAGCTCCATAGCTCCATAGCACCAGAGCTCCATACTTCCATAGCTCCATAGCTCCATACCTCCAGAGCTCCATAGCTCCATAGCTCCATACCTCCATAGCTCCATAGCTCCAGAGCTCCATAGCTCCATAGCACCAGAGCTCCATAGCTCCATAGCACCAGAGCTCCATACTTCCATAGCTCCAGGGCTCCATAGCTCCAGGGCTCCATAGCTCCATACCTCCAGAGCTCCATAGCTCCATACTTCCAGAGCTCCATAGCTCCATAGCACCAGAGCTCCATAGCTCCATAGCACCAGAGCTCCATAGCTCCATAGCACCAGAGCTCCATAGCTCCATAGCACCAGAGCTCCATAGCTCCATAGCTCCAGGGCTCCATAGCTCCATAGCTCCAGGGCTCCATAGCTCCATAGCTCCAGGGCTCCATAGCTCCATAGCTCCATACCTCCAGAGCTCCATACCTCCAGAGCTCCATACCTCCATAGCACCAGAGCTCCATAGCTCCAGGGCTCCAGGGCTCCATAGCTCCATACCTCCAGAGCTCCATAGCTCCATACTTCCAGAGCTCCATAGCTCCATAGCTCCATACTTCCATAGCTCCATAGCTCCATACTTCCATAGCACCTGAGCTCCATACCTCCAGAGCTCCATAGCTCCAGCCTGGGTGGCTGGTGGCTCCATAGCTCCATACTTCCATAGCTCTAAGTCAGAGAGTTGGCGAAAATTGCACTAAGTGCGAAAGCCCATTCATTTACAACGGCGTGTCCGCCAGGCGGCGACATTTCCCCGTTACCGGTGGCTGCGCGGCGGGTGAGTGACAGAGCTTATCCGAGCGGCTGGAACTCTGCGCCGGCGTGGTCGAGCGTGAGGCCTCGGCCCTTTGGCTGCCTGGTACCTAAAACACTTCCATTGATCCAGCCACGGAGGGTGCTGGCTGGTGGCTCCATACCTCCATAGCTCCATAGCACCAGAGCTCCATAGCTCCATAGCACCAGAGCTCCATGGCTTCAGAGCTCCATAGCACCATAGCTCCATACCTCCAGAGCTCCAGGGCTCCATAGCTCCATACCTCCAGAGCTCCATACCTCCAGAGCTCCATACCTCCAGAGCTCCATAGCACCAGAGCTCCATGGCTTCAGAGCTCCATAGCACCATAGCTCCATACCTCCAGAGCTCCAGGGCTCCATAGCTCCATACCTCCAGAGCTCCATACCTCCAGAGCTCCATACCTCCAGAGCTCCATAGCACCAGAGCTCCATGGCTTCAGAGCTCCATAGCACCATAGCTCCATACCTCCAGAGCTCCAGGGCTCCATAGCTCCATACCTCCAGAGCTCCATACCTCCAGAGCTCCATACCTCCAGAGCTCCAGAGCTCCATAGCACCAGAGCTCCATGGCTTCAGAGCTCCATAGCACCATAGCTCCATACCTCCAGAGCTCCAGGGCTCAATACCTCCAGAGCTCCATACCTCCAGAGCTCCATGGCTTCAGAGCTCCATAGCACCATAGCTCCATACCTCCAGAGCTCCAGGGCTCCATAGCTCCATACCTCCAGAGCTCCATACCTCCAGAGCTCCATACCTCCAGAGCTCCATAGCACCAGAGCTCCATAGCTCCATAGCACCAGAGCTCCATAGCACCAGAGCTCCATAGCACCAGAGCTCCATAGCTCCATATTACCAGAGCTCCATAGCTCCATAGCACCAGAGCTCCATACTTCCAGAGCTCCATAGCTCCATAGCTCCATAGCACCAGAGCTCCATAGCTCCATAGCACCAGAGCTCCATAGCTCCATAGCACCAGAGCTCCATACTTCCATAGCTCCATAGCTCCATACCTCCAGAGCTCCATAGCTCCATACCTCCAGAGCTCCATAGCTCCAGAGCTCCATAGCTCCATAGCTCCATAGCACCAGAGCTCCATAGCTCCATAGCACCAGAGCTCCATACTTCCATAGCTCCAGGGCTCCATAGCTCCAGGGCTCCATACCTCCAGAGCTCCATAGCTCCATACTTCCAGAGCTCCATAGCTCCATACTTCCATAGCTCCATACTTCCATACCTCCATAGCTCCATACTTCCATAGCACCAGAGCTCCATACTTCCATAGCACCAGAGCTCCATACCTCCAGAGCTCCAGAGCTCCAGCCTGGGTGGCTGGTGGCTCCATAGCTCCATACTTCCATAGCTCTAAGTCAGAGAGTTGGCGAAAATTGCACTAAGTGCGAAAGCCCATTCATTTACAACGGCGTGTCCACAAGGCGGCGACATTTCCCCGTTACCGGTGGCTGCGCGGCGGGTGAGTGACAGAGCTTATCCGAGCGGCTGGAACTCTGCGCCGGCGTGGTCGAGCGTGAGGCCTCGGCCCTTTGGCTGCCTGGTACCTAAAACACTTCCATTGATCCAGCCACGGAGGGTGCTGGCTGGTGGCTCCATACCTCCATAGCTCCATAGCACCAGAGCTCCATAGCTCCATAGCACCAGAGCTCCATGGCTTCAGAGCTCCATAGCACCATAGCTCCATACCTCCAGAGCTCCAGGGCTCCATAGCTCCATACCTCCAGAGCTCCATACCTCCAGAGCTCCATAGCACCAGAGCTCCATGGCTTCAGAGCTCCATAGCACCATAGCTCCATACCTCCAGAGCTCCAGGGCTCCATAGCTCCATACCTCCAGAGCTCCATACCTCCAGAGCTCCATACCTCCAGAGCTCCAGAGCTCCATAGCACCAGAGCTCCATGGCTTCAGAGCTCCATAGCACCATAGCTCCATACCTCCAGAGCTCCAGGGCTCCATAGCTCCATACCTCCAGAGCTCCATACCTCCAGAGCTCCAGAGCTCCATAGCACCAGAGCTCCATGGCTTCAGAGCTCCATAGCACCATAGCTCCATACCTCCAGAGCTCCAGGGCTCCATAGCTCCATACCTCCAGAGCTCCATACCTCCAGAGCTCCAGAGCTCCATAGCACCAGAGCTCCATGGCTTCAGAGCTCCATAGCACCATAGCTCCATACCTCCAGAGCTCCAGGGCTCCAAAGCTCCATACCTCCAGAGCTCCATACCTCCAGAGCTCCATACCTCCAGAGCTCCATAGCTCCATAGCACCAGAGCTCCATAGCTCCATAGCACCAGAGCTCCATAGCACCAGAGCTCCATAGCACCAGAGCTCCATAGCTCCATAGCACCAGAGCTCCATAGCTCCATAGCACCAGAGCTCCATAGCTCCATAGCACCAGAGCTCCATACTTCCAGAGCTCCATAGCTCCATAGCTCCATAGCACCAGAGCTCCATAGCTCCATAGCACCAGAGCTCCATAGCTCCATAGCACCAGAGCTCCATACTTCCATAGCTCCATAGCTCCATACCTCCAGAGCTCCATAGCTCCATAGCTCCATACCTCCAGAGCTCCATAGCTCCAGAGCTCCATAGCTCCATAGCACCAGAGCTCCATAGCTCCATAGCACCAGAGCTCCATACTTCCATAGCTCCAGGGCTCCATAGCTCCAGGGCTCCATAGCTCCATACCTCCAGAGCTCCATAGCTCCATACTTCAGGAGCTCCATAGCTCCATAGCACCAGAGCTCCATAGCTCCATAGCACCAGAGCTCCATAGCTCCATAGCACCAGAGCTCCATAGCTCCATAGCACCAGAGCTCCATAGCTCCATAGCTCCAGGGCTCCATAGCTCCATAGCTCCAGGGCTCCATAGCACCAGAGCTCCATGGCTTCAGAGCTCCATAGCACCATAGCTCCATACCTCCAGAGCTCCAGGGCTCCATAGCTCCATACCTCCAGAGCTCCATACCTCCAGAGCTCCAGAGCTCCATAGCACCAGAGCTCCATGGCTTCAGAGCTCCATAGCACCATAGCTCCATACCTCCAGAGCTCCAGGGCTCCAAAGCTCCATACCTCCAGAGCTCCATACCTCCAGAGCTCCATACCTCCAGAGCTCCATAGCTCCATAGCACCAGAGCTCCATAGCTCCATAGCACCAGAGCTCCATAGCACCAGAGCTCCATAGCACCAGAGCTCCATAGCTCCATAGCACCAGAGCTCCATAGCTCCATAGCACCAGAGCTCCATAGCTCCATAGCACCAGAGCTCCATACTTCCAGAGCTCCATAGCTCCATAGCTCCATAGCACCAGAGCTCCATAGCTCCATAGCACCAGAGCTCCATAGCTCCATAGCACCAGAGCTCCATACTTCCATAGCTCCATAGCTCCATACCTCCAGAGCTCCATAGCTCCATAGCTCCATACCTCCAGAGCTCCATAGCTCCAGAGCTCCATAGCTCCATAGCACCAGAGCTCCATAGCTCCATAGCACCAGAGCTCCATACTTCCATAGCTCCAGGGCTCCATAGCTCCAGGGCTCCATAGCTCCATACCTCCAGAGCTCCATAGCTCCATACTTCAGGAGCTCCATAGCTCCATAGCACCAGAGCTCCATAGCTCCATAGCACCAGAGCTCCATAGCTCCATAGCACCAGAGCTCCATAGCTCCATAGCACCAGAGCTCCATAGCTCCATAGCTCCAGGGCTCCATAGCTCCATAGCTCCAGGGCTCCATAGCTCCATAGCTCCAGGGCTCCATAGCTCCATAGCTCCATACCTCCAGAGCTCCATACCTCCAGAGCTCCATACCTCCATAGCACCAGAGCTCCATAGCTCCAGGGCTCCAGGGCTCCATAGCTCCATACCTCCAGAGCTCCATAGCTCCATACTTCCAGAGCTCCATAGCTCCATAGCTCCATACTTCCATAGCTCCATAGCTCCATACTTCCATAGCACCTGAGCTCCATACCTCCAGAGCTCCATAGCTCCAGCCTGGGTGGCTGGTGGCTCCATAGCTCCATACTTCCATAGCTCTAAGTCAGAGAGTTGGCGAAAATTGCACTAAGTGCGAAAGCCCATTCATTTACAACGGCGTGTCCGCCAGGCGGCGACATTTCCCCGTTACCGGTGGCTGCGCGGCGGGTGAGTGACAGAGCTTATCCGAGCGGCTGGAACTCTGCGCCGGCGTGGTCGAGCGTGAGGCCTCGGACCTTTGGCTGCCTGGTACCTAAAACACTTCCATTGATCCAGCCACGGAGGGTGCTGGCTGGTGGCTCCATACCTCCATAGCTCCATAGCACCAGAGCTCCATAGCTCCATAGCACCAGAGCTCCATGGCTTCAGAGCTCCATAGCACCATAGCTCCATACCTCCAGAGCTCCAGGGCTCCATAGCTCCATACCTCCAGAGCTCCATACCTCCAGAGCTCCATACCTCCAGAGCTCCATAGCACCAGAGCTCCATGGCTTCAGAGCTCCATAGCACCATAGCTCCATACCTCCAGAGCTCCAGGGCTCCATAGCTCCATACCTCCAGAGCTCCATACCTCCAGAGCTCCATACCTCCAGAGCTCCATAGCACCAGAGCTCCATGGCTTCAGAGCTCCATAGCACCATAGCTCCATACCTCCAGAGCTCCAGGGCTCCATAGCTCCATACCTCCAGAGCTCCATACCTCCAGAGCTCCATACCTCCAGAGCTCCAGAGCTCCATAGCACCAGAGCTCCATGGCTTCAGAGCTCCATAGCTCCATACCTCCAGAGCTCCAGGGCTCCATAGCTCCATACCTCCAGAGCTCCATACCTCCAGAGCTCCAGAGCTCCATAGCACCAGAGCTCCATGGCTTCAGAGCTCCATAGCACCATAGCTCCATACCTCCAGAGCTCCAGGGCTCCATAGCTCCATACCTCCAGAGCTCCATACCTCCAGAGCTCCATACCTCCAGAGCTCCATAGCTCCATAGCACCAGAGCTCCATAGCTCCATAGCACCAGAGCTCCATAGCACCAGAGCTCCATAGCACCAGAGCTCCATAGCTCCATAGCACCAGAGCTCCATAGCTCCATAGCACCAGAGCTCCATAGCTCCATAGCACCAGAGCTCCATACTTCCAGAGCTCCATAGCTCCATAGCTCCATAGCACCAGAGCTCCATAGCTCCATAGCACCAGAGCTCCATAGCTCCATAGCACCAGAGCTCCATACTTCCATAGCTCCATAGCTCCATACCTCCAGAGCTCCATAGCTCCATAGCTCCATACCTCCAGAGCTCCATAGCTCCAGAGCTCCATAGCTCCATAGCTCCATAGCACCAGAGCTCCATAGCTCCATAGCACCAGAGCTCCATACTTCCATAGCTCCAGGGCTCCATAGCTCCAGGGCTCCATACCTCCAGAGCTCCATAGCTCCATACTTCCATAGCTCCATAGTTCCATACTTCCATAGCTCCATACTTCCATACCTCCATAGCTCCATACTTCCATAGCACCAGAGCTCCATACTTCCATAGCACCAGAGCTCCATACCTCCAGAGCTCCAGAGCTCCAGCCTGGGTGGCTGGTGGCTCCATAGCTCCATACTTCCATAGCTCTAAGTCAGAGAGTTGGCGAAAATTGCACTAAGTGCGAAAGCCCATTCATTTACAACGGCGTGTCCGCCAGGCGGCGACATTTCCCCGTTACCGGTGGCTGCGCGGCGGGTGAGTGACAGAGCTTATCCGAGCGGCTGGAACTCTGCGCCGGCGTGGTCGAGCGTGAGGCCTCGGCCCTTTGGCTGCCTGGTACCTAAAACACTTCCATTGATCCAGCCACGGAGGGTGCTGGCTGGTGGCTCCATACCTCCATAGCTCCATAGCACCAGAGCTCCATAGCTCCATAGCACCAGAGCTCCATGGCTTCAGAGCTCCATAGCACCATAGCTCCATACCTCCAGAGCTCCAGGGCTCCATAGCTCCATACCTCCAGAGCTCCATACCTCCAGAGCTCCATACCTCCAGAGCTCCATAGCACCAGAGCTCCATGGCTTCAGAGCTCCATAGCACCATAGCTCCATACCTCCAGAGCTCCAGGGCTCCATAGCTCCATACCTCCAGAGCTCCATACCTCCAGAGCTCCATACCTCCAGAGCTCCATAGCACCAGAGCTCCATGGCTTCAGAGCTCCATAGCACCATAGCTCCATACCTCCAGAGCTCCAGGGCTCCATAGCTCCATACCTCCAGAGCTCCATACCTCCAGAGCTCCAGAGCTCCATAGCACCAGAGCTCCATGGCTTCAGAGCTCCATAGCACCATAGCTCCATACCTCCAGAGCTCCAGGGCTCCATAGCTCCATACCTCCAGAGCTCCATACCTCCAGAGCTCCATACCTCCAGAGCTCCATAGCTCCATAGCACCAGAGCTCCATAGCTCCATAGCACCAGAGCTCCATAGCACCAGAGCTCCATAGCACCAGAGCTCCATAGCTCCATAGCACCAGAGCTCCATAGCTCCATAGCACCAGAGCTCCATAGCTCCATAGCACCAGAGCTCCATACTTCCAGAGCTCCATAGCTCCATAGCACCAGAGCTCCATAGCTCCATAGCACCAGAGCTCCATGGCTTCAGAGCTCCATAGCACCATAGCTCCATACCTCCAGAGCTCCAGGGCTCCATAGCTCCATACCTCCAGAGCTCCATACCTCCAGAGCTCCATACCTCCAGAGCTCCATAGCACCAGAGCTCCATAGCTCCATAGCACCAGAGCTCCATAGCACCAGAGCTCCATAGCACCAGAGCTCCATAGCTCCATAGCACCAGAGCTCCATAGCTCCATAGCACCAGAGCTCCATACTTCCAGAGCTCCATAGCTCCATAGCTCCATAGCACCAGAGCTCCATAGCTCCATAGCACCAGAGCTCCATAGCTCCATAGCACCAGAGCTCCATACTTCCATAGCTCCATAGCTCCATACCTCCAGAGCTCCATAGCTCCATAGCTCCATACCTCCAGAGCTCCATAGCTCCAGAGCTCCATAGCTCCATAGCTCCATAGCACCAGAGCTCCATAGCTCCATAGCACCAGAGCTCCATACTTCCATAGCTCCAGGGCTCCATAGCTCCAGGGCTCCATACCTCCAGAGCTCCATAGCTCCATACTTCCAGAGCTCCATAGCTCCATACTTCCATAGCTCCATACTTCCATACCTCCATAGCTCCATACTTCCATAGCACCAGAGCTCCATACTTCCATAGCACCAGAGCTCCATACCTCCAGAGCTCCAGAGCTCCAGCCTGGGTGGCTGGTGGCTCCATAGCTCCATACTTCCATAGCTCTAAGTCAGAGAGTTGGCAAAAATTGCACTAAGTGCGAAAGCCCATTCATTTACAACGGCGTGTCCACAAGGCGGCGACATTTCCCCGTTACCGGTGGCTGCGCGGCGGGTGAGTGACAGAGCTTATCCGAGCGGCTGGAACTCTGCGCCGGCGTGGTCGAGCGTGAGGCCTCGGCCCTTTGGCTGCCTGGTACCTAAAACACTTCCATTGATCCAGCCACGGAGGGTGCTGGCTGGTGGCTCCATACCTCCATAGCTCCATAGCACCAGAGCTCCATAGCTCCATAGCACCAGAGCTCCATGGCTTCAGAGCTCCATAGCACCATAGCTCCATACCTCCAGAGCTCCAGGGCTCCATAGCTCCATACCTCCAGAGCTCCATACCTCCAGAGCTCCATACCTCCAGAGCTCCATAGCACCAGAGCTCCATGGCTTCAGAGCTCCATAGCACCATAGCTCCATACCTCCAGAGCTCCAGGGCTCCATAGCTCCATACCTCCAGAGCTCCATACCTCCAGAGCTCCATACCTCCAGAGCTCCAGAGCTCCATAGCACCAGAGCTCCATGGCTTCAGAGCTCCATAGCACCATAGCTCCATACCTCCAGAGCTCCAGGGCTCCATAGCTCCATACCTCCAGAGCTCCATACCTCCAGAGCTCCAGAGCTCCATAGCACCAGAGCTCCATGGCTTCAGAGCTCCATAGCACCATAGCTCCATACCTCCAGAGCTCCAGGGCTCCATAGCTCCATACCTCCAGAGCTCCATACCTCCAGAGCTCCAGAGCTCCATAGCACCAGAGCTCCATGGCTTCAGAGCTCCATAGCACCATAGCTCCATACCTCCAGAGCTCCAGGGCTCCAAAGCTCCATACCTCCAGAGCTCCATACCTCCAGAGCTCCATACCTCCAGAGCTCCATAGCTCCATAGCACCAGAGCTCCATAGCTCCATAGCACCAGAGCTCCATAGCACCAGAGCTCCATAGCACCAGAGCTCCATAGCTCCATAGCACCAGAGCTCCATAGCTCCATAGCACCAGAGCTCCATAGCTCCATAGCACCAGAGCTCCATACTTCCAGAGCTCCATAGCTCCATAGCTCCATAGCACCAGAGCTCCATAGCTCCATAGCACCAGAGCTCCATAGCTCCATAGCACCAGAGCTCCATACTTCCATAGCTCCATAGCTCCATACCTCCAGAGCTCCATAGCTCCATAGCTCCATACCTCCAGAGCTCCATAGCTCCAGAGCTCCATAGCTCCATAGCACCAGAGCTCCATAGCTCCATAGCACCAGAGCTCCATACTTCCATAGCTCCAGGGCTCCATAGCTCCAGGGCTCCATAGCTCCATACCTCCAGAGCTCCATAGCTCCATACTTCCAGAGCTCCATAGCTCCATAGCACCAGAGCTCCATAGCTCCATAGCACCAGAGCTCCATAGCTCCATAGCACCAGAGCTCCATAGCTCCATAGCACCAGAGCTCCATAGCTCCATAGCTCCAGGGCTCCATAGCTCCATAGCTCCAGGGCTCCATAGCTCCATAGCTCCAGGGCTCCATAGCTCCATAGCTCCATACCTCCAGAGCTCCATACCTCCAGAGCTCCATACCTCCATAGCACCAGAGCTCCATAGCTCCAGGGCTCCAGGGCTCCATAGCTCCATACCTCCAGAGCTCCATAGCTCCATACTTCCAGAGCTCCATAGCTCCATAGCTCCATACTTCCATAGCTCCATAGCTCCATACTTCCATAGCACCTGAGCTCCATACCTCCAGAGCTCCATAGCTCCAGCCTGGGTGGCTGGTGGCTCCATAGCTCCATACTTCCATAGCTCTAAGTCAGAGAGTTGGCGAAAATTGCACTAAGTGCGAAAGCCCATTCATTTACAACGGCGTGTCCGCCAGGCGGCGACATTTCCCCGTTACCGGTGGCTGCGCGGCGGGTGAGTGACAGAGCTTATCCGAGCGGCTGGAACTCTGCGCCGGCGTGGTCGAGCGTGAGGCCTCGGACCTTTGGCTGCCTGGTACCTAAAACACTTCCATTGATCCAGCCACGGAGGGTGCTGGCTGGTGGCTCCATACCTCCATAGCTCCATAGCACCAGAGCTCCATAGCTCCATAGCACCAGAGCTCCATGGCTTCAGAGCTCCATAGCACCATAGCTCCATACCTCCACAGCTCCAGGGCTCCATAGCTCCATACCTCCAGAGCTCCATACCTCCAGAGCTCCATACCTCCAGAGCTCCATAGCACCAGAGCTCCATGGCTTCAGAGCTCCATAGCACCATAGCTCCATACCTCCAGAGCTCCAGGGCTCCATAGCTCCATACCTCCAGAGCTCCATACCTCCAGAGCTCCATACCTCCAGAGCTCCATAGCACCAGAGCTCCATGGCTTCAGAGCTCCATAGCACCATAGCTCCATACCTCCAGAGCTCCAGGGCTCCATAGCTCCATACCTCCAGAGCTCCATACCTCCAGAGCTCCATACCTCCAGAGCTCCAGAGCTCCATAGCACCAGAGCTCCATGGCTTCAGAGCTCCATAGCTCCATACCTCCAGAGCTCCAGGGCTCCATAGCTCCATACCTCCAGAGCTCCATACCTCCAGAGCTCCAGAGCTCACTAGCACCAGAGCTCCGTGGCTTCAGAGCTCCATAGCACCATAGCTCCATACCTCCAGAGCTCCAGGGCTCCATAGCTCCATACCTCCAGAGCTCCATACCTCCAGAGTTCCATACCTCCAGAGCTCCATAGCTCCATAGCACCAGAGCTCCATAGCTCCATAGCACCAGAGCTCCATAGCACCAGAGCTCCATAGCACCAGAGCTCCATAGCTCCATAGCACCAGAGCTCCATAGCTCCATAGCACCAGAGCTCCATAGCTCCATAGCACCAGAGCTCCATACTTCCAGAGCTCCATAGCTCCATAGCTCCATAGCACCAGAGCTCCATAGCTCCATAGCACCAGAGCTCCATGGCTTCAGAGCTCCATAGCACCATAGCTCCATACCTCCAGAGCTCCAGGGCTCCATAGCTCCATACCTCCAGAGCTCCATACCTCCAGAGCTCCATACCTCCAGAGCTCCATAGCACCAGAGCTCCATAGCTCCATAGCACCAGAGCTCCATAGCACCAGAGCTCCATAGCACCAGAGCTCCATAGCTCCATAGCACCAGAGCTCCATAGCTCCATAGCACCAGAGCTCCATACTTCCAGAGCTCCATAGCTCCATAGCTCCATAGCACCAGAGCTCCATAGCTCCATAGCACCAGAGCTCCATAGCTCCATAGCACCAGAGCTCCATACTTCCATAGCTCCATAGCTCCATACCTCCAGAGCTCCATAGCTCCATAGCTCCATACTTCCATAGCTCCATAGCTCCATACTTCCATAGCACCTGAGCTCCATACCTCCAGAGCTCCATAGCTCCAGCCTGGGTGGCTGGTGGCTCCATAGCTCCATACTTCCATAGCACTAAGTCAGAGAGTTGGCGAAAATTGCACTAAGTGCGAAAGCCCATTCATTTACAACGGCGTGTCCGCCAGGCGGCGACATTTCCCCGTTACCGGTGGCTGCGCGGCGGGTGAGTGACAGAGCTTATCCGAGCGGCTGGAACTCTGCGCCGGCGTGGTCGAGCGTGAGGCCTCGGCCCTTTGGCTGCCTGGTACCTAAAACACTTCCATTGATCCAGCCACGGAGGGTGCTGGCTGGTGGCTCCATACCTCCATAGCTCCATAGCACCAGAGCTCCATAGCTCCATAGCACCACAGCTCCATGGCTTCAGAGCTCCATAGCACCATAGCTCCATACCTCCAGAGCTCCAGGGCTCCATAGCTCCATACCTCCAGAGCTCCATACCTCCAGAGCTCCATACCTCCAGAGCTCCATAGCACCAGAGCTCCATGGCTTCAGAGCTCCATAGCACCATAGCTCCATACCTCCAGAGCTCCAGGGCTCCATAGCTCCATACCTCCAGAGCTCCATACCTCCAGAGCTCCATACCTCCAGAGCTCCATAGCACCAGAGCTCCATGGCTTCAGAGCTCCATAGCACCATAGCTCCATACCTCCAGAGCTCCAGGGCTCCATAGCTCCATACCTCCAGAGCTCCATACCTCCAGAGCTCCATACCTCCAGAGCTCCAGAGCTCCATAGCACCAGAGCTCCATGGCTTCAGAGCTCCATAGCACCATAGCTCCATACCTCCAGAGCTCCAGGGCTCAATACCTCCAGAGCTCCATACCTCCAGAGCTCCATGGCTTCAGAGCTCCATAGCACCATAGCTCCATACCTCCAGAGCTCCAGGGCTCCATAGCTCCATACCTCCAGAGCTCCATACCTCCAGAGCTCCATACCTCCAGAGCTCCATAGCACCAGAGCTCCATAGCTCCATAGCACCAGAGCTCCATAGCACCAGAGCTCCATAGCACCAGAGCTCCATAGCTCCATATTACCAGAGCTCCATAGCTCCATAGCACCAGAGCTCCATACTTCCAGAGCTCCATAGCTCCATAGCTCCATAGCACCAGAGCTCCATAGCTCCATAGCACCAGAGCTCCATAGCTCCATAGCACCAGAGCTCCATACTTCCATAGCTCCATAGCTCCATACCTCCAGAGCTCCATAGCTCCATACCTCCAGAGCTCCATAGCTCCAGAGCTCCATAGCTCCATAGCTCCATAGCACCAGAGCTCCATAGCTCCATAGCACCAGAGCTCCATACTTCCATAGCTCCAGGGCTCCATAGCTCCAGGGCTCCATACCTCCAGAGCTCCATAGCTCCATACTTCCAGAGCTCCATAGCTCCATACTTCCATAGCTCCATACTTCCATACCTCCATAGCTCCATACTTCCATAGCACCAGAGCTCCATACTTCCATAGCACCAGAGCTCCATACCTCCAGAGCTCCAGAGCTCCAGCCTGGGTGGCTGGTGGCTCCATAGCTCCATACTTCCATAGCTCTAAGTCAGAGAGTTGGCGAAAATTGCACTAAGTGCGAAAGCCCATTCATTTACAACGGCGTGTCCACAAGGCGGCGACATTTCCCCGTTACCGGTGGCTGCGCGGCGGGTGAGTGACAGAGCTTATCCGAGCGGCTGGAACTCTGCGCCGGCGTGGTCGAGCGTGAGGCCTCGGCCCTTTGGCTGCCTGGTACCTAAAACACTTCCATTGATCCAGCCACGGAGGGTGCTGGCTGGTGGCTCCATACCTCCATAGCTCCATAGCACCAGAGCTCCATAGCTCCATAGCACCAGAGCTCCATGGCTTCAGAGCTCCATAGCACCATAGCTCCATACCTCCAGAGCTCCAGGGCTCCATAGCTCCATACCTCCAGAGCTCCATACCTCCAGAGCTCCATACCTCCAGAGCTCCATAGCACCAGAGCTCCATGGCTTCAGAGCTCCATAGCACCATAGCTCCATACCTCCAGAGCTCCAGGGCTCCATAGCTCCATACCTCCAGAGCTCCATACCTCCAGAGCTCCATACCTCCAGAGCTCCATAGCACCAGAGCTCCATGGCTTCAGAGCTCCATAGCACCATAGCTCCATACCTCCAGAGCTCCAGGGCTCCATAGCTCCATACCTCCAGAGCTCCATACCTCCAGAGCTCCATACCTCCAGAGCTCCATAGCACCAGAGCTCCATGGCTTCAGAGCTCCATAGCACCATAGCTCCATACCTCCAGAGCTCCAGGGCTCCATAGCTCCATACCTCCAGAGCTCCATACCTCCAGAGCATACCTCCAGAGCTCCAGAGCTCCATAGCACCAGAGCTCCATGGCTTCAGAGCTCCATAGCACCATAGCTCCATACCTCCAGAGCTCCAGGGCTCCATAGCTCCATACCTCCAGAGCTCCATACCTCCAGAGCTCCAGAGCTCCATAGCACCAGAGCTCCATGGCTTCAGAGCTCCATAGCACCATAGCTCCATACCTCCAGAGCTCCAGGGCTCCATAGCTCCATACCTCCAGAGCTCCATACCTCCAGAGCTCCAGAGCTCCATAGCACCAGAGCTCCATGGCTTCAGAGCTCCATAGCACCATAGCTCCATACCTCCAGAGCTCCAGGGCTCCAAAGCTCCATACCTCCAGAGCTCCATACCTCCAGAGCTCCATACCTCCAGAGCTCCATAGCTCCATAGCACCAGAGCTCCATAGCTCCATAGCACCAGAGCTCCATAGCACCAGAGCTCCATAGCACCAGAGCTCCATAGCTCCATAGCACCAGAGCTCCATAGCTCCATAGCACCAGAGCTCCATAGCTCCATAGCACCAGAGCTCCATACTTCCAGAGCTCCATAGCTCCATAGCTCCATAGCACCAGAGCTCCATAGCTCCATAGCACCAGAGCTCCATAGCTCCATAGCACCAGAGCTCCATACTTCCATAGCTCCATAGCTCCATACCTCCAGAGCTCCATAGCTCCATAGCTCCATACCTCCAGAGCTCCATAGCTCCAGAGCTCCATAGCTCCATAGCACCAGAGCTCCATAGCTCCATAGCACCAGAGCTCCATACTTCCATAGCTCCAGGGCTCCATAGCTCCAGGGCTCCATAGCTCCATACCTCCAGAGCTCCATAGCTCCATACTTCCGGAGCTCCATAGCTCCATAGCACCAGAGCTCCATAGCTCCATAGCACCAGAGCTCCATAGCTCCATAGCACCAGAGCTCCATAGCTCCATAGCACCAGAGCTCCATAGCTCCATAGCTCCAGGGCTCCATAGCTCCATAGCTCCAGGGCTCCATAGCTCCATAGCTCCAGGGCTCCATAGCTCCATAGCTCCATACCTCCAGAGCTCCATACCTCCAGAGCTCCATACCTCCATAGCACCAGAGCTCCATAGCTCCAGGGCTCCAGGGCTCCATAGCTCCATACCTCCAGAGCTCCATAGCTCCATACTTCCAGAGCTCCATAGCTCCATAGCTCCATACTTCCATAGCTCCATAGCTCCATACTTCCATAGCACCTGAGCTCCATACCTCCAGAGCTCCATAGCTCCAGCCTGGGTGGCTGGTGGCTCCATAGCTCCATACTTCCATAGCTCTAAGTCAGAGAGTTGGCGAAAATTGCACTAAGTGCGAAAGCCCATTCATTTACAACGGCGTGTCCGCCAGGCGGCGACATTTCCCCGTTACCGGTGGCTGCGCGGCGGGTGAGTGACAGAGCTTATCCGAGCGGCTGGAACTCTGCGCCGGCGTGGTCGAGCGTGAGGCCTCGGCCCTTTGGCTGCCTGGTACCTAAAACACTTCCATTGATCCAGCCACGGAGGGTGCTGGCTGGTGGCTCCATACCTCCATAGCTCCATAGCACCAGAGCTCCATAGCTCCATAGCACCACAGCTCCATGGCTTCAGAGCTCCATAGCACCATAGCTCCATACCTCCAGAGCTCCAGGGCTCCATAGCTCCATACCTCCAGAGCTCCATACCTCCAGAGCTCCATACCTCCAGAGCTCCATAGCACCAGAGCTCCATGGCTTCAGAGCTCCATAGCACCATAGCTCCATACCTCCAGAGCTCCAGGGCTCCATAGCTCCATACCTCCAGAGCTCCATACCTCCAGAGCTCCATACCTCCAGAGCTCCATAGCACCAGAGCTCCATGGCTTCAGAGCTCCATAGCACCATAGCTCCATACCTCCAGAGCTCCAGGGCTCCATAGCTCCATACCTCCAGAGCTCCATACCTCCAGAGCTCCATACCTCCAGAGCTCCAGAGCTCCATAGCACCAGAGCTCCATGGCTTCAGAGCTCCATAGCACCATAGCTCCATACCTCCAGAGCTCCAGGGCTCAATACCTCCAGAGCTCCATACCTCCAGAGCTCCATGGCTTCAGAGCTCCATAGCACCATAGCTCCATACCTCCAGAGCTCCAGGGCTCCATAGCTCCATACCTCCAGAGCTCCATACCTCCAGAGCTCCATACCTCCAGAGCTCCATAGCACCAGAGCTCCATAGCTCCATAGCACCAGAGCTCCATAGCACCAGAGCTCCATAGCACCAGAGCTCCATAGCTCCATATTACCAGAGCTCCATAGCTCCATAGCACCAGAGCTCCATACTTCCAGAGCTCCATAGCTCCATAGCTCCATAGCACCAGAGCTCCATAGCTCCATAGCACCAGAGCTCCATAGCTCCATAGCACCAGAGCTCCATACTTCCATAGCTCCATAGCTCCATACCTCCAGAGCTCCATAGCTCCATACCTCCAGAGCTCCATAGCTCCAGAGCTCCATAGCTCCATAGCTCCATAGCACCAGAGCTCCATAGCTCCATAGCACCAGAGCTCCATACTTCCATAGCTCCAGGGCTCCATAGCTCCAGGGCTCCATACCTCCAGAGCTCCATAGCTCCATACTTCCAGAGCTCCATAGCTCCATACTTCCATAGCTCCATACTTCCATACCTCCATAGCTCCATACTTCCATAGCACCAGAGCTCCATACTTCCATAGCACCAGAGCTCCATACCTCCAGAGCTCCAGAGCTCCAGCCTGGGTGGCTGGTGGCTCCATAGCTCCATACTTCCATAGCTCTAAGTCAGAGAGTTGGCGAAAATTGCACTAAGTGCGAAAGCCCATTCATTTACAACGGCGTGTCCACAAGGCGGCGACATTTCCCCGTTACCGGTGGCTGCGCGGCGGGTGAGTGACAGAGCTTATCCGAGCGGCTGGAACTCTGCGCCGGCGTGGTCGAGCGTGAGGCCTCGGCCCTTTGGCTGCCTGGTACCTAAAACACTTCCATTGATCCAGCCACGGAGGGTGCTGGCTGGTGGCTCCATACCTCCATAGCTCCATAGCACCAGAGCTCCATAGCTCCATAGCACCAGAGCTCCATGGCTTCAGAGCTCCATAGCACCATAGCTCCATACCTCCAGAGCTCCAGGGCTCCATAGCTCCATACCTCCAGAGCTCCATACCTCCAGAGCTCCATAGCACCAGAGCTCCATGGCTTCAGAGCTCCATAGCACCATAGCTCCATACCTCCAGAGCTCCAGGGCTCCATAGCTCCATACCTCCAGAGCTCCATACCTCCAGAGCTCCATACCTCCAGAGCTCCAGAGCTCCATAGCACCAGAGCTCCATGGCTTCAGAGCTCCATAGCACCATAGCTCCATACCTCCAGAGCTCCAGGGCTCCATAGCTCCATACCTCCAGAGCTCCATACCTCCAGAGCTCCAGAGCTCCATAGCACCAGAGCTCCATGGCTTCAGAGCTCCATAGCACCATAGCTCCATACCTCCAGAGCTCCAGGGCTCCATAGCTCCATACCTCCAGAGCTCCATACCTCCAGAGCTCCAGAGCTCCATAGCACCAGAGCTCCATGGCTTCAGAGCTCCATAGCACCATAGCTCCATACCTCCAGAGCTCCAGGGCTCCAAAGCTCCATACCTCCAGAGCTCCATACCTCCAGAGCTCCATACCTCCAGAGCTCCATAGCTCCATAGCACCAGAGCTCCATAGCTCCATAGCACCAGAGCTCCATAGCACCAGAGCTCCATAGCACCAGAGCTCCATAGCTCCATAGCACCAGAGCTCCATAGCTCCATAGCACCAGAGCTCCATAGCTCCATAGCACCAGAGCTCCATACTTCCAGAGCTCCATAGCTCCATAGCTCCATAGCACCAGAGCTCCATAGCTCCATAGCACCAGAGCTCCATAGCTCCATAGCACCAGAGCTCCATACTTCCATAGCTCCATAGCTCCATACCTCCAGAGCTCCATAGCTCCATAGCTCCATACCTCCAGAGCTCCATAGCTCCAGAGCTCCATAGCTCCATAGCACCAGAGCTCCATAGCTCCATAGCACCAGAGCTCCATACTTCCATAGCTCCAGGGCTCCATAGCTCCAGGGCTCCATAGCTCCATACCTCCAGAGCTCCATAGCTCCATACTTCAGGAGCTCCATAGCTCCATAGCACCAGAGCTCCATAGCTCCATAGCACCAGAGCTCCATAGCTCCATAGCACCAGAGCTCCATAGCTCCATAGCACCAGAGCTCCATAGCTCCATAGCTCCAGGGCTCCATAGCTCCATAGCTCCAGGGCTCCATAGCTCCATAGCTCCAGGGCTCCATAGCTCCATAGCTCCATACCTCCAGAGCTCCATACCTCCAGAGCTCCATACCTCCATAGCACCAGAGCTCCATAGCTCCAGGGCTCCAGGGCTCCATAGCTCCATACCTCCAGAGCTCCATAGCTCCATACTTCCAGAGCTCCATAGCTCCATAGCTCCATACTTCCATAGCTCCATAGCTCCATACTTCCATAGCACCTGAGCTCCATACCTCCAGAGCTCCATAGCTCCAGCCTGGGTGGCTGGTGGCTCCATAGCTCCATACTTCCATAGCTCTAAGTCAGAGAGTTGGCGAAAATTGCACTAAGTGCGAAAGCCCATTCATTTACAACGGCGTGTCCGCCAGGCGGCGACATTTCCCCGTTACCGGTGGCTGCGCGGCGGGTGAGTGACAGAGCTTATCCGAGCGGCTGGAACTCTGCGCCGGCGTGGTCGAGCGTGAGGCCTCGGACCTTTGGCTGCCTGGTACCTAAAACACTTCCATTGATCCAGCCACGGAGGGTGCTGGCTGGTGGCTCCATACCTCCATAGCTCCATAGCACCAGAGCTCCATAGCTCCATAGCACCAGAGCTCCATGGCTTCAGAGCTCCATAGCACCATAGCTCCATACCTCCAGAGCTCCAGGGCTCCATAGCTCCATACCTCCAGAGCTCCATACCTCCAGAGCTCCATACCTCCAGAGCTCCATAGCACCAGAGCTCCATGGCTTCAGAGCTCCATAGCACCATAGCTCCATACCTCCAGAGCTCCAGGGCTCCATAGCTCCATACCTCCAGAGCTCCATACCTCCAGAGCTCCATACCTCCAGAGCTCCATAGCACCAGAGCTCCATGGCTTCAGAGCTCCATAGCACCATAGCTCCATACCTCCAGAGCTCCAGGGCTCCATAGCTCCATACCTCCAGAGCTCCATACCTCCAGAGCTCCATACCTCCAGAGCTCCAGAGCTCCATAGCACCAGAGCTCCATGGCTTCAGAGCTCCATAGCTCCATACCTCCAGAGCTCCAGGGCTCCATAGCTCCATACCTCCAGAGCTCCATACCTCCAGAGCTCCAGAGCTCCATAGCACCAGAGCTCCATGGCTTCAGAGCTCCATAGCACCATAGCTCCATACCTCCAGAGCTCCAGGGCTCCATAGCTCCATACCTCCAGAGCTCCATACCTCCAGAGCTCCATACCTCCAGAGCTCCATAGCTCCATAGCACCAGAGCTCCATAGCTCCATAGCACCAGAGCTCCATAGCACCAGAGCTCCATAGCACCAGAGCTCCATAGCTCCATAGCACCAGAGCTCCATAGCTCCATAGCACCAGAGCTCCATAGCTCCATAGCACCAGAGCTCCATACTTCCAGAGCTCCATAGCTCCATAGCTCCATAGCACCAGAGCTCCATAGCTCCATAGCACCAGAGCTCCATAGCTCCATAGCACCAGAGCTCCATACTTCCATAGCTCCATAGCTCCATACCTCCAGAGCTCCATAGCTCCATAGCTCCATACCTCCAGAGCTCCATAGCTCCAGAGCTCCATAGCTCCATAGCTCCATAGCACCAGAGCTCCATAGCTCCATAGCACCAGAGCTCCATACTTCCATAGCTCCAGGGCTCCATAGCTCCAGGGCTCCATACCTCCAGAGCTCCATAGCTCCATACTTCCATAGCTCCATAGTTCCATACTTCCATAGCTCCATACTTCCATACCTCCATAGCTCCATACTTCCATAGCACCAGAGCTCCATACTTCCATAGCACCAGAGCTCCATACCTCCAGAGCTCCAGAGCTCCAGCCTGGGTGGCTGGTGGCTCCATAGCTCCATACTTCCATAGCTCTAAGTCAGAGAGTTGGCGAAAATTGCACTAAGTGCGAAAGCCCATTCATTTACAACGGCGTGTCCGCCAGGCGGCGACATTTCCCCGTTACCGGTGGCTGCGCGGCGGGTGAGTGACAGAGCTTATCCGAGCGGCTGGAACTCTGCGCCGGCGTGGTCGAGCGTGAGGCCTCGGCCCTTTGGCTGCCTGGTACCTAAAACACTTCCATTGATCCAGCCACGGAGGGTGCTGGCTGGTGGCTCCATACCTCCATAGCTCCATAGCACCAGAGCTCCATAGCTCCATAGCACCAGAGCTCCATGGCTTCAGAGCTCCATAGCACCATAGCTCCATACCTCCAGAGCTCCAGGGCTCCATAGCTCCATACCTCCAGAGCTCCATACCTCCAGAGCTCCATACCTCCAGAGCTCCATAGCACCAGAGCTCCATGGCTTCAGAGCTCCATAGCACCATAGCTCCATACCTCCAGAGCTCCAGGGCTCCATAGCTCCATACCTCCAGAGCTCCATACCTCCAGAGCTCCATACCTCCAGAGCTCCATAGCACCAGAGCTCCATGGCTTCAGAGCTCCATAGCACCATAGCTCCATACCTCCAGAGCTCCAGGGCTCCATAGCTCCATACCTCCAGAGCTCCATACCTCCAGAGCTCCAGAGCTCCATAGCACCAGAGCTCCATGGCTTCAGAGCTCCATAGCACCATAGCTCCATACCTCCAGAGCTCCAGGGCTCCATAGCTCCATACCTCCAGAGCTCCATACCTCCAGAGCTCCATACCTCCAGAGCTCCATAGCTCCATAGCACCAGAGCTCCATAGCTCCATAGCACCAGAGCTCCATAGCACCAGAGCTCCATAGCACCAGAGCTCCATAGCTCCATAGCACCAGAGCTCCATAGCTCCATAGCACCAGAGCTCCATAGCTCCATAGCACCAGAGCTCCATACTTCCAGAGCTCCATAGCTCCATAGCACCAGAGCTCCATAGCTCCATAGCACCAGAGCTCCATGGCTTCAGAGCTCCATAGCACCATAGCTCCATACCTCCAGAGCTCCAGGGCTCCATAGCTCCATACCTCCAGAGCTCCATACCTCCAGAGCTCCATACCTCCAGAGCTCCATAGCACCAGAGCTCCATAGCTCCATAGCACCAGAGCTCCATAGCACAAGAGCTCCATAGCACCAGAGCTCCATAGCTCCATAGCACCAGAGCTCCATAGCTCCATAGCACCAGAGCTCCATACTTCCAGAGCTCCATAGCTCCATAGCTCCATAGCACCAGAGCTCCATAGCTCCATAGCACCAGAGCTCCATAGCTCCATAGCACCAGAGCTCCATACTTCCATAGCTCCATAGCTCCATACCTCCAGAGCTCCATAGCTCCATAGCTCCATACCTCCAGAGCTCCATAGCTCCAGAGCTCCATAGCTCCATAGCTCCATAGCACCAGAGCTCCATAGCTCCATAGCACCAGAGCTCCATACTTCCATAGCTCCAGGGCTCCATAGCTCCAGGGCTCCATACCTCCAGAGCTCCATAGCTCCATACTTCCAGAGCTCCATAGCTCCATACTTCCATAGCTCCATACTTCCATACCTCCATAGCTCCATACTTCCATAGCACCAGAGCTCCATACTTCCATAGCACCAGAGCTCCATACCTCCAGAGCTCCAGAGCTCCAGCCTGGGTGGCTGGTGGCTCCATAGCTCCATACTTCCATAGCTCTAAGTCAGAGAGTTGGCAAAAATTGCACTAAGTGCGAAAGCCCATTCATTTACAACGGCGTGTCCACAAGGCGGCGACATTTCCCCGTTACCGGTGGCTGCGCGGCGGGTGAGTGACAGAGCTTATCCGAGCGGCTGGAACTCTGCGCCGGCGTGGTCGAGCGTGAGGCCTCGGCCCTTTGGCTGCCTGGTACCTAAAACACTTCCATTGATCCAGCCACGGAGGGTGCTGGCTGGTGGCTCCATACCTCCATAGCTCCATAGCACCAGAGCTCCATAGCTCCATAGCACCAGAGCTCCATGGCTTCAGAGCTCCATAGCACCATAGCTCCATACCTCCAGAGCTCCAGGGCTCCATAGCTCCATACCTCCAGAGCTCCATACCTCCAGAGCTCCATACCTCCAGAGCTCCATAGCACCAGAGCTCCATGGCTTCAGAGCTCCATAGCACCATAGCTCCATACCTCCAGAGCTCCAGGGCTCCATAGCTCCATACCTCCAGAGCTCCATACCTCCAGAGCTCCATACCTCCAGAGCTCCAGAGCTCCATAGCACCAGAGCTCCATGGCTTCAGAGCTCCATAGCACCATAGCTCCATACCTCCAGAGCTCCAGGGCTCCATAGCTCCATACCTCCAGAGCTCCATACCTCCAGAGCTCCAGAGCTCCATAGCACCAGAGCTCCATGGCTTCAGAGCTCCATAGCACCATAGCTCCATACCTCCAGAGCTCCAGGGCTCCATAGCTCCATACCTCCAGAGCTCCATACCTCCAGAGCTCCAGAGCTCCATAGCACCAGAGCTCCATGGCTTCAGAGCTCCATAGCACCATAGCTCCATACCTCCAGAGCTCCAGGGCTCCAAAGCTCCATACCTCCAGAGCTCCATACCTCCAGAGCTCCATACCTCCAGAGCTCCATAGCTCCATAGCACCAGAGCTCCATAGCTCCATAGCACCAGAGCTCCATAGCACCAGAGCTCCATAGCACCAGAGCTCCATAGCTCCATAGCACCAGAGCTCCATAGCTCCATAGCACCAGAGCTCCATAGCTCCATAGCACCAGAGCTCCATACTTCCAGAGCTCCATAGCTCCATAGCTCCATAGCACCAGAGCTCCATAGCTCCATAGCACCAGAGCTCCATAGCTCCATAGCACCAGAGCTCCATACTTCCATAGCTCCATAGCTCCATACCTCCAGAGCTCCATAGCTCCATAGCTCCATACCTCCAGAGCTCCATAGCTCCAGAGCTCCATAGCTCCATAGCACCAGAGCTCCATAGCTCCATAGCACCAGAGCTCCATACTTCCATAGCTCCAGGGCTCCATAGCTCCAGGGCTCCATAGCTCCATACCTCCAGAGCTCCATAGCTCCATACTTCCAGAGCTCCATAGCTCCATAGCACCAGAGCTCCATAGCTCCATAGCACCAGAGCTCCATAGCTCCATAGCACCAGAGCTCCATAGCTCCATAGCACCAGAGCTCCATAGCTCCATAGCTCCAGGGCTCCATAGCTCCATAGCTCCAGGGCTCCATAGCTCCATAGCTCCAGGGCTCCATAGCTCCATAGCTCCATACCTCCAGAGCTCCATACCTCCAGAGCTCCATACCTCCATAGCACCAGAGCTCCATAGCTCCAGGGCTCCAGGGCTCCATAGCTCCATACCTCCAGAGCTCCATAGCTCCATACTTCCAGAGCTCCATAGCTCCATAGCTCCATACTTCCATAGCTCCATAGCTCCATACTTCCATAGCACCTGAGCTCCATACCTCCAGAGCTCCATAGCTCCAGCCTGGGTGGCTGGTGGCTCCATAGCTCCATACTTCCATAGCTCTAAGTCAGAGAGTTGGCGAAAATTGCACTAAGTGCGAAAGCCCATTCATTTACAACGGCGTGTCCGCCAGGCGGCGACATTTCCCCGTTACCGGTGGCTGCGCGGCGGGTGAGTGACAGAGCTTATCCGAGCGGCTGGAACTCTGCGCCGGCGTGGTCGAGCGTGAGGCCTCGGACCTTTGGCTGCCTGGTACCTAAAACACTTCCATTGATCCAGCCACGGAGGGTGCTGGCTGGTGGCTCCATACCTCCATAGCTCCATAGCACCAGAGCTCCATAGCTCCATAGCACCAGAGCTCCATGGCTTCAGAGCTCCATAGCACCATAGCTCCATACCTCCACAGCTCCAGGGCTCCATAGCTCCATACCTCCAGAGCTCCATACCTCCAGAGCTCCATACCTCCAGAGCTCCATAGCACCAGAGCTCCATGGCTTCAGAGCTCCATAGCACCATAGCTCCATACCTCCAGAGCTCCAGGGCTCCATAGCTCCATACCTCCAGAGCTCCATACCTCCAGAGCTCCATACCTCCAGAGCTCCATAGCACCAGAGCTCCATGGCTTCAGAGCTCCATAGCACCATAGCTCCATACCTCCAGAGCTCCAGGGCTCCATAGCTCCATACCTCCAGAGCTCCATACCTCCAGAGCTCCATACCTCCAGAGCTCCAGAGCTCCATAGCACCAGAGCTCCATGGCTTCAGAGCTCCATAGCTCCATACCTCCAGAGCTCCAGGGCTCCATAGCTCCATACCTCCAGAGCTCCATACCTCCAGAGCTCCAGAGCTCCATAGCACCAGAGCTCCATGGCTTCAGAGCTCCATAGCACCATAGCTCCATACCTCCAGAGCTCCAGGGCTCCATAGCTCCATACCTCCAGAGCTCCATACCTCCAGAGCTCCATACCTCCAGAGCTCCATAGCTCCATAGCACCAGAGCTCCATAGCTCCATAGCACCAGAGCTCCATAGCACCAGAGCTCCATAGCACCAGAGCTCCATAGCTCCATAGCACCAGAGCTCCATAGCTCCATAGCACCAGAGCTCCATAGCTCCATAGCACCAGAGCTCCATACTTCCAGAGCTCCATAGCTCCATAGCTCCATAGCACCAGAGCTCCATAGCTCCATAGCACCAGAGCTCCATAGCTCCATAGCACCAGAGCTCCATACTTCCATAGCTCCATAGCTCCATACCTCCAGAGCTCCATAGCTCCATAGCTCCATACCTCCAGAGCTCCATAGCTCCAGAGCTCCATAGCTCCATAGCTCCATAGCACCAGAGCTCCATAGCTCCATAGCACCAGAGCTCCATACTTCCATAGCTCCAGGGCTCCATAGCTCCAGGGCTCCATACCTCCAGAGCTCCATAGCTCCATACTTCCATAGCTCCATAGCTCCATACTTCCATAGCTCCATACTTCCATACCTCCATAGCTCCATACTTCCATAGCACCAGAGCTCCATACTTCCATAGCACCAGAGCTCCATACCTCCAGAGCTCCAGAGCTCCAGCCTGGGTGGCTGGTGGCTCCATAGCTCCATACTTCCATAGCTCTAAGTCAGAGAGTTGGCGAAAATTGCACTAAGTGCGAAAGCCCATTCATTTACAACGGCGTGTCCGCCAGGCGGCGACATTTCCCCGTTACCGGTGGCTGCGCGGCGGGTGAGTGACAGAGCTTATCCGAGCGGCTGGAACTCTGCGCCGGCGTGGTCGAGCGTGAGGCCTCGGCCCTTTGGCTGCCTGGTACCTAAAACACTTCCATTGATCCAGCCACGGAGGGTGCTGGCTGGTGGCTCCATACCTCCATAGCTCCATAGCACCAGAGCTCCATAGCTCCATAGCACCAGAGCTCCATGGCTTCAGAGCTCCATAGCACCATAGCTCCATACCTCCAGAGCTCCAGGGCTCCATAGCTCCATACCTCCAGAGCTCCATACCTCCAGAGCTCCATACCTCCAGAGCTCCATAGCACCAGAGCTCCATGGCTTCAGAGCTCCATAGCACCATAGCTCCATACCTCCAGAGCTCCAGGGCTCCATAGCTCCATACCTCCAGAGCTCCATACCTCCAGAGCTCCATACCTCCAGAGCTCCATAGCACCAGAGCTCCATGGCTTCAGAGCTCCATAGCACCATAGCTCCATACCTCCAGAGCTCCAGGGCTCCATAGCTCCATACCTCCAGAGCTCCATACCTCCAGAGCTCCATACCTCCAGAGCTCCAGAGCTCCATAGCACCAGAGCTCCATGGCTTCAGAGCTCCATAGCACCATAGCTCCATACCTCCAGAGCTCCAGGGCTCCATAGCTCCATACCTCCAGAGCTCCATACCTCCAGAGCTCCAGAGCTCCATAGCACCAGAGCTCCATGGCTTCAGAGCTCCATAGCACCATAGCTCCATACCTCCAGAGCTCCAGGGCTCCATAGCTCCATACCTCCAGAGCTCCATACCTCCAGAGCTCAAGAGCTCCATAGCACCAGAGCTCCATGGCTTCAGAGCTCCATAGCACCATAGCTCCATACCTCCAGAGCTCCAGGGCTCCAAAGCTCCATACCTCCAGAGCTCCATACCTCCAGAGCTCCATACCTCCAGAGCTCCATAGCTCCATAGCACCAGAGCTCCATAGCTCCATAGCACCAGAGCTCCATAGCACCAGAGCTCCATAGCACCAGAGCTCCATAGCTCCATAGCACCAGAGCTCCATAGCTCCATAGCACCAGAGCTCCATAGCTCCATAGCACCAGAGCTCCATACTTCCAGAGCTCCATAGCTCCATAGCACCAGAGCTCCATAGCTCCATAGCACCAGAGCTCCATAGCTCCATAGCACCAGAGCTCCATACTTCCATAGCTCCATAGCTCCATACCTCCAGAGCTCCATAGCTCCATAGCTCCATACCTCCAGAGCTCCATAGCTCCAGAGCTCCATAGCTCCATAGCACCAGAGCTCCATAGCTCCATAGCACCAGAGCTCCATACTTCCATAGCTCCAGGGCTCCATAGCTCCAGGGCTCCATAGCTCCATACCTCCAGAGCTCCATAGCTCCATACTTCCAGAGCTCCATAGCTCCATAGCACCAGAGCTCCATAGCTCCATAGCACCAGAGCTCCATAGCTCCATAGCACCAGAGCTCCATAGCTCCATAGCACCAGAGCTCCATAGCTCCATAGCTCCAGGGCTCCATAGCTCCATAGCTCCAGGGCTCCATAGCTCCATAGCTCCAGGGCTCCATAGCTCCATAGCTCCATACCTCCAGAGCTCCATACCTCCAGAGCTCCATACCTCCATAGCACCAGAGCTCCATAGCTCCAGGGCTCCAGGGCTCCATAGCTCCATACCTCCAGAGCTCCATAGCTCCATACTTCCAGAGCTCCATAGCTCCATAGCTCCATACTTCCATAGCTCCATAGCTCCATACTTCCATAGCACCTGAGCTCCATACCTCCAGAGCTCCATAGCTCCAGCCTGGGTGGCTGGTGGCTCCATAGCTCCATACTTCCATAGCTCTAAGTCAGAGAGTTGGCGAAAATTGCACTAAGTGCGAAAGCCCATTCATTTACAACGGCGTGTCCGCCAGGCGGCGACATTTCCCCGTTACCGGTGGCTGCGCGGCGGGTGAGTGACAGAGCTTATCCGAGCGGCTGGAACTCTGCGCCGGCGTGGTCGAGCGTGAGGCCTCGGCCCTTTGGCTGCCTGGTACCTAAAACACTTCCATTGATCCAGCCACGGAGGGTGCTGGCTGGTGGCTCCATACCTCCATAGCTCCATAGCACCAGAGCTCCATAGCTCCATAGCACCAGAGCTCCATGGCTTCAGAGCTCCATAGCACCATAGCTCCATACCTCCAGAGCTCCAGGGCTCCATAGCTCCATACCTCCAGAGCTCCATACCTCCAGAGCTCCATACCTCCAGAGCTCCATAGCACCAGAGCTCCATGGCTTCAGAGCTCCATAGCACCATAGCTCCATACCTCCAGAGCTCCAGGGCTCCATAGCTCCATACCTCCAGAGCTCCATACCTCCAGAGCTCCATACCTCCAGAGCTCCATAGCACCAGAGCTCCATGGCTTCAGAGCTCCATAGCACCATAGCTCCATACCTCCAGAGCTCCAGGGCTCCATAGCTCCATACCTCCAGAGCTCCATACCTCCAGAGCTCCATACCTCCAGAGCTCCAGAGCTCCATAGCACCAGAGCTCCATGGCTTCAGAGCTCCATAGCACCATAGCTCCATACCTCCAGAGCTCCAGGGCTCCATAGCTCCATACCTCCAGAGCTCCATACCTCCAGAGCTCCAGAGCTCCATAGCACCAGAGCTCCATGGCTCCATAGCACCAGAGCTCCATAGCTCCATAGCACCAGAGCTCCATACTTCCAGAGCTCCATAGCTCCATAGCTCCATAGCACCAGAGCTCCATAGCTCCATAGCACCAGAGCTCCATGGCTTCAGAGCTCCATAGCACCATAGCTCCATACCTCCAGAGCTCCAGGGCTCCATAGCTCCATACCTCCAGAGCTCCATACCTCCAGAGCTCCATACCTCCAGAGCTCCATAGCACCAGAGATCCATAGCTCCATAGCACCAGAGCTCCATAGCACCAGAGCTCCATAGCACCAGAGCTCCATAGCTCCATAGCACCAGAGCTCCATAGCTCCATAGCACCAGAGCTCCATACTTCCAGAGCTCCATAGCTCCATAGCTCCATAGCACCAGAGCTCCATAGCTCCATAGCACCAGAGCTCCATAGCTCCATAGCACCAGAGCTCCATACTTCCATAGCTCCATAGCTCCATACCTCCAGAGCTCCATAGCTCCATAGCTCCATACCTCCAGAGCTCCATAGCTCCAGAGCTCCATAGCTCCATAGCTCCATAGCACCAGAGCTCCATAGCTCCATAGCACCAGAGCTCCATACTTCCATAGCTCCAGGGCTCCATAGCTCCAGGGCTCCATACCTCCAGAGCTCCATAGCTCCATACTTCCAGAGCTCCATAGCTCCATACTTCCATAGCTCCATACTTCCATACCTCCATAGCTCCATACTTCCATAGCACCAGAGCTCCATACTTCCATAGCACCAGAGCTCCATACCTCCAGAGCTCCAGAGCTCCAGCCTGGGTGGCTGGTGGCTCCATAGCTCCATACTTCCATAGCTCTAAGTCAGAGAGTTGGCGAAAATTGCACTAAGTGCGAAAACCCATTCATTTACAACGGCGTGTCCACAAGGCGGCGACATTTCCCCGTTACCGGTGGCTGCGCGGCGGGTGAGTGACAGAGCTTATCCGAGCGGCTGGAACTCTGCGCCGGCGTGGTCGAGCGTGAGGCCTCACGCTCCATAGCTCCATACCTCCAGAGCTCCATAGCTCCAGAGCTCCATAGCTCCATAGCACCAGAGCTCCATAGCTCCATAGCACCAGAGCTCCATACTTCCATAGCTCCAGGGCTCCATAGCTCCAGGGCTCCATAGCTCCATACCTCCAGAGCTCCATAGCTCCATACTTCCAGAACTCCATAGCTCCATAGCACCAGAGCTCCATAGCTCCATAGCACCAGAGCTCCATAGCTCCATAGCACCAGAGCTCCATAGCTCCATAGCACCAGAGCTCCATAGCTCCATAGCTCCAGGGCTCCATAGCTCCATAGCTCCAGGGCTCCATAGCTCCATAGCTCCAGGGCTCCATAGCTCCATAGCTCCATACCTCCAGAGCTCCATACCTCCAGAGCTCCATACCTCCATAGCACCAGAGCTCCATAGCTCCAGGGCTCCAGGGCTCCATAGCTCCATACCTCCAGAGCTCCATAGCTCCATACTTCCAGAGCTCCATAGCTCCATAGCTCCATACTTCCATAGCTCCATAGCTCCATACTTCCATAGCACCTGAGCTCCATACCTCCAGAGCTCCATAGCTCCAGCCTGGGTGGCTGGTGGCTCCATAGCTCCATACTTCCATAGCTCTAAGTCAGAGAGTTGGCGAAAATTGCACTAAGTGCGAAAGCCCATTCATTTACAACGGCGTGTCCGCCAGGCGGCGACATTTCCCCGTTACCGGTGGCTGCGCGGCGGGTGAGTGACAGAGCTTATCCGAGCGGCTGGAACTCTGCGCCGGCGTGGTCGAGCGTGAGGCCTCGGACCTTTGGCTGCCTGGTACCTAAAACACTTCCATTGATCCAGCCACGGAGGGTGCTGGCTGGTGGCTCCATACCTCCATAGCTCCATAGCACCAGAGCTCCATAGCTCCATAGCACCAGAGCTCCATGGCTTCAGAGCTCCATAGCACCATAGCTCCATACCTCCACAGCTCCAGGGCTCCATAGCTCCATACCTCCAGAGCTCCATACCTCCAGAGCTCCATACCTCCAGAGCTCCATAGCACCAGAGCTCCATGGCTTCAGAGCTCCATAGCACCATAGCTCCATACCTCCAGAGCTCCAGGGCTCCATAGCTCCATACCTCCAGAGCTCCATACCTCCAGAGCTCCATACCTCCAGAGCTCCATAGCACCAGAGCTCCATGGCTTCAGAGCTCCATAGCACCATAGCTCCATACCTCCAGAGCTCCAGGGCTCCATAGCTCCATACCTCCAGAGCTCCATACCTCCAGAGCTCCATACCTCCAGAGCTCCAGAGCTCCATAGCACCAGAGCTCCATGGCTTCAGAGCTCCATAGCTCCATACCTCCAGAGCTCCAGGGCTCCATAGCTCCATACCTCCAGAGCTCCATACCTCCAGAGCTCCAGAGCTCCATACCTCCAGAGCTCCAGAGCTCCATAGCACTTGAGCTCCATGGCTTCAGAGCTCCATAGCACCATAGCTCCATACCTCCAGAGCTCCAGGGCTCCATAGCTCCATACCTCCAGAGCTCCATACCTCCAGAGCTCCATACCTCCAGAGCTCCATAGCTCCATAGCACCAGAGCTCCATAGCTCCATAGCACCAGAGCTCCATAGCACCAGAGCTCCATAGCACCAGAGCTCCATAGCTCCATAGCACCAGAGCTCCATAGCTCCATAGCACCAGAGCTCCATAGCTCCATAGCACCAGAGCTCCATACTTCCAGAGCTCCATAGCTCCATAGCTCCATAGCACCAGAGCTCCATAGCTCCATAGCACCAGAGCTCCATAGCTCCATAGCACCAGAGCTCCATACTTCCATAGCTCCATAGCTCCATACCTCCAGAGCTCCATAGCTCCATAGCTCCATACCTCCAGAGCTCCATAGCTCCAGAGCTCCATAGCTCCATAGCTCCATAGCACCAGAGCTCCATAGCTCCATAGCACCAGAGCTCCATACTTCCATAGCTCCAGGGCTCCATACCTCCAGAGCTCCATAGCTCCATACTTCCATAGCTCCATAGCTCCATACTTCCATAGCTCCATACTTCCATACCTCCATAGCTCCATACTTCCATAGCACCAGAGCTCCATACTTCCATAGCACCAGAGCTCCATACCTCCAGAGCTCCAGAGCTCCAGCCTGGGTGGCTGGTGGCTCCATAGCTCCATACTTCCATAGCTCTAAGTCAGAGAGTTGGCGAAAATTGCACTAAGTGCGAAAGCCCATTCATTTACAACGGCGTGTCCGCCAGGCGGCGACATTTCCCCGTTACCGGTGGCTGCGCGGCGGGTGAGTGACAGAGCTTATCCGAGCGGCTGGAACTCTGCGCCGGCGTGGTCGAGCGTGAGGCCTCGGCCCTTTGGCTGCCTGGTACCTAAAACACTTCCATTGATCCAGCCACGGAGGGTGCTGGCTGGTGGCTCCATACCTCCATAGCTCCATAGCACCAGAGCTCCATAGCTCCATAGCACCAGAGCTCCATGGCTTCAGAGCTCCATAGCACCATAGCTCCATACCTCCAGAGCTCCAGGGCTCCATAGCTCCATACCTCCAGAGCTCCATACCTCCAGAGCTCCATACCTCCAGAGCTCCATAGCACCAGAGCTCCATGGCTTCAGAGCTCCATAGCACCATAGCTCCATACCTCCAGAGCTCCAGGGCTCCATAGCTCCATACCTCCAGAGCTCCATACCTCCAGAGCTCCATACCTCCAGAGCTCCATAGCACCAGAGCTCCATGGCTTCAGAGCTCCATAGCACCATAGCTCCATACCTCCAGAGCTCCAGGGCTCCATAGCTCCATACCTCCAGAGCTCCATACCTCCAGAGCTCCATACCTCCAGAGCTCCATAGCACCAGAGCTCCATGGCTCCATGGCTTCAGAGCTCCATAGCACCATAGCTCCATACCTCCAGAGCTCCAGGGCTCCATAGCTCCATACCTCCAGAGCTCCATACCTCCAGAGCTCCATACCTCCAGAGCTCCAGAGCTCCAGAGCTCCATAGCACCAGAGCTCCATGGCTTCAGAGCTCCATAGCACCATAGCTCCATACCTCCAGAGCTCCAGGGCTCCATAGCTCCATACCTCCAGAGCTCCATACCTCCAGAGCTCCAGAGCTCCATAGCACCAGAGCTCCATGGCTTCAGAGCTCCATAGCACCATAGCTCCATACCTCCAGAGCTCCAGGGCTCCATAGCTCCATACCTCCAGAGCTCCATACCTCCAGAGCTCCAGAGCTCCATAGCACCAGAGCTCCATGGCTTCAGAGCTCCATAGCACCATAGCTCCATACCTCCAGAGCTCCAGGGCTCCAAAGCTCCATACCTCCAGAGCTCCATACCTCCAGAGCTCCATACCTCCAGAGCTCCATAGCTCCATAGCACCAGAGCTCCATAGCTCCATAGCACCAGAGCTCCATAGCACCAGAGCTCCATAGCACCAGAGCTCCATAGCTCCATAGCACCAGAGCTCCATAGCTCCATAGCACCAGAGCTCCATAGCTCCATAGCACCAGAGCTCCATACTTCCAGAGCTCCATAGCTCCATAGCTCCATAGCACCAGAGCTCCATAGCTCCATAGCACCAGAGCTCCATAGCTCCATAGCACCAGAGCTCCATACTTCCATAGCTCCATAGCTCCATACCTCCAGAGCTCCATAGCTCCATAGCTCCATACCTCCATAGCTCCATAGCTCCAGAGCTCCATAGCTCCATAGCACCAGAGCTCCATAGCTCCATAGCACCAGAGCTCCATACTTCCATAGCTCCAGGGCTCCATAGCTCCAGGGCTCCATAGCTCCATACCTCCAGAGCTCCATAGCTCCATACTTCCAGAGCTCCATAGCTCCATAGCACCAGAGCTCCATAGCTCCATAGCACCAGAGCTCCATAGCTCCATAGCACCAGAGCTCCATAGCTCCATAGCACCAGAGCTCCATAGCTCCATAGCTCCAGGGCTCCATAGCTCCATAGCTCCAGGGCTCCATAGCTCCATAGCTCCAGGGCTCCATAGCTCCATAGCTCCATACCTCCAGAGCTCCATACCTCCAGAGCTCCATACCTCCATAGCACCAGAGCTCCATAGCTCCAGGGCTCCAGGGCTCCATAGCTCCATACCTCCAGAGCTCCATAGCTCCATACTTCCAGAGCTCCATAGCTCCATAGCTCCATACTTCCATAGCTCCATAGCTCCATACTTCCATAGCACCTGAGCTCCATACCTCCAGAGCTCCATAGCTCCAGCCTGGGTGGCTGGTGGCTCCATAGCTCCATACTTCCATAGCTCTAAGTCAGAGAGTTGGCGAAAATTGCACTAAGTGCGAAAGCCCATTCATTTACAACGGCGTGTCCGCCAGGCGGCGACATTTCCCCGTTACCGGTGGCTGCGCGGCGGGTGAGTGACAGAGCTTATCCGAGCGGCTGGAACTCTGCGCCGGCGTGGTCGAGCGTGAGGCCTCGGCCCTTTGGCTGCCTGGTACCTAAAACACTTCCATTGATCCAGCCACGGAGGGTGCTGGCTGGTGGCTCCATACCTCCATAGCTCCATAGCACCAGAGCTCCATAGCTCCATAGCACCAGAGCTCCATGGCTTCAGAGCTCCATAGCACCATAGCTCCATACCTCCAGAGCTCCAGGGCTCCATAGCTCCATACCTCCAGAGCTCCATACCTCCAGAGCTCCATACCTCCAGAGCTCCATAGCACCAGAGCTCCATGGCTTCAGAGCTCCATAGCACCATAGCTCCATACCTCCAGAGCTCCAGGGCTCCATAGCTCCATACCTCCAGAGCTCCATACCTCCAGAGCTCCATACCTCCAGAGCTCCATAGCACCAGAGCTCCATGGCTTCAGAGCTCCATAGCACCATAGCTCCATACCTCCAGAGCTCCAGGGCTCCATAGCTCCATACCTCCAGAGCTCCATACCTCCAGAGCTCCATACCTCCAGAGCTCCAGAGCTCCATAGCACCAGAGCTCCATGGCTTCAGAGCTCCATAGCACCATAGCTCCATACCTCCAGAGCTCCAGGGCTCCATAGCTCCATACCTCCAGAGCTCCATACCTCCAGAGCTCCAGAGCTCCATAGCACCAGAGCTCCGTGGCTTCAGAGCTCCATAGCACCATAGCTCCATACCTCCAGAGCTCCAGGGCTCCATAGCTCCATACCTCCAGAGCTCCATACCTCCAGAGCTCCATACCTCCAGAGCTCCATAGCTCCATAGCACCAGAGCTCCATAGCTCCATAGCACCAGAGCTCCATAGCACCAGAGCTCCATAGCACCAGAGCTCCATAGCTCCATAGCACCAGAGCTCCATAGCTCCATAGCACCAGAGCTCCATAGCTCCATAGCACCAGAGCTCCATACTTCCAGAGCTCCATAGCTCCATAGCTCCATAGCACCAGAGCTCCATAGCTCCATAGCACCAGAGCTCCATGGCTTCAGAGCTCCATAGCACCATAGCTCCATACCTCCAGAGCTCCAGGGCTCCATAGCTCCATACCTCCAGAGCTCCATACCTCCAGAGCTCCATACCTCCAGAGCTCCATAGCACCAGAGCTACATAGCTCCATAGCACCAGAGCTCCATAGCACCAGAGCTCCATAGCACCAGAGCTCCATAGCTCCATAGCACCAGAGCTCCATAGCTCCATAGCACCAGAGCTCCATACTTCCATAGCTCCATAGCTCCATAGCTCCATAGCACCAGAGCTCCATAGCTCCATAGCACCAGAGCTCCATAGCTCCATAGCACCAGAGCTCCATACTTCCATAGCTCCATAGCTCCATACCTCCAGAGCTCCATAGCTCCATAGCTCCATACCTCCAGAGCTCCATAGCTCCAGAGCTCCATAGCTCCATAGCTCCATAGCACCAGAGCTCCATAGCTCCATAGCACCAGAGCTCCATACTTCCATAGCTCCAGGGCTCCATAGCTCCAGGGCTCCATACCTCCAGAGCTCCATAGCTCCATACTTCCAGAGCTCCATAGCTCCATACTTCCATAGCTCCATACTTCCATACCTCCATAGCTCCATACTTCCATAGCACCAGAGCTCCATACTTCCATAGCACCAGAGCTCCATACCTCCAGAGCTCCAGAGCTCCAGCCTGGGTGGCTGGTGGCTCCATAGCTCCATACTTCCATAGCTCTAAGTCAGAGAGTTGGCGAAAATTGCACTAAGTGCGAAAGCCCATTCATTTACAACGGCGTGTCCACAAGGCGGCGACATTTCCCCGTTACCGGTGGCTGCGCGGCGGGTGAGTGACAGAGCTTATCCGAGCGGCTGGAACTCTGCGCCGGCGTGGTCGAGCGTGAGGCCTCGGCCCTTTGGCTGCCTGGTACCTAAAACACTTCCATTGATCCAGCCACGGAGGGTGCTGGCTGGTGGCTCCATACCTCCATAGCTCCATAGCACCAGAGCTCCATAGCTCCATAGCACCAGAGCTCCATGGCTTCAGAGCTCCATAGCACCATAGCTCCATACCTCCAGAGCTCCAGGGCTCCATAGCTCCATACCTCCAGAGCTCCATACCTCCAGAGCTCCATACCTCCAGAGCTCCATAGCACCAGAGCTCCATGGCTTCAGAGCTCCATAGCACCATAGCTCCATACCTCCAGAGCTCCAGGGCTCCATAGCTCCATACCTCCAGAGCTCCATACCTCCAGAGCTCCATACCTCCAGAGCTCCATAGCACCAGAGCTCCATGGCTTCAGAGCTCCATAGCACCATAGCTCCATACCTCCAGAGCTCCAGGGCTCCATAGCTCCATACCTCCAGAGCTCCATACCTCCAGAGCTCCATACCTCCAGAGCTCCATAGCACCAGAGCTCCATGGCTTCAGAGCTCCATAGCACCATAGCTCCATACCTCCAGAGCTCCAGGGCTCCATAGCTCCATACCTCCAGAGCTCCATACCTCCAGAGCATACCTCCAGAGCTCCAGAGCTCCATAGCACCAGAGCTCCATGGCTTCAGAGCTCCATAGCACCATAGCTCCATACCTCCAGAGCTCCAGGGCTCCATAGCTCCATACCTCCAGAGCTCCATACCTCCAGAGCTCCAGAGCTCCATAGCACCAGAGCTCCATGGCTTCAGAGCTCCATAGCACCATAGCTCCATACCTCCAGAGCTCCAGGGCTCCATAGCTCCATACCTCCAGAGCTCCATACCTCCAGAGCTCCAGAGCTCCATAGCACCAGAGCTCCATGGCTTCAGAGCTCCATAGCACCATAGCTCCATACCTCCAGAGCTCCAGGGCTCCAAAGCTCCATACCTCCAGAGCTCCATACCTCCAGAGCTCCATACCTCCAGAGCTCCATAGCTCCATAGCACCAGAGCTCCATAGCTCCATAGCACCAGAGCTCCATAGCACCAGAGCTCCATAGCACCAGAGCTCCATAGCTCCATAGCACCAGAGCTCCATAGCTCCATAGCACCAGAGCTCCATAGCTCCATAGCACCAGAGCTCCATACTTCCAGAGCTCCATAGCTCCATAGCTCCATAGCACCAGAGCTCCATAGCTCCATAGCACCAGAGCTCCATAGCTCCATAGCACCAGAGCTCCATACTTCCATAGCTCCATAGCTCCATACCTCCAGAGCTCCATAGCTCCATAGCTCCATACCTCCAGAGCTCCATAGCTCCAGAGCTCCATAGCTCCATAGCACCAGAGCTCCATAGCTCCATAGCACCAGAGCTCCATACTTCCATAGCTCCAGGGCTCCATAGCTCCAGGGCTCCATAGCTCCATACCTCCAGAGCTCCATAGCTCCATACTTCCAGAGCTCCATAGCTCCATAGCACCAGAGCTCCATAGCTCCATAGCACCAGAGCTCCATAGCTCCATAGCACCAGAGCTCCATAGCTCCATAGCACCAGAGCTCCATAGCTCCATAGCTCCAGGGCTCCATAGCTCCATAGCTCCAGGGCTCCATAGCTCCATAGCTCCAGGGCTCCATAGCTCCATAGCTCCATACCTCCAGAGCTCCATACCTCCAGAGCTCCATACCTCCATAGCACCAGAGCTCCATAGCTCCAGGGCTCCAGGGCTCCATAGCTCCATACCTCCAGAGCTCCATAGCTCCATACTTCCAGAGCTCCATAGCTCCATAGCTCCATACTTCCATAGCTCCATAGCTCCATACTTCCATAGCACCTGAGCTCCATACCTCCAGAGCTCCATAGCTCCAGCCTGGGTGGCTGGTGGCTCCATAGCTCCATACTTCCATAGCTCTAAGTCAGAGAGTTGGCGAAAATTGCACTAAGTGCGAAAGCCCATTCATTTACAACGGCGTGTCCGCCAGGCGGCGACATTTCCCCGTTACCGGTGGCTGCGCGGCGGGTGAGTGACAGAGCTTATCCGAGCGGCTGGAACTCTGCGCCGGCGTGGTCGAGCGTGAGGCCTCGGCCCTTTGGCTGCCTGGTACCTAAAACACTTCCATTGATCCAGCCACGGAGGGTGCTGGCTGGTGGCTCCATACCTCCATAGCTCCATAGCACCAGAGCTCCATAGCTCCATAGCACCAGAGCTCCATGGCTTCAGAGCTCCATAGCACCATAGCTCCATACCTCCAGAGCTCCAGGGCTCCATAGCTCCATACCTCCAGAGCTCCATACCTCCAGAGCTCCATACCTCCAGAGCTCCATAGCACCAGAGCTCCATGGCTTCAGAGCTCCATAGCACCATAGCTCCATACCTCCAGAGCTCCAGGGCTCCATAGCTCCATACCTCCAGAGCTCCATACCTCCAGAGCTCCATACCTCCAGAGCTCCATAGCACCAGAGCTCCATGGCTTCAGAGCTCCATAGCACCATAGCTCCATACCTCCAGAGCTCCAGGGCTCCATAGCTCCATACCTCCAGAGCTCCATACCTCCAGAGCTCCATACCTCCAGAGCTCCAGAGCTCCATAGCACCAGAGCTCCATGGCTTCAGAGCTCCATAGCACCATAGCTCCATACCTCCAGAGCTCCAGGGCTCAATACCTCCAGAGCTCCATACCTCCAGAGCTCCAGAGCTCACTAGCACCAGAGCTCCGTGGCTTCAGAGCTCCATAGCACCATAGCTCCATACCTCCAGAGCTCCAGGGCTCCATAGCTCCATACCTCCAGAGCTCCATACCTCCAGAGCACCATACCTCCAGAGCTCCATAGCTCCATAGCACCAGAGCTCCATAGCTCCATAGCACCAGAGCTCCATAGCACCAGAGCTCCATAGCACCAGAGCTCCATAGCTCCATAGCACCAGAGCTCCATAGCTCCATAGCACCAGAGCTCCATAGCTCCATAGCACCAGAGCTCCATACTTCCAGAGCTCCATAGCTCCATAGCTCCATAGCACCAGAGCTCCATAGCTCCATAGCACCAGAGCTCCATGGCTTCAGAGCTCCATAGCACCATAGCTCCATACCTCCAGAGCTCCAGGGCTCCATAGCTCCATACCTCCAGAGCTCCATACCTCCAGAGCTCCATACCTCTAGAGCTCCATAGCACCAGAGCTCCATAGCTCCATAGCACCAGAGCTCCATAGCACCAGAGCTCCATAGCACCAGAGCTCCATAGCTCCATAGCACCAGAGCTCCATAGCTCCATAGCACCAGAGCTCCATACTTCCAGAGCTCCATAGCTCCATAGCTCCATAGCACCAGAGCTCCATAGCTCCATAGCACCAGAGCTCCATAGCTCCATAGCACCAGAGCTCCATACTTCCATAGCTCCATAGCTCCATACCTCCAGAGCTCCATAGCTCCATAGCTCCATACCTCCAGAGCTCCATAGCTCCAGAGCTCCATAGCTCCATAGCTCCATAGCACCAGAGCTCCATAGCTCCATAGCACCAGAGCTCCATACTTCCATAGCTCCAGGGCTCCATAGCTCCAGGGCTCCATACCTCCAGAGCTCCATAGCTCCATACTTCCAGAGCTCCATAGCTCCAGTACTTCCATAGCTCCATACTTCCATACCTCCATAGCTCCATACTTCCATAGCACCAGAGCTCCATACTTCCATAGCACCAGAGCTCCATACCTCCAGAGCTCCATAGCTCCAGCCTGGGTGGCTGGTGGCTCCATAGCTCCATACTTCCATAGCTCTAAGTCAGAGAGTTGGCGAAAATTGCACTAAGTGCGAAAGCCCATTCATTTACAACGGCGTGTCCGCCAGGCGGCGACATTTCCCCGTTACCGGTGGCTGCGCGGCGGGTGAGTGACAGAGCTTATCCGAGCGGCTGGAACTCTGCGCCGGCGTGGTCGAGCGTGAGGCCTCGGACCTTTGGCTGCCTGGTACCTAAAACACTTCCATTGATCCAGCCACGGAGGGTGCTGGCTGGTGGCTCCATACCTCCATAGCTCCATAGCACCAGAGCTCCATAGCTCCATAGCACCAGAGCTCCATGGCTTCAGAGCTCCATAGCACCATAGCTCCATACCTCCAGAGCTCCAGGGCTCCATAGCTCCATACCTCCAGAGCTCCATACCTCCAGAGCTCCATACCTCCAGAGCTCCATAGCACCAGAGCTCCATGGCTTCAGAGCTCCATAGCACCATAGCTCCATACCTCCAGAGCTCCAGGGCTCCATAGCTCCATACCTCCAGAGCTCCATACCTCCAGAGCTCCATACCTCCAGAGCTCCATAGCACCAGAGCTCCATGGCTTCAGAGCTCCATAGCACCATAGCTCCATACCTCCAGAGCTCCAGGGCTCCATAGCTCCATACCTCCAGAGCTCCATACCTCCAGAGCTCCATACCTCCAGAGCTCCAGAGCTCCATAGCACCAGAGCTCCATGGCTTCAGAGCTCCATAGCTCCATACCTCCAGAGCTCCAGGGCTCCATAGCTCCATACCTCCAGAGCTCCATACCTCCAGAGCTCCAGAGCTCCATAGCACCAGAGCTCCATGGCTTCAGAGCTCCATAGCACCATAGCTCCATACCTCCAGAGCTCCAGGGCTCCATAGCTCCATACCTCCAGAGCTCCATACCTCCAGAGCTCCATACCTCCAGAGCTCCATAGCTCCATAGCACCAGAGCTCCATAGCTCCATAGCACCAGAGCTCCATAGCACCAGAGCTCCATAGCACCAGAGCTCCATAGCTCCATAGCACCAGAGCTCCATAGCTCCATAGCACCAGAGCTCCATAGCTCCATAGCACCAGAGCTCCATACTTCCAGAGCTCCATAGCTCCATAGCTCCATAGCACCAGAGCTCCATAGCTCCATAGCACCAGAGCTCCATAGCTCCATAGCACCAGAGCTCCATACTTCCATAGCTCCATAGCTCCATACCTCCAGAGCTCCATAGCTCCATAGCTCCATACCTCCAGAGCTCCATAGCTCCAGAGCTCCATAGCTCCATAGCTCCATAGCACCAGAGCTCCATAGCTCCATAGCACCAGAGCTCCATACTTCCATAGCTCCAGGGCTCCATAGCTCCAGGGCTCCATACCTCCAGAGCTCCATAGCTCCATACTTCCATAGCTCCATAGCTCCATACTTCCATAGCTCCATACTTCCATACCTCCATAGCTCCATACTTCCATAGCACCAGAGCTCCATACTTCCATAGCACCAGAGCTCCATACCTCCAGAGCTCCAGAGCTCCAGCCTGGGTGGCTGGTGGCTCCATAGCTCCATACTTCCATAGCTCTAAGTCAGAGAGTTGGCGAAAATTGCACTAAGTGCGAAAGCCCATTCATTTACAACGGCGTGTCCGCCAGGCGGCGACATTTCCCCGTTACCGGTGGCTGCGCGGCGGGTGAGTGACAGAGCTTATCCGAGCGGCTGGAACTCTGCGCCGGCGTGGTCGAGCGTGAGGCCTCGGCCCTTTGGCTGCCTGGTACCTAAAACACTTCCATTGATCCAGCCACGGAGGGTGCTGGCTGGTGGCTCCATACCTCCATAGCTCCATAGCACCAGAGCTCCATAGCTCCATAGCACCAGAGCTCCATGGCTTCAGAGCTCCATAGCACCATAGCTCCATACCTCCAGAGCTCCAGGGCTCCATAGCTCCATACCTCCAGAGCTCCATACCTCCAGAGCTCCATACCTCCAGAGCTCCATAGCACCAGAGCTCCATGGCTTCAGAGCTCCATAGCACCATAGCTCCATACCTCCAGAGCTCCAGGGCTCCATAGCTCCATACCTCCAGAGCTTCATACCTCCAGAGCTCCATACCTCCAGAGCTCCATAGCACCAGAGCTCCATGGCTTCAGAGCTCCATAGCACCATAGCTCCATACCTCCAGAGCTCCAGGGCTCCATAGCTCCATACCTCCAGAGCTCCATACCTCCAGAGCTCCAGAGCTCCATAGCACCAGAGCTCCATGGCTTCAGAGCTCCATAGCACCATAGCTCCATACCTCCAGAGCTCCAGGGCTCCATAGCTCCATACCTCCAGAGCTCCATACCTCCAGAGCTCCATACCTCCAGAGCTCCATAGCTCCATAGCACCAGAGCTCCATAGCTCCATAGCACCAGAGCTCCATAGCACCAGAGCTCCATAGCACCAGAGCTCCATAGCTCCATAGCACCAGAGCTCCATAGCTCCATAGCACCAGAGCTCCATAGCTCCATAGCACCAGAGCTCCATACTTCCAGAGCTCCATAGCTCCATAGCTCCATAGCACCAGAGCTCCATAGCTCCATAGCACCAGAGCTCCATGGCTTCAGAGCTCCATAGCACCATAGCTCCATACCTCCAGAGCTCCAGGGCTCCATAGCTCCATACCTCCAGAGCTCCATACCTCCAGAGCTCCATACCTCCAGAGCTCCATAGCACCAGAGCTCCATAGCTCCATAGCACCAGAGCTCCATAGCACCAGAACTCCATAGCACCAGAGCTCCATAGCTCCATAGCACCAGAGCTCCATAGCTCCATAGCACCAGAGCTCCATACTTCCAGAGCTCCATAGCTCCATAGCTCCATAGCACCAGAGCTCCATAGCTCCATAGCACCAGAGCTCCATAGCTCCATAGCACCAGAGCTCCATACTTCCATAGCTCCATAGCTCCATACCTCCAGAGCTCCATAGCTCCATAGCTCCATACCTCCAGAGCTCCATAGCTCCAGAGCTCCATAGCTCCATAGCTCCATAGCACCAGAGCTCCATAGCTCCATAGCACCAGAGCTCCATACTTCCATAGCTCCAGGGCTCCATAGCTCCAGGGCTCCATACCTCCAGAGCTCCATAGCTCCATACTTCCAGAGCTCCATAGCTCCATACTTCCATAGCTCCATACTTCCATACCTCCATAGCTCCATACTTCCATAGCACCAGAGCTCCATACTTCCATTGCACCAGAGCTTCATACCTCCAGAGCTCCAGAGCTCCAGCCTGGGTGGCTGGTGGCTCCATAGCTCCATACTTCCATAGCTCTAAGTCAGAGAGTTGGCGAAAATTGCACTAAGTGCGAAAGCCCATTCATTTACAACGGCGTGTCCACAAGGCGGCGACATTTCCCCGTTACCGGTGGCTGCGCGGCGGGTGAGTGACAGAGCTTATCCGAGCGGCTGGAACTCTGCGCCGGCGTGGTCGAGCGTGAGGCCTCGGCCCTTTGGCTGCCTGGTACCTAAAACACTTCCATTGATCCAGCCACGGAGGGTGCTGGCTGGTGGCTCCATACCTCCATAGCTCCATAGCACCAGAGCTCCATAGCTCCATAGCACCAGAGCTCCATGGCTTCAGAGCTCCATAGCACCATAGCTCCATACCTCCAGAGCTCCAGGGCTCCATAGCTCCATACCTCCAGAGCTCCATACCTCCAGAGCTCCATACCTCCAGAGCTCCATAGCACCAGAGCTCCATGGCTTTAGAGCTCCATAGCACCATAGCTCCATACCTCCAGAGCTCCAGGGCTCCATAGCTCCATACCTCCAGAGCTCCATACCTCCAGAGCTCCATACCTCCAGAGCTCCATAGCACCAGAGCTCCATGGCTTCAGAGCTCCATAGCACCATAGCTCCATACCTCCAGAGCTCCAGGGCTCCATAGCTCCATACCTCCAGAGCTCCATACCTCCAGAGCTCCATAGCACCAGAGCTCCATGGCTTCAGAGCTCCATAGCACCATAGCTCCATACCTCCAGAGCTCCAGGGCTCCATAGCTCCATACCTCCAGAGCTCCATACCTCCAGAGCTCCATACCTCCAGAGCTCCAGAGCTCCATAGCACCAGAGCTCCATGGCTTCAGAGCTCCATAGCACCATAGCTCCATACCTCCAGAGCTCCAGGGCTCCATAGCTCCATACCTCCAGAGCTCCATACCTCCAGAGCTCCAGAGCTCCATAGCACCAGAGCTCCATGGCTTCAGAGCTCCATAGCACCATAGCTCCATACCTCCAGAGCTCCAGGGCTCCATAGCTCCATACCTCCAGAGCTCCATACCTCCAGAGCTCAAGAGCTCCATAGCACCAGAGGTCCATGGCTTCAGAGCTCCATAGCACCATAGCTCCATACCTCCAGAGCTCCAGGGCTCCAAAGCTCCATACCTCCAGAGCTCCATACCTCCAGAGCTCCATACCTCCAGAGCTCCATAGCTCCATAGCACCAGAGCTCCATAGCTCCATAGCACCAGAGCTCCATAGCACCAGAGCTCCATAGCACCAGAGCTCCATAGCTCCATAGCACCAGAGCTCCATAGCTCCATAGCACCAGAGCTCCATAGCTCCATAGCACCAGAGCTCCATACTTCCAGAGCTCCATAGCTCCATAGCACCAGAGCTCCATAGCTCCATAGCACCAGAGCTCCATAGCTCCATAGCACCAGAGCTCCATACTTCCATAGCTCCATAGCTCCATACCTCCAGAGCTCCATAGCTCCATAGCTCCATACCTCCAGAGCTCCATAGCTCCAGAGCTCCATAGCTCCATAGCACCAGAGCTCCATAGCTCCATAGCACCAGAGCTCCATACTTCCATAGCTCCAGGGCTCCATAGCTCCAGGGCTCCATAGCTCCATACCTCCAGAGCTCCATAGCTCCATACTTCCAGAGCTCCATAGCTCCATAGCACCAGAGCTCCATAGCTCCATAGCACCAGAGCTCCATAGCTCCATAGCACCAGAGCTCCATAGCTCCATAGCACCAGAGCTCCATAGCTCCATAGCTCCAGGGCTCCATAGCTCCATAGCTCCAGGGCTCCATAGCTCCATAGCTCCAGGGCTCCATAGCTCCATAGCTCCATACCTCCAGAGCTCCATACCTCCAGAGCTCCATACCTCCATAGCACCAGAGCTCCATAGCTCCAGGGCTCCAGGGCTCCATAGCTCCATACCTCCAGAGCTCCATAGCTCCATACTTCCAGAGCTCCATAGCTCCATAGCTCCATACTTCCATAGCTCCATAGCTCCATACTTCCATAGCACCTGAGCTCCATACCTCCAGAGCTCCATAGCTCCAGCCTGGGTGGCTGGTGGCTCCATAGCTCCATACTTCCATAGCTCTAAGTCAGAGAGTTGGCGAAAATTGCACTAAGTGCGAAAGCCCATTCATTTACAACGGCGTGTCCGCCAGGCGGCGACATTTCCCCGTTACCGGTGGCTGCGCGGCGGGTGAGTGACAGAGCTTATCCGAGCGGCTGGAACTCTGCGCCGGCGTGGTCGAGCGTGAGGCCTCGGCCCTTTGGCTGCCTGGTACCTAAAACACTTCCATTGATCCAGCCACGGAGGGTGCTGGCTGGTGGCTCCATACCTCCATAGCTCCATAGCACCAGAGCTCCATAGCTCTATAGCACCAGAGCTCCATGGCTTCAGAGCTCCATAGCACCATAGCTCCATACCTCCAGAGCTCCAGGGCTCCATAGCTCCATACCTCCAGAGCTCCATACCTCCAGAGCTCCATAGCACCAGAGCTCCATGGCTTCAGAGCTCCATAGCACCATAGCTCCATACCTCCAGAGCTCCAGGGCTCCATAGCTCCATACCTCCAGAGCTCCATACCTCCAGAGCTCCATACCTCCAGAGCTCCATAGCACCAGAGCTCCATGGCTTCAGAGCTCCATAGCACCATAGCTCCATACCTCCAGAGCTCCAGGGCTCCATAGCTCCATACCTCCAGAGCTCCATACCTCCAGAGCTCCATACCTCCAGAGCTCCAGAGCTCCATAGCACCAGAGCTCCATGGCTTCAGAGCTCCATAGCACCATAGCTCCATACCTCCAGAGCTCCAGGGCTCCATAGCTCCATACCTCCAGAGCTCCATACCTCCAGAGCTCCAGAGCTCCATAGCACCAGAGCTCCATGGCTTCAGAGCTCCATAGCACTATAGCTCCATACCTCCAGAGCTCCAGGGCTCCATAGCTCCATACCTCCAGAGCTCCATACCTCCAGAGCTCCATACCTCCAGAGCTCCATAGCTCCATAGCACCAGAGCTCCATAGCTCCATAGCACCAGAGCTCCATAGCACCAGAGCTCCATAGCACCAGAGCTCCATAGCTCCATAGCACCAGAGCTCCATAGCTCCATAGCACCAGAGCTCCATAGCTCCATAGCACCAGAGCTCCATACTTCCAGAGCTCCATAGCTCCATAGCTCCATAGCCCCAGAGCTCCATAGCTCCATAGCACCAGAGCTCCATGGCTTCAGAGCTCCATAGCACCATAGCTCCATACCTCCAGAGCTCCAGGGCTCCATAGCTCCATACCTCCAGAGCTCCATACCTCCAGAGCTCCATACCTCCAGAGCTCCATAGCACCAGAGCTACATAGCTCCATAGCACCAGAGCTCCATAGCACCAGAGCTCCATAGCACCAGAGCTCCATAGCTCCATAGCACCAGAGCTCCATAGCTCCATAGCACCAGAGCTCCATACTTCCATAGCTCCATAGCTCCATAGCTCCATAGCACCAGAGCTCCATAGCTCCATAGCACCAGAGCTCCATAGCTCCATAGCACCAGAGCTCCATACTTCCATAGCTCCATAGCTCCATACCTCCAGAGCTCCATAGCTCCATAGCTCCATACCTCCAGAGCTCCATAGCTCCAGAGCTCCATAGCTCCATAGCTCCATAGCACCAGAGCTCCATAGCTCCATAGCACCAGAGCTCCATACTTCCATAGCTCCAGGGCTCCATAGCTCCAGGGCTCCATACCTCCAGAGCTCCATAGCTCCATACTTCCAGAGCTCCATAGCTCCATACTTCCATAGCTCCATACTTCCATACCTCCATAGCTCCATACTTCCATAGCACCAGAGCTCCATACTTCCATAGCACCAGAGCTCCATACCTCCAGAGCTCCAGAGCTCCAGCCTGGGTGGCTGGTGGCTCCATAGCTCCATACTTCCATAGCTCTAAGTCAGAGAGTTGGCGAAAATTGCACTAAGTGCGAAAGCCCATTCATTTACAACGGCGTGTCCACAAGGCGGCGACATTTCCCCGTTACCGGTGGCTGCGCGGCGGGTGAGTGACAGAGCTTATCCGAGCGGCTGGAACTCTGCGCCGGCGTGGTCGAGCGTGAGGCCTCGGCCCTTTGGCTGCCTGGTACCTAAAACACTTCCATTGATCCAGCCACGGAGGGTGCTGGCTGGTGGCTCCATACCTCCATAGCTCCATAGCACCAGAGCTCCATAGCTCCATAGCACCAGAGCTCCATGGCTTCAGAGCTCCATAGCACCATAGCTCCATACCTCCAGAGCTCCAGGGCTCCATAGCTCCATACCTCCAGAGCTCCATACCTCCAGAGCTCCATACCTCCAGAGCTCCATAGCACCAGAGCTCCATGGCTTCAGAGCTCCATAGCACCATAGCTCCATACCTCCAGAGCTCCAGGGCTCCATAGCTCCATACCTCCAGAGCTCCATACCTCCAGAGCTCCATACCTCCAGAGCTCCATAGCACCAGAGCTCCATGGCTTCAGAGCTCCATAGCACCATAGCTCCATACCTCCAGAGCTCCAGGGCTCCATAGCTCCATACCTCCAGAGCTCCATACCTCCAGAGCTCCATACCTCCAGAGCTCCATAGCACCAGAGCTCCATGGCTTCAGAGCTCCATAGCACCATAGCTCCATACCTCCAGAGCTCCAGGGCTCCATAGCTCCATACCTCCAGAGCTCCATACCTCCAGAGCATACCTCCAGAGCTCCAGAGCTCCATAGCACCAGAGCTCCATGGCTTCAGAGCTCCATAGCACCATAGCTCCATACCTCCAGAGCTCCAGGGCTCCATAGCTCCATACCTCCAGAGCTCCATACCTCCAGAGCTCCAGAGCTCCATAGCACCAGAGCTCCATGGCTTCAGAGCTCCATAGCACCATAGCTCCATACCTCCAGAGCTCCAGGGCTCCATAGCTCCATACCTCCAGAGCTCCATACCTCCAGAGCTCCAGAGCTCCATAGCACCAGAGCTCCATGGCTTCAGAGCTCCATAGCACCATAGCTCCATACCTCCAGAGCTCCAGGGCTCCAAAGCTCCATACCTCCAGAGCTCCATACCTCCAGAGCTCCATACCTCCAGAGCTCCATAGCTCCATAGCACCAGAGCTCCATAGCTCCATAGCACCAGAGCTCCATAGCACCAGAGCTCCATAGCACCAGAGCTCCATAGCTCCATAGCACCAGAGCTCCATAGCTCCATAGCACCAGAGCTCCATAGCTCCATAGCACCAGAGCTCCATACTTCCAGAGCTCCATAGCTCCATAGCTCCATAGCACCAGAGCTCCATAGCTCCATAGCACCAGAGCTCCATAGCTCCATAGCACCAGAGCTCCATACTTCCATAGCTCCATAGCTCCATACCTCCAGAGCTCCATAGCTCCATAGCTCCATACCTCCAGAGCTCCATAGCTCCAGAGCTCCATAGCTCCATAGCACCAGAGCTCCATAGCTCCATAGCACCAGAGCTCCATACTTCCATAGCTCCAGGGCTCCATAGCTCCAGGGCTCCATAGCTCCATACCTCCAGAGCTCCATAGCTCCATACTTCCAGAGCTCCATAGCTCCATAGCACCAGAGCTCCATAGCTCCATAGCACCAGAGCTCCATAGCTCCATAGCACCAGAGCTCCATAGCTCCATAGCACCAGAGCTCCATAGCTCCATAGCTCCAGGGCTCCATAGCTCCATAGCTCCAGGGCTCCATAGCTCCATAGCTCCAGGGCTCCATAGCTCCATAGCTCCATACCTCCAGAGCTCCATACCTCCAGAGCTCCATACCTCCATAGCACCAGAGCTCCATAGCTCCAGGGCTCCAGGGCTCCATAGCTCCATACCTCCAGAGCTCCATAGCTCCATACTTCCAGAGCTCCATAGCTCCATAGCTCCATACTTCCATAGCTCCATAGCTCCATACTTCCATAGCACCTGAGCTCCATACCTCCAGAGCTCCATAGCTCCAGCCTGGGTGGCTGGTGGCTCCATAGCTCCATACTTCCATAGCTCTAAGTCAGAGAGTTGGCGAAAATTGCACTAAGTGCGAAAGCCCATTCATTTACAACGGCGTGTCCGCCAGGCGGCGACATTTCCCCGTTACCGGTGGCTGCGCGGCGGGTGAGTGACAGAGCTTATCCGAGCGGCTGGAACTCTGCGCCGGCGTGGTCGAGCGTGAGGCCTCGGCCCTTTGGCTGCCTGGTACCTAAAACACTTCCATTGATCCAGCCACGGAGGGTGCTGGCTGGTGGCTCCATACCTCCATAGCTCCATAGCACCAGAGCTCCATAGCTCCATAGCACCAGAGCTCCATGGCTTCAGAGCTCCATAGCACCATAGCTCCATACCTCCAGAGCTCCAGGGCTCCATAGCTCCATACCTCCAGAGCTCCATACCTCCAGAGCTCCATACCTCCAGAGCTCCATAGCACCAGAGCTCCATGGCTTCAGAGCTCCATAGCACCATAGCTCCATACCTCCAGAGCTCCAGGGCTCCATAGCTCCATACCTCCAGAGCTCCATACCTCCAGAGCTCCATACCTCCAGAGCTCCATAGCACCAGAGCTCCATGGCTTCAGAGCTCCATAGCACCATAGCTCCATACCTCCAGAGCTCCAGGGCTCCATAGCTCCATACCTCCAGAGCTCCATACCTCCAGAGCTCCATACCTCCAGAGCTCCAGAGCTCCATAGCACCAGAGCTCCATGGCTTCAGAGCTCCATAGCACCATAGCTCCATACCTCCAGAGCTCCAGGGCTCCATAGCTCCATACCTCCAGAGCTCCATACCTCCAGAGCTCCAGAGCTCCATAGCACCAGAGCTCCGTGGCTTCAGAGCTCCATAGCACCATAGCTCCATACCTCCAGAGCTCCAGGGCTCCATAGCTCCATACCTCCAGAGCTCCATACCTCCAGAGCTCCATACCTCCAGAGCTCCATAGCTCCATAGCACCAGAGCTCCATAGCTCCATAGCACCAGAGCTCCATAGCACCAGAGCTCCATAGCACCAGAGCTCCATAGCTCCATAGCACCAGAGCTCCATAGCTCCATAGCACCAGAGCTCCATAGCTCCATAGCACCAGAGCTCCATACTTCCAGAGCTCCATAGCTCCATAGCTCCATAGCACCAGAGCTCCATAGCTCCATAGCACCAGAGCTCCATGGCTTCAGAGCTCCATAGCACCATAGCTCCATACCTCCAGAGCTCCAGGGCTCCATAGCTCCATACCTCCAGAGCTCCATACCTCCAGAGCTCCATACCTCCAGAGCTCCATAGCACCAGAGCTACATAGCTCCATAGCACCAGAGCTCCATAGCACCAGAGCTCCATAGCACCAGAGCTCCATAGCTCCATAGCACCAGAGCTCCATAGCTCCATAGCACCAGAGCTCCATACTTCCATAGCTCCATAGCTCCATAGCTCCATAGCTCCATAGCACCAGAGCTCCATAGCTCCATAGCACCAGAGCTCCATAGCTCCATAGCACCAGAGCTCCATACTTCCATAGCTCCATAGCTCCATACCTCCAGAGCTCCATAGCTCCATAGCTCCATACCTCCAGAGCTCCATAGCTCCAGAGCTCCATAGCTCCATAGCTCCATAGCACCAGAGCTCCATAGCTCCATAGCACCAGAGCTCCATACTTCCATAGCTCCAGGGCTCCATAGCTCCAGGGCTCCATACCTCCAGAGCTCCATAGCTCCATACTTCCAGAGCTCCATAGCTCCATACTTCCATAGCTCCATACTTCCATACCTCCATAGCTCCATACTTCCATAGCACCAGAGCTCCATACTTCCATAGCACCAGAGCTCCATACCTCCAGAGCTCCAGAGCTCCAGCCTGGGTGGCTGGTGGCTCCATAGCTCCATACTTCCATAGCTCTAAGTCAGAGAGTTGGCGAAAATTGCACTAAGTGCGAAAGCCCATTCATTTACAACGGCGTGTCCACAAGGCGGCGACATTTCCCCGTTACCGGTGGCTGCGCGGCGGGTGAGTGACAGAGCTTATCCGAGCGGCTGGAACTCTGCGCCGGCGTGGTCGAGCGTGAGGCCTCGGCCCTTTGGCTGCCTGGTACCTAAAACACTTCCATTGATCCAGCCACGGAGGGTGCTGGCTGGTGGCTCCATACCTCCATAGCTCCATAGCACCAGAGCTCCATAGCTCCATAGCACCAGAGCTCCATGGCTTCAGAGCTCCATAGCACCATAGCTCCATACCTCCAGAGCTCCAGGGCTCCATAGCTCCATACCTCCAGAGCTCCATACCTCCAGAGCTCCATACCTCCAGAGCTCCATAGCACCAGAGCTCCATGGCTTCAGAGCTCCATAGCACCATAGCTCCATACCTCCAGAGCTCCAGGGCTCCATAGCTCCATACCTCCAGAGCTCCATACCTCCAGAGCTCCATACCTCCAGAGCTCCATAGCACCAGAGCTCCATGGCTTCAGAGCTCCATAGCACCATAGCTCCATACCTCCAGAGCTCCAGGGCTCCATAGCTCCATACCTCCAGAGCTCCATACCTCCAGAGCTCCATACCTCCAGAGCTCCATAGCACCAGAGCTCCATGGCTTCAGAGCTCCATAGCACCATAGCTCCATACCTCCAGAGCTCCAGGGCTCCATAGCTCCATACCTCCAGAGCTCCATACCTCCAGAGCATACCTCCAGAGCTCCAGAGCTCCATAGCACCAGAGCTCCATGGCTTCAGAGCTCCATAGCACCATAGCTCCATACCTCCAGAGCTCCAGGGCTCCATAGCTCCATACCTCCAGAGCTCCATACCTCCAGAGCTCCAGAGCTCCATAGCACCAGAGCTCCATGGCTTCAGAGCTCCATAGCACCATAGCTCCATACCTCCAGAGCTCCAGGGCTCCATAGCTCCATACCTCCAGAGCTCCATACCTCCAGAGCTCCAGAGCTCCATAGCACCAGAGCTCCATGGCTTCAGAGCTCCATAGCACCATAGCTCCATACCTCCAGAGCTCCAGGGCTCCAAAGCTCCATACCTCCAGAGCTCCATACCTCCAGAGCTCCATACCTCCAGAGCTCCATAGCTCCATAGCACCAGAGCTCCATAGCTCCATAGCACCAGAGCTCCATAGCACCAGAGCTCCATAGCACCAGAGCTCCATAGCTCCATAGCACCAGAGCTCCATAGCTCCATAGCACCAGAGCTCCATAGCTCCATAGCACCAGAGCTCCATACTTCCAGAGCTCCATAGCTCCATAGCTCCATAGCACCAGAGCTCCATAGCTCCATAGCACCAGAGCTCCATAGCTCCATAGCACCAGAGCTCCATACTTCCATAGCTCCATAGCTCCATACCTCCAGAGCTCCATAGCTCCATAGCTCCATACCTCCAGAGCTCCATAGCTCCAGAGCTCCATAGCTCCATAGCACCAGAGCTCCATAGCTCCATAGCACCAGAGCTCCATACTTCCATAGCTCCAGGGCTCCATAGCTCCAGGGCTCCATAGCTCCATACCTCCAGAGCTCCATAGCTCCATACTTCCAGAGCTCCATAGCTCCATAGCACCAGAGCTCCATAGCTCCATAGCACCAGAGCTCCATAGCTCCATAGCACCAGAGCTCCATAGCTCCATAGCACCAGAGCTCCATAGCTCCATAGCTCCAGGGCTCCATAGCTCCATAGCTCCAGGGCTCCATAGCTCCATAGCTCCAGGGCTCCATAGCTCCATAGCTCCATACCTCCAGAGCTCCATACCTCCAGAGCTCCATACCTCCATAGCACCAGAGCTCCATAGCTCCAGGGCTCCAGGGCTCCATAGCTCCATACCTCCAGAGCTCCATAGCTCCATACTTCCAGAGCTCCATAGCTCCATAGCTCCATACTTCCATAGCTCCATAGCTCCATAGCTCCATACTTCCATAGCACCTGAGCTCCATACCTCCAGAGCTCCATAGCTCCAGCCTGGGTGGCTGGTGGCTCCATAGCTCCATACTTCCATAGCTCTAAGTCAGAGAGTTGGCGAAAATTGCACTAAGTGCGAAAGCCCATTCATTTACAACGGCGTGTCCGCCAGGCGGCGACATTTCCCCGTTACCGGTGGCTGCGCGGCGGGTGAGTGACAGAGCTTATCCGAGCGGCTGGAACTCTGCGCCGGCGTGGTCGAGCGTGAGGCCTCGGCCCTTTGGCTGCCTGGTACCTAAAACACTTCCATTGATCCAGCCACGGAGGGTGCTGGCTGGTGGCTCCATACCTCCATAGCTCCATAGCACCAGAGCTCCATAGCTCCATAGCACCAGAGCTCCATGGCTTCAGAGCTCCATAGCACCATAGCTCCATACCTCCAGAGCTCCAGGGCTCCATAGCTCCATACCTCCAGAGCTCCATACCTCCAGAGCTCCATACCTCCAGAGCTCCATAGCACCAGAGCTCCATGGCTTCAGAGCTCCATAGCACCATAGCTCCATACCTCCAGAGCTCCAGGGCTCCATAGCTCCATACCTCCAGAGCTCCATACCTCCAGAGCTCCATACCTCCAGAGCTCCATAGCACCAGAGCTCCATGGCTTCAGAGCTCCATAGCACCATAGCTCCATACCTCCAGAGCTCCAGGGCTCCATAGCTCCATACCTCCAGAGCTCCATACCTCCAGAGCTCCATACCTCCAGAGCTCCAGAGCTCCATAGCACCAGAGCTCCATGGCTTCAGAGCTCCATAGCACCATAGCTCCATACCTCCAGAGCTCCAGGGCTCCATAGCTCCATACCTCCAGAGCTCCATACCTCCAGAGCTCCAGAGCTCCATAGCACCAGAGCTCCGTGGCTTCAGAGCTCCATAGCACCATAGCTCCATACCTCCAGAGCTCCAGGGCTCCATAGCTCCATACCTCCAGAGCTCCATACCTCCAGAGCTCCATACCTCCAGAGCTCCATAGCTCCATAGCACCAGAGCTCCATAGCTCCATAGCACCAGAGCTCCATAGCACCAGAGCTCCATAGCACCAGAGCTCCATAGCTCCATAGCACCAGAGCTCCATAGCTCCATAGCACCAGAGCTCCATAGCTCCATAGCACCAGAGCTCCATACTTCCAGAGCTCCATAGCTCCATAGCTCCATAGCACCAGAGCTCCATAGCTCCATAGCACCAGAGCTCCATGGCTTCAGAGCTCCATAGCACCATAGCTCCATACCTCCAGAGCTCCAGGGCTCCATAGCTCCATACCTCCAGAGCTCCATACCTCCAGAGCTCCATACCTCCAGAGCTCCATAGCACCAGAGCTACATAGCTCCATAGCACCAGAGCTCCATAGCACCAGAGCTCCATAGCACCAGAGCTCCATAGCTCCATAGCACCAGAGCTCCATAGCTCCATAGCACCAGAGCTCCATACTTCCATAGCTCCATAGCTCCATAGCTCCATAGCACCAGAGCTCCATAGCTCCATAGCACCAGAGCTCCATAGCTCCATAGCACCAGAGCTCCATACTTCCATAGCTCCATAGCTCCATACCTCCAGAGCTCCATAGCTCCATAGCTCCATACCTCCAGAGCTCCATAGCTCCAGAGCTCCATAGCTCCATAGCTCCATAGCACCAGAGCTCCATAGCTCCATAGCACCAGAGCTCCATACTTCCATAGCTCCAGGGCTCCATAGCTCCAGGGCTCCATACCTCCAGAGCTCCATAGCTCCATACTTCCAGAGCTCCATAGCTCCATACTTCCATAGCTCCATACTTCCATACCTCCATAGCTCCATACTTCCATAGCACCAGAGCTCCATACTTCCATAGCACCAGAGCTCCATACCTCCAGAGCTCCAGAGCTCCAGCCTGGGTGGCTGGTGGCTCCATAGCTCCATACTTCCATAGCTCTAAGTCAGAGAGTTGGCGAAAATTGCACTAAGTGCGAAAGCCCATTCATTTACAACGGCGTGTCCACAAGGCGGCGACATTTCCCCGTTACCGGTGGCTGCGCGGCGGGTGAGTGACAGAGCTTATCCGAGCGGCTGGAACTCTGCGCCGGCGTGGTCGAGCGTGAGGCCTCGGCCCTTTGGCTGCCTGGTACCTAAAACACTTCCATTGATCCAGCCACGGAGGGTGCTGGCTGGTGGCTCCATACCTCCATAGCTCCATAGCACCAGAGCTCCATAGCTCCATAGCACCAGAGCTCCATGGCTTCAGAGCTCCATAGCACCATAGCTCCATACCTCCAGAGCTCCAGGGCTCCATAGCTCCATACCTCCAGAGCTCCATACCTCCAGAGCTCCATACCTCCAGAGCTCCATAGCACCAGAGCTCCATGGCTTCAGAGCTCCATAGCACCATAGCTCCATACCTCCAGAGCTCCAGGGCTCCATAGCTCCATACCTCCAGAGCTCCATACCTCCAGAGCTCCATACCTCCAGAGCTCCATAGCACCAGAGCTCCATGGCTTCAGAGCTCCATAGCACCATAGCTCCATACCTCCAGAGCTCCAGGGCTCCATAGCTCCATACCTCCAGAGCTCCATACCTCCAGAGCTCCATACCTCCAGAGCTCCATAGCACCAGAGCTCCATGGCTTCAGAGCTCCATAGCACCATAGCTCCATACCTCCAGAGCTCCAGGGCTCCATAGCTCCATACCTCCAGAGCTCCATACCTCCAGAGCATACCTCCAGAGCTCCAGAGCTCCATAGCACCAGAGCTCCATGGCTTCAGAGCTCCATAGCACCATAGCTCCATACCTCCAGAGCTCCAGGGCTTCATAGCTCCATACCTCCAGAGCTCCATGGAGCGCGAATAAACAATTGAGAGGTGATGTCAGGCCTAGAGAACACAACCTCACTTTCATTTCGTTCAAAACTCCTCCGATAAATACAAACCCTGACCAACCGATTACACTTAAACTTGGCTTTATGAATATTAGATCGCTTCATACAAAAGCGGTTCTCGTTAATGACCTCATCACGGAACATAATCTAAATATATTTGGTCTTTGCGAGACCTGGTTAAAACCTAATGACCTGCTACCGCTTAATGAGGCCTCGCCTCCAAATTTTGTGAGCTCGCATGTGGCGCGTCCTCGAAAAAAGGGTGGGGGTGTTGCCCTCATCTCAAATTCCGATCTTAGATTTACGCCTCGTTCGATTAACATATTTAAAACATTTGAAGTTCTCACTGTCCGATCCACCGCTTTACCGTCATTTTATCTTGCTGTTATTTACCGTCCACCTGGGGCTTACGCTAGCTTCCTGGATGAATTTTCAGAATTCGTGGCTGATCTAGTGACGAACGCGGATAATATAATAATCATGGGCGATTTTAACGTCCACATGAATTTACCGTTAGAGCCACTTACTTCGGCGTTTCAGACTCTAATTGATACGTTTGGTTTTACGCAAGCCGTACAGGTAGCAACGCACAAGAATGGTAATACCTTAGATTTGGTATTATCCCGAGGACTGGCAACCTCTAATATAACAGTACTGCCTTACACTACTGTTTTGTCTGATCACTACTTAATAAAATTTGAAATTTTAGTTCTTAGTCAAAGACAAGAGAGCAATCAGAATTATAGCAGCCGTAATATTAACTCCATGACTGCGACTGCGCTATCTGGGCTACTGCCACCAGCAACTGCCGTATTGCCCTCATATACCGGCTCTATTGATAATCTTACAAATGAATTCAATGCTACATTGTTAAATGCCATTGATTCTGTGGCGCCGCTACGTCTAAAAACTCGCCGTAGACAGCCTACTCCGTGGTTCACAGATGAAACACGTTCGCTTAAACAATTAAGTAGAAAGCATGAGCGCAAATGGCGTTTAACCAAACTTGAGGTTTTCCATCAGGCATGGCGCGACAGCCTCCTGAAATATAAAGATGCGCTTATTTTAGCAAAAACTCGTTATTTTTCGCAGGTCATTAATCTCAATAAGAACAATCCTAAATACCTATTTGATACGGTGGCAAAGCTAACACTACGCCAGCCAACCCCCGATGGCTCCTTTCACTCGGCTGACGAGTTCATGAAATTTTTTGCTCGAAAGATTGAATCCATTAGGGATGAGATCAAGATGACCATTCCGATCACTCAGTCGGGACCGCCGATTACCGGCGCCAACGATCATGCAATAACCCTTTCAAATTTTAAAAGCGTGTCCCTCGAAAGGCTTTCACAATTAGTTAGTGCGGCTAAACAAACAACATGTTTACTTGACCCGCTTCCAACCAAACTATTTAAAGAATTATTTCAAATCTTAGGACCGTCCGTTTCAAATATAATTAATCTGTCTATCTCCTCTGGGATAGTACCAACAGCCTTTAAAACCGCTATTATTAAACCGCACCTTAAGCGACCAAATCTTGACCCGGACTGTCTCAGTAACTATAGGCCAGTTTCAAATCTCCCATTCATAGCAAAACTGCTTGAAAAAGTAGTAGCGCAGCAGCTTATTGATTACATGGTCGCTAATAATCGATATGAATCTTTTCAGTCTGGGTTTAGAGCTAATCATTCCACTGAGACAGCACTTGCTAAAGTGACTAATGATCTCCTCTTAGCTATGGATTCAAATACTTCATCGGTATTGTTACTACTCGATCTTAGTGCTGCCTTCGACACTGTTGACTTCAATATTTTACTAGAGCGTCTTAAAGGTAGTGTCGGTATTTCGGGGTCAGCACTAGGCTGGTTTCATTCGTATCTATCGGACAGGACGCACCGTGTGGTCCATGGCAATGCGTCCTCTGAGCTCTATAAAGTTACGTGTGGTGTCCCTCAGGGATCGGTACTAGGACCAATTCTATTTAATATTTATATGACTCCGCTTGGGAACATAATACGTAAATATAATATTAGCTTTCAATGTTACGCGGATGACACCCAATTATATATGCCATTATCAATGACAGATCCGTGGGACTGTTGTAATCTTGAGGCATGCCTTGCGGAGATCAAGCAATGGATGTCTCTCAACTTCCTTCGTCTGAACCCAGATAAAACTGAAATGTTGATAATTGGTCCAGCTCGTTATCAACATCTATTTAAGGAAACCGCTATAACTCTAGATAACCGTACTATCACTCAGAGTGATACTGTAACTAATCTCGGGGTAATATTTGACCAAACGCTCTCCTTTCAAAAGCACATTAAGAATATAACCAGAATAGCATTTTTTCACCTTCGTAATATTGCTAAGATTCGCCCAATCCTCTCGACCGGTGATGCCGAAATTATTATACATGCATTTATCACGTCGCGCCTGGACTACTGTAATGCATTATTCTCTGGTCTTCCCAAGTCCAGCATCAAAAGTCTACAGTTAGTACAAAATGCTGCTGCAAGGCTGCTCTCACGGACAAGAAAATTTGATCACATTACCCCAATATTAGCCAATTTACACTGGCTCCCGGTCCATTTAAGATGTGACTTCAAGGTTCTTCTATTAACCTATAAATCATTGCATGGCTTAGCGCCTTCATATCTCGTCGACTTAGTTGTTCCTTATGTTCCGTCTCGTAACCTTCGTTCGCAAAACGCTAGTCTTTTAGTGACACCGAGGGCCAAGAAAATGTCTGCAGGGGCTAGAGCATTTTCTATTCGGGCTCCAGAGCTCTGGAATGCCCTGCCAATGGATATTAGAACTGCTACCTCAGTAGAAATATTTAAGACACGTTTAAAGACGTATTTTTATGATGTGGCCTTTAATTAACCTGTAGTAGCCGATTCGGCTGGAGTTTGTTTTTGCTCCCTCTCCCCGACCCCACTCCCCCCACCCCTCCCCGGCTGGGGAGGTGGTTAGGTGACACCCAAGCTGACGACGGCTATCTAGATTCTCGTGGACCAATTCAGCATGAGGGATCTGCAGCGGAATACCCTCCTAGAGGACACTGCCAGGACAATCGAAGGCACCTCCGACAGCTCTTCGCTTTGGCCTGGACATCCACTTTTTGATTTCCATATGATGTATTTTATGTGCCCTCTTTGCATCCATTGCAGCCTGGTGATCCTGAAAGGGGGATCCTTCCATCTGTGGTCCCTTCTCAAGGTTTCTCATTTTTCCCCTGGTAGGGGTTTTTGAGTTTTTCCTTGCCCTTTTGGGAGCCCAAGATCAGGGGATGCTTTGAGAATAATTGTCAATTGATTGTCTATGTGAAGCCCTTTGAGACTGCTTGTGATTTAGGGCTATACAAATAAACTTGACTTGACTTGACTTGACATACCTCCAGAGCTCCAGAGCTCCATAGCACCAGAGCTCCATGGCTTCAGAGCTCCATAGCACCATAGCTCCATACCTCCAGAGCTCCAGGGCTCCATAGCTCCATACCTCCAGAGCTCCATACCTCCAGAGCTCCAGAGCTCCATAGCACCAGAGCTCCATGGCTTCAGAGCTCCATAGCACCATAGCTCCATACCTCCAGAGCTCCAGGGCTCCAAAGCTCCATACCTCCAGAGCTCCATACCTCCAGAGCTCCATACCTCCAGAGCTCCATAGCTCCATAGCACCAGAGCTCCATAGCTCCATAGCACCAGAGCTCCATAGCACCAGAGCTCCATAGCACCAGAGCTCCATAGCTCCATAGCACCAGAGCTCCATAGCTCCATAGCACCAGAGCTCCATAGCTCCATAGCACCAGAGCTCCATACTTCCAGAGCTCCATAGCTCCATAGCTCCATAGCACCAGAGCTCCATAGCTCCATAGCACCAGAGCTCCATAGCTCCATAGCACCAGAGCTCCATACTTCCATAGCTCCATAGCTCCATACCTCCAGAGCTCCATAGCTCCATAGCTCCATACCTCCAGAGCTCCATAGCTCCAGAGCTCCATAGCTCCATAGCACCAGAGCTCCATAGCTCCATAGCACCAGAGCTCCATACTTCCATAGCTCCAGGGCTCCATAGCTCCAGGGCTCCATAGCTCCATACCTCCAGAGCTCCATAGCTCCATACTTCCAGAGCTCCATAGCTCCATAGCACCAGAGCTCCATAGCTCCATAGCACCAGAGCTCCATAGCTCCATAGCACCAGAGCTCCATAGCTCCATAGCACCAGAGCTCCATAGCTCCATAGCTCCAGGGCTCCATAGCTCCATAGCTCCAGGGCTCCATAGCTCCATAGCTCCAGGGCTCCATAGCTCCATAGCTCCATACCTCCAGAGCTCCATACCTCCAGAGCTCCATACCTCCATAGCACCAGAGCTCCATAGCTCCAGGGCTCCAGGGCTCCATAGCTCCATACCTCCAGAGCTCCATAGCTCCATACTTCCAGAGCTCCATAGCTCCATAGCTCCATACTTCCATAGCTCCATAGCTCCATACTTCCATAGCACCTGAGCTCCATACCTCCAGAGCTCCATAGCTCCAGCCTGGGTGGCTGGTGGCTCCATAGCTCCATACTTCCATAGCTCTAAGTCAGAGAGTTGGCGAAAATTGCACTAAGTGCGAAAGCCCATTCATTTACAACGGCGTGTCCGCCAGGCGGCGACATTTCCCCGTTACCGGTGGCTGCGCGGCGGGTGAGTGACAGAGCTTATCCGAGCGGCTGGAACTCTGCGCCGGCGTGGTCGAGCGTGAGGCCTCGGCCCTTTGGCTGCCTGGTACCTAAAACACTTCCATTGATCCAGCCACGGAGGGTGCTGGCTGGTGGCTCCATACCTCCATAGCTCCATAGCACCAGAGCTCCATAGCTCCATAGCACCAGAGCTCCATGGCTTCAGAGCTCCATAGCACCATAGCTCCATACCTCCAGAGCTCCAGGGCTCCATAGCTCCATACCTCCAGAGCTCCATACCTCCAGAGCTCCATACCTCCAGAGCTCCATAGCACCAGAGCTCCATGGCTTCAGAGCTCCATAGCACCATAGCTCCATACCTCCAGAGCTCCAGGGCTCCATAGCTCCATACCTCCAGAGCTCCATACCTCCAGAGCTCCATACCTCCAGAGCTCCATAGCACCAGAGCTCCATGGCTTCAGAGCTCCATAGCACCATAGCTCCATACCTCCAGAGCTCCAGGGCTCCATAGCTCCATACCTCCAGAGCTCCATACCTCCAGAGCTCCATACCTCCAGAGCTCCAGAGCTCCATAGCACCAGAGCTCCATGGCTTCAGAGCTCCATAGCACCATAGCTCCATACCTCCAGAGCTCCAGGGCTCAATACCTCCAGAGCTCCATACCTCCAGAGCTCCAGAGCTCACTAGCACCAGAGCTCCGTGGCTTCAGAGCTCCATAGCACCATAGCTCCATACCTCCAGAGCTCCAGGGCTCCATAGCTCCATACCTCCAGAGCTCCATACCTCCAGAGCTCCATACCTCCAGAGCTCCATAGCTCCATAGCACCAGAGCTCCATAGCTCCATAGCACCAGAGCTCCATAGCACCAGAGCTCCATAGCACCAGAGCTCCATAGCTCCATAGCACCAGAGCTCCATAGCTCCATAGCACCAGAGCTCCATAGCTCCATAGCACCAGAGCTCCATACTTCCAGAGCTCCATAGCTCCATAGCTCCATAGCACCAGAGCTCCATAGCTCCATAGCACCAGAGCTCCATGGCTTCAGAGCTCTATAACACTATAGCTCCATACCTCCAGAGCTCCAGGGCTCCATAGCTCCATACCTCCAGAGCTCCATACCTCCAGAGCTCCATACCTCCAGAGCTCCATAGCACCAGAGCTCCATAGCTCCATAGCACCAGAGCTCCATAGCACCAGAGCTCCATAGCACCAGAGCTCCATAGCTCCATAGCACCAGAGCTCCATAGCTCCATAGCACCAGAGCTCCATACTTCCAGAGCTCCATAGCTCCATAGCTCCATAGCACCAGAGCTCCATAGCTCCATAGCACCAGAGCTCCATAGCTCCATAGCACCAGAGCTCCATACTTCCATAGCTCCATAGCTCCATACCTCCAGAGCTCCATAGCTCCATAGCTCCATACCTCCAGAGCTCCATAGCTCCAGAGCTCCATAGCTCCATAGCTCCATAGCACCAGAGCTCCATAGCTCCATAGCACCAGAGCTCCATACTTCCATAGCTCCAGGGCTCCATAGCTCCAGGGCTCCATACCTCCAGAGCTCCATAGCTCCATACTTCCAGAGCTCCATAGCTCCATACTTCCATAGCTCCATACTTCCATACCTCCATAGCTCCATACTTCCATAGCACCAGAGCTCCATACTTCCATAGCACCAGAGCTCCATACCTCCAGAGCTCCAGAGCTCCAGCCTGGGTGGCTGGTGGCTCCATAGCTCCATACTTCCATAGCTCTAAGTCAGAGAGTTGGCGAAAATTGCACTAAGTGCGAAAGCCCATTCATTTACAACGGCGTGTCCACAAGGCGGCGACATTTCCCCGTTACCGGTGGCTGCGCGGCGGGTGAGTGACAGAGCTTATCCGAGCGGCTGGAACTCTGCGCCGGCGTGGTCGAGCGTGAGGCCTCGGCCCTTTGGCTGCCTGGTACCTAAAACACTTCCATTGATCCAGCCACGGAGGGTGCTGGCTGGTGGCTCCATACCTCCATAGCTCCATAGCACCAGAGCTCCATAGCTCCATAGCACCAGAGCTCCATGGCTTCAGAGCTCCATAGCACCATAGCTCCATACCTCCAGAGCTCCAGGGCTCCATAGCTCCATACCTCCAGAGCTCCATACCTCCAGAGCTCCATACCTCCAGAGCTCCATAGCACCAGAGCTCCATGGCTTCAGAGCTCCATAGCACCATAGCTCCATACCTCCAGAGCTCCAGGGCTCCATAGCTCCATACCTCCAGAGCTCCATACCTCCAGAGCTCCATACCTCCAGAGCTCCAGAGCTCCATAGCACCAGAGCTCCATGGCTTCAGAGCTCCATAGCACCATAGCTCCATACCTCCAGAGCTCCAGGGCTCCATAGCTCCATACCTCCAGAGCTCCATACCTCCAGAGCTCCAGAGCTCCATAGCACCAGAGCTCCATGGCTTCAGAGCTCCATAGCACCATAGCTCCATACCTCCAGAGCTCCAGGGCTCCATAGCTCCATACCTCCAGAGCTCCATACCTCCAGAGCTCCAGAGCTCCATAGCACCAGAGCTCCATGGCTTCAGAGCTCCATAGCACCATAGCTCCATACCTCCAGAGCTCCAGGGCTCCAAAGCTCCATACCTCCAGAGCTCCATACCTCCAGAGCTCCATACCTCCAGAGCTCCATAGCTCCATAGCACCAGAGCTCCATAGCTCCATAGCACCAGAGCTCCATAGCACCAGAGCTCCATAGCACCAGAGCTCCATAGCTCCATAGCACCAGAGCTCCATAGCTCCATAGCACCAGAGCTCCATAGCTCCATAGCACCAGAGCTCCATACTTCCAGAGCTCCATAGCTCCATAGCTCCATAGCACCAGAGCTCCATAGCTCCATAGCACCAGAGCTCCATAGCTCCATAGCACCAGAGCTCCATACTTCCATAGCTCCATAGCTCCATACCTCCAGAGCTCCATAGCTCCATAGCTCCATACCTCCAGAGCTCCATAGCTCCAGAGCTCCATAGCTCCATAGCACCAGAGCTCCATAGCTCCATAGCACCAGAGCTCCATACTTCCATAGCTCCAGGGCTCCATAGCTCCAGGGCTCCATAGCTCCATACCTCCAGAGCTCCATAGCTCCATACTTCCAGAGCTCCATAGCTCCATAGCACCAGAGCTCCATAGCTCCATAGCACCAGAGCTCCATAGCTCCATAGCACCAGAGCTCCATAGCTCCATAGCACCAGAGCTCCATAGCTCCATAGCTCCAGGGCTCCATAGCTCCATAGCTCCAGGGCTCCATAGCTCCATAGCTCCAGGGCTCCATAGCTCCATAGCTCCATACCTCCAGAGCTCCATACCTCCAGAGCTCCATACCTCCATAGCACCAGAGCTCCATAGCTCCAGGGCTCCAGGGCTCCATAGCTCCATACCTCCAGAGCTCCATAGCTCCATACTTCCAGAGCTCCATAGCTCCATAGCTCCATACTTCCATAGCTCCATAGCTCCATACTTCCATAGCACCTGAGCTCCATACCTCCAGAGCTCCATAGCTCCAGCCTGGGTGGCTGGTGGCTCCATAGCTCCATACTTCCATAGCTCTAAGTCAGAGAGTTGGCGAAAATTGCACTAAGTGCGAAAGCCCATTCATTTACAACGGCGTGTCCGCCAGGCGGCGACATTTCCCCGTTACCGGTGGCTGCGCGGCGGGTGAGTGACAGAGCTTATCCGAGCGGCTGGAACTCTGCGCCGGCGTGGTCGAGCGTGAGGCCTCGGACCTTTGGCTGCCTGGTACCTAAAACACTTCCATTGATCCAGCCACGGAGGGTGCTGGCTGGTGGCTCCATACCTCCATAGCTCCATAGCACCAGAGCTCCATAGCTCCATAGCACCAGAGCTCCATGGCTTCAGAGCTCCATAGCACCATAGCTCCATACCTCCAGAGCTCCAGGGCTCCATAGCTCCATACCTCCAGAGCTCCATACCTCCAGAGCTCCATACCTCCAGAGCTCCATAGCACCAGAGCTCCATGGCTTCAGAGCTCCATAGCACCATAGCTCCATACCTCCAGAGCTCCAGGGCTCCATAGCTCCATACCTCCAGAGCTCCATACCTCCAGAGCTCCATACCTCCAGAGCTCCATAGCACCAGAGCTCCATGGCTTCAGAGCTCCATAGCACCATAGCTCCATACCTCCAGAGCTCCAGGGCTCCATAGCTCCATACCTCCAGAGCTCCATACCTCCAGAGCTCCATACCTCCAGAGCTCCAGAGCTCCATAGCACCAGAGCTCCATGGCTTCAGAGCTCCATAGCTCCATACCTCCAGAGCTCCAGGGCTCCATAGCTCCATACCTCCAGAGCTCCATACCTCCAGAGCTCCAGAGCTCCATAGCACCAGAGCTCCATGGCTTCAGAGCTCCATAGCACCATAGCTCCATACCTCCAGAGCTCCAGGGCTCCATAGCTCCATACCTCCAGAGCTCCATACCTCCAGAGCTCCATACCTCCAGAGCTCCATAGCTCCATAGCACCAGAGCTCCATAGCTCCATAGCACCAGAGCTCCATAGCACCAGAGCTCCATAGCACCAGAGCTCCATAGCTCCATAGCACCAGAGCTCCATAGCTCCATAGCACCAGAGCTCCATAGCTCCATAGCACCAGAGCTCCATACTTCCAGAGCTCCATAGCTCCATAGCTCCATAGCACCAGAGCTCCATAGCTCCATAGCACCAGAGCTCCATAGCTCCATAGCACCAGAGCTCCATACTTCCATAGCTCCATAGCTCCATACCTCCAGAGCTCCATAGCTCCATAGCTCCATACCTCCAGAGCTCCATAGCTCCAGAGCTCCATAGCTCCATAGCTCCATAGCACCAGAGCTCCATAGCTCCATAGCACCAGAGCTCCATACTTCCATAGCTCCAGGGCTCCATAGCTCCAGGGCTCCATACCTCCAGAGCTCCATAGCTCCATACTTCCATAGCTCCATAGCTCCATACTTCCATAGCTCCATACTTCCATACCTCCATAGCTCCATACTTCCATAGCACCAGAGCTCCATACTTCCATAGCACCAGAGCTCCATACCTCCAGAGCTCCAGAGCTCCAGCCTGGGTGGCTGGTGGCTCCATAGCTCCATACTTCCATAGCTCTAAGTCAGAGAGTTGGCGAAAATTGCACTAAGTGCGAAAGCCCATTCATTTACAACGGCGTGTCCGCCAGGCGGCGACATTTCCCCGTTACCGGTGGCTGCGCGGCGGGTGAGTGACAGAGCTTATCCGAGCGGCTGGAACTCTGCGCCGGCGTGGTCGAGCGTGAGGCCTCGGCCCTTTGGCTGCCTGGTACCTAAAACACTTCCATTGATCCAGCCACGGAGGGTGCTGGCTGGTGGCTCCATACCTCCATAGCTCCATAGCACCAGAGCTCCATAGCTCCATAGCACCAGAGCTCCATGGCTTCAGAGCTCCATAGCACCATAGCTCCATACCTCCAGAGCTCCAGGGCTCCATAGCTCCATACCTCCAGAGCTCCATACCTCCAGAGCTCCATACCTCCAGAGCTCCATAGCACCAGAGCTCCATGGCTTCAGAGCTCCATAGCACCATAGCTCCATACCTCCAGAGCTCCAGGGCTCCATAGCTCCATACCTCCAGAGCTCCATACCTCCAGAGCTCCATACCTCCAGAGCTCCATAGCACCAGAGCTCCATGGCTTCAGAGCTCCATAGCACCATAGCTCCATACCTCCAGAGCTCCAGGGCTCCATAGCTCCATACCTCCAGAGCTCCATACCTCCAGAGCTCCAGAGCTCCATAGCACCAGAGCTCCATGGCTTCAGAGCTCCATAGCACCATAGCTCCATACCTCCAGAGCTCCAGGGCTCCATAGCTCCATACCTCCAGAGCTCCATACCTCCAGAGCTCCATACCTCCAGAGCTCCATAGCTCCATAGCACCAGAGCTCCATAGCTCCATAGCACCAGAGCTCCATAGCACCAGAGCTCCATAGCACCAGAGCTCCATAGCTCCATAGCACCAGAGCTCCATAGCTCCATAGCACCAGAGCTCCATAGCTCCATAGCACCAGAGCTCCATACTTCCAGAGCTCCATAGCTCCATAGCTCCATAGCACCAGAGCTCCATAGCTCCATAGCACCAGAGCTCCATGGCTTCAGAGCTCCATAGCACCATAGCTCCATACCTCCAGAGCTCCAGGGCTCCATAGCTCCATACCTCCAGAGCTCCATACCTCCAGAGCTCCATACCTCCAGAGCTCCATAGCACCAGAGCTCCATAGCTCCATAGCACCAGAGCTCCATAGCACCAGAACTCCATAGCACCAGAGCTCCATAGCTCCATAGCACCAGAGCTCCATAGCTCCATAGCACCAGAGCTCCATACTTCCAGAGCTCCATAGCTCCATAGCTCCATAGCACCAGAGCTCCATAGCTCCATAGCACCAGAGCTCCATAGCTCCATAGCACCAGAGCTCCATACTTCCATAGCTCCATAGCTCCATACCTCCAGAGCTCCATAGCTCCATAGCTCCATACCTCCAGAGCTCCATAGCTCCAGAGCTCCATAGCTCCATAGCTCCATAGCACCAGAGCTCCATAGCTCCATAGCACCAGAGCTCCATACTTCCATAGCTCCAGGGCTCCATAGCTCCAGGGCTCCATACCTCCAGAGCTCCATAGCTCCATACTTCCAGAGCTCCATAGCTCCATACTTCCATAGCTCCATACTTCCATACCTCCATAGCTCCATACTTCCATAGCACCAGAGCTCCATACTTCCATTGCACCAGAGCTTCATACCTCCAGAGCTCCAGAGCTCCAGCCTGGGTGGCTGGTGGCTCCATAGCTCCATACTTCCATAGCTCTAAGTCAGAGAGTTGGCGAAAATTGCACTAAGTGCGAAAGCCCATTCATTTACAACGGCGTGTCCACAAGGCGGCGACATTTCCCCGTTACCGGTGGCTGCGCGGCGGGTGAGTGACAGAGCTTATCCGAGCGGCTGGAACTCTGCGCCGGCGTGGTCGAGCGTGAGGCCTCGGCCCTTTGGCTGCCTGGTACCTAAAACACTTCCATTGATCCAGCCACGGAGGGTGCTGGCTGGTGGCTCCATACCTCCATAGCTCCATAGCACCAGAGCTCCATAGCTCCATAGCACCAGAGCTCCATGGCTTCAGAGCTCCATAGCACCATAGCTCCATACCTCCAGAGCTCCAGGGCTCCATAGCTCCATACCTCCAGAGCTCCATACCTCCAGAGCTCCATACCTCCAGAGCTCCATAGCACCAGAGCTCCATGGCTTTAGAGCTCCATAGCACCATAGCTCCATACCTCCAGAGCTCCAGGGCTCCATAGCTCCATACCTCCAGAGCTCCATACCTCCAGAGCTCCATACCTCCAGAGCTCCATAGCACCAGAGCTCCATGGCTTCAGAGCTCCATAGCACCATAGCTCCATACCTCCAGAGCTCCAGGGCTCCATAGCTCCATACCTCCAGAGCTCCATACCTCCAGAGCTCCATAGCACCAGAGCTCCATGGCTTCAGAGCTCCATAGCACCATAGCTCCATACCTCCAGAGCTCCAGGGCTCCATAGCTCCATACCTCCAGAGCTCCATACCTCCAGAGCTCCATACCTCCAGAGCTCCAGAGCTCCATAGCACCAGAGCTCCATGGCTTCAGAGCTCCATAGCACCATAGCTCCATACCTCCAGAGCTCCAGGGCTCCATAGCTCCATACCTCCAGAGCTCCATACCTCCAGAGCTCCAGAGCTCCATAGCACCAGAGCTCCATGGCTTCAGAGCTCCATAGCACCATAGCTCCATACCTCCAGAGCTCCAGGGCTCCATAGCTCCATACCTCCAGAGCTCCATACCTCCAGAGCTCAAGAGCTCCATAGCACCAGAGGTCCATGGCTTCAGAGCTCCATAGCACCATAGCTCCATACCTCCAGAGCTCCAGGGCTCCAAAGCTCCATACCTCCAGAGCTCCATACCTCCAGAGCTCCATACCTCCAGAGCTCCATAGCTCCATAGCACCAGAGCTCCATAGCTCCATAGCACCAGAGCTCCATAGCACCAGAGCTCCATAGCACCAGAGCTCCATAGCTCCATAGCACCAGAGCTCCATAGCTCCATAGCACCAGAGCTCCATAGCTCCATAGCACCAGAGCTCCATACTTCCAGAGCTCCATAGCTCCATAGCACCAGAGCTCCATAGCTCCATAGCACCAGAGCTCCATAGCTCCATAGCACCAGAGCTCCATACTTCCATAGCTCCATAGCTCCATACCTCCAGAGCTCCATAGCTCCATAGCTCCATACCTCCAGAGCTCCATAGCTCCAGAGCTCCATAGCTCCATAGCACCAGAGCTCCATAGCTCCATAGCACCAGAGCTCCATACTTCCATAGCTCCAGGGCTCCATAGCTCCAGGGCTCCATAGCTCCATACCTCCAGAGCTCCATAGCTCCATACTTCCAGAGCTCCATAGCTCCATAGCACCAGAGCTCCATAGCTCCATAGCACCAGAGCTCCATAGCTCCATAGCACCAGAGCTCCATAGCTCCATAGCACCAGAGCTCCATAGCTCCATAGCTCCAGGGCTCCATAGCTCCATAGCTCCAGGGCTCCATAGCTCCATAGCTCCAGGGCTCCATAGCTCCATAGCTCCATACCTCCAGAGCTCCATACCTCCAGAGCTCCATACCTCCATAGCACCAGAGCTCCATAGCTCCAGGGCTCCAGGGCTCCATAGCTCCATACCTCCAGAGCTCCATAGCTCCATACTTCCAGAGCTCCATAGCTCCATAGCTCCATACTTCCATAGCTCCATAGCTCCATACTTCCATAGCACCTGAGCTCCATACCTCCAGAGCTCCATAGCTCCAGCCTGGGTGGCTGGTGGCTCCATAGCTCCATACTTCCATAGCTCTAAGTCAGAGAGTTGGCGAAAATTGCACTAAGTGCGAAAGCCCATTCATTTACAACGGCGTGTCCGCCAGGCGGCGACATTTCCCCGTTACCGGTGGCTGCGCGGCGGGTGAGTGACAGAGCTTATCCGAGCGGCTGGAACTCTGCGCCGGCGTGGTCGAGCGTGAGGCCTCGGCCCTTTGGCTGCCTGGTACCTAAAACACTTCCATTGATCCAGCCACGGAGGGTGCTGGCTGGTGGCTCCATACCTCCATAGCTCCATAGCACCAGAGCTCCATAGCTCCATAGCACCAGAGCTCCATGGCTTCAGAGCTCCATAGCACCATAGCTCCATACCTCCAGAGCTCCAGGGCTCCATAGCTCCATACCTCCAGAGCTCCATACCTCCAGAGCTCCATACCTCCAGAGCTCCATAGCACCAGAGCTCCATGGCTTCAGAGCTCCATAGCACCATAGCTCCATACCTCCAGAGCTCCAGGGCTCCATAGCTCCATACCTCCAGAGCTCCATACCTCCAGAGCTCCATACCTCCAGAGCTCCATAGCACCAGAGCTCCATGGCTTCAGAGCTCCATAGCACCATAGCTCCATACCTCCAGAGCTCCAGGGCTCCATAGCTCCATACCTCCAGAGCTCCATACCTCCAGAGCTCCATACCTCCAGAGCTCCAGAGCTCCATAGCACCAGAGCTCCATGGCTTTAGAGCTCCATAGCACCATAGCTCCATACCTCCAGAGCTCCAGGGCTCCATAGCTCCATACCTCCAGAGCTCCATACCTCCAGAGCTCCAGAGCTCCATAGCACCAGAGCTCCATGGCTTCAGAGCTCCATAGCACCATAGCTCCATACCTCCAGAGCTCCAGGGCTCCATAGCTCCATACCTCCAGAGCTCCATACCTCCAGAGCTCCATACCTCCAGAGCTCCATAGCTCCATAGCACCAGAGCTCCATAGCTCCATAGCACCAGAGCTCCATAGCACCAGAGCTCCATAGCACCAGAGCTCCATAGCTCCATAGCACCAGAGCTCCATAGCTCCATAGCACCAGAGCTCCATAGCTCCATAGCACCAGAGCTCCATACTTCCAGAGCTCCATAGCTCCATAGCTCCATAGCCCCAGAGCTCCATAGCTCCATAGCACCAGAGCTCCATGGCTTCAGAGCTCCATAGCACCATAGCTCCATACCTCCAGAGCTCCAGGGCTCCATAGCTCCATACCTCCAGAGCTCCATACCTCCAGAGCTCCATACCTCCAGAGCTCCATAGCACCAGAGCTACATAGCTCCATAGCACCAGAGCTCCATAGCACCAGAGCTCCATAGCACCAGAGCTCCATAGCTCCATAGCACCAGAGCTCCATAGCTCCATAGCACCAGAGCTCCATACTTCCATAGCTCCATAGCTCCATAGCTCCATAGCACCAGAGCTCCATAGCTCCATAGCACCAGAGCTCCATAGCTCCATAGCACCAGAGCTCCATACTTCCATAGCTCCATAGCTCCATACCTCCAGAGCTCCATAGCTCCATAGCTCCATACCTCCAGAGCTCCATAGCTCCAGAGCTCCATAGCTCCATAGCTCCATAGCACCAGAGCTCCATAGCTCCATAGCACCAGAGCTCCATACTTCCATAGCTCCAGGGCTCCATAGCTCCAGGGCTCCATACCTCCAGAGCTCCATAGCTCCATACTTCCAGAGCTCCATAGCTCCATACTTCCATAGCTCCATACTTCCATACCTCCATAGCTCCATACTTCCATAGCACCAGAGCTCCATACTTCCATAGCACCAGAGCTCCATACCTCCAGAGCTCCAGAGCTCCAGCCTGGGTGGCTGGTGGCTCCATAGCTCCATACTTCCATAGCTCTAAGTCAGAGAGTTGGCGAAAATTGCACTAAGTGCGAAAGCCCATTCATTTACAACGGCGTGTCCACAAGGCGGCGACATTTCCCCGTTACCGGTGGCTGCGCGGCGGGTGAGTGACAGAGCTTATCCGAGCGGCTGGAACTCTGCGCCGGCGTGGTCGAGCGTGAGGCCTCGGCCCTTTGGCTGCCTGGTACCTAAAACACTTCCATTGATCCAGCCACGGAGGGTGCTGGCTGGTGGCTCCATACCTCCATAGCTCCATAGCACCAGAGCTCCATAGCTCCATAGCACCAGAGCTCCATGGCTTCAGAGCTCCATAGCACCATAGCTCCATACCTCCAGAGCTCCAGGGCTCCATAGCTCCATACCTCCAGAGCTCCATACCTCCAGAGCTCCATACCTCCAGAGCTCCATAGCACCAGAGCTCCATGGCTTCAGAGCTCCATAGCACCATAGCTCCATACCTCCAGAGCTCCAGGGCTCCATAGCTCCATACCTCCAGAGCTCCATACCTCCAGAGCTCCATACCTCCAGAGCTCCATAGCACCAGAGCTCCATGGCTTCAGAGCTCCATAGCACCATAGCTCCATACCTCCAGAGCTCCAGGGCTCCATAGCTCCATACCTCCAGAGCTCCATACCTCCAGAGCTCCATACCTCCAGAGCTCCATAGCACCAGAGCTCCATGGCTTCAGAGCTCCATAGCACCATAGCTCCATACCTCCAGAGCTCCAGGGCTCCATAGCTCCATACCTCCAGAGCTCCATACCTCCAGAGCATACCTCCAGAGCTCCAGAGCTCCATAGCACCAGAGCTCCATGGCTTCAGAGCTCCATAGCACCATAGCTCCATACCTCCAGAGCTCCAGGGCTCCATAGCTCCATACCTCCAGAGCTCCATACCTCCAGAGCTCCAGAGCTCCATAGCACCAGAGCTCCATGGCTTCAGAGCTCCATAGCACCATAGCTCCATACCTCCAGAGCTCCAGGGCTCCATAGCTCCATACCTCCAGAGCTCCATACCTCCAGAGCTCCAGAGCTCCATAGCACCAGAGCTCCATGGCTTCAGAGCTCCATAGCACCATAGCTCCATACCTCCAGAGCTCCAGGGCTCCAAAGCTCCATACCTCCAGAGCTCCATACCTCCAGAGCTCCATACCTCCAGAGCTCCATAGCTCCATAGCACCAGAGCTCCATAGCTCCATAGCACCAGAGCTCCATAGCACCAGAGCTCCATAGCACCAGAGCTCCATAGCTCCATAGCACCAGAGCTCCATAGCTCCATAGCACCAGAGCTCCATAGCTCCATAGCACCAGAGCTCCATACTTCCAGAGCTCCATAGCTCCATAGCTCCATAGCACCAGAGCTCCATAGCTCCATAGCACCAGAGCTCCATAGCTCCATAGCACCAGAGCTCCATACTTCCATAGCTCCATAGCTCCATACCTCCAGAGCTCCATAGCTCCATAGCTCCATACCTCCAGAGCTCCATAGCTCCAGAGCTCCATAGCTCCATAGCACCAGAGCTCCATAGCTCCATAGCACCAGAGCTCCATACTTCCATAGCTCCAGGGCTCCATAGCTCCAGGGCTCCATAGCTCCATACCTCCAGAGCTCCATAGCTCCATACTTCCAGAGCTCCATAGCTCCATAGCACCAGAGCTCCATAGCTCCATAGCACCAGAGCTCCATAGCTCCATAGCACCAGAGCTCCATAGCTCCATAGCACCAGAGCTCCATAGCTCCATAGCTCCAGGGCTCCATAGCTCCATAGCTCCAGGGCTCCATAGCTCCATAGCTCCAGGGCTCCATAGCTCCATAGCTCCATACCTCCAGAGCTCCATACCTCCAGAGCTCCATACCTCCATAGCACCAGAGCTCCATAGCTCCAGGGCTCCAGGGCTCCATAGCTCCATACCTCCAGAGCTCCATAGCTCCATACTTCCAGAGCTCCATAGCTCCATAGCTCCATACTTCCATAGCTCCATAGCTCCATACTTCCATAGCACCTGAGCTCCATACCTCCAGAGCTCCATAGCTCCAGCCTGGGTGGCTGGTGGCTCCATAGCTCCATACTTCCATAGCTCTAAGTCAGAGAGTTGGCGAAAATTGCACTAAGTGCGAAAGCCCATTCATTTACAACGGCGTGTCCGCCAGGCGGCGACATTTCCCCGTTACCGGTGGCTGCGCGGCGGGTGAGTGACAGAGCTTATCCGAGCGGCTGGAACTCTGCGCCGGCGTGGTCGAGCGTGAGGCCTCGGCCCTTTGGCTGCCTGGTACCTAAAACACTTCCATTGATCCAGCCACGGAGGGTGCTGGCTGGTGGCTCCATACCTCCATAGCTCCATAGCACCAGAGCTCCATAGCTCCATAGCACCAGAGCTCCATGGCTTCAGAGCTCCATAGCACCATAGCTCCATACCTCCAGAGCTCCAGGGCTCCATAGCTCCATACCTCCAGAGCTCCATACCTCCAGAGCTCCATACCTCCAGAGCTCCATAGCACCAGAGCTCCATGGCTTCAGAGCTCCATAGCACCATAGCTCCATACCTCCAGAGCTCCAGGGCTCCATAGCTCCATACCTCCAGAGCTCCATACCTCCAGAGCTCCATACCTCCAGAGCTCCATAGCACCAGAGCTCCATGGCTTCAGAGCTCCATAGCACCATAGCTCCATACCTCCAGAGCTCCAGGGCTCCATAGCTCCATACCTCCAGAGCTCCATACCTCCAGAGCTCCATACCTCCAGAGCTCCAGAGCTCCATAGCACCAGAGCTCCATGGCTTCAGAGCTCCATAGCACCATAGCTCCATACCTCCAGAGCTCCAGGGCTCAATACCTCCAGAGCTCCATACCTCCAGAGCTCCAGAGCTCACTAGCACCAGAGCTCCGTGGCTTCAGAGCTCCATAGCACCATAGCTCCATACCTCCAGAGCTCCAGGGCTCCATAGCTCCATACCTCCAGAGCTCCATACCTCCAGAGCTCCATACCTCCAGAGCTCCATAGCTCCATAGCACCAGAGCTCCATAGCTCCATAGCACCAGAGCTCCATAGCACCAGAGCTCCATAGCACCAGAGCTCCATAGCTCCATAGCACCAGAGCTCCATAGCTCCATAGCACCAGAGCTCCATAGCTCCATAGCACCAGAGCTCCATACTTCCAGAGCTCCATAGCTCCATAGCTCCATAGCACCAGAGCTCCATAGCTCCATAGCACCAGAGCTCCATGGCTTCAGAGCTCCATAGCACCATAGCTCCATACCTCCAGAGCTCCAGGGCTCCATAGCTCCATACCTCCAGAGCTCCATACCTCCAGAGCTCCATACCTCCAGAGCTCCATAGCACCAGAGCTCCATAGCTCCATAGCACCAGAGCTCCATAGCACCAGAGCTCCATAGCACCAGAGCTCCATAGCTCCATAGCACCAGAGCTCCATAGCTCCATAGCACCAGAGCTCCATACTTCCAGAGCTCCATAGCTCCATAGCTCCATAGCACCAGAGCTCCATAGCTCCATAGCACCAGAGCTCCATAGCTCCATAGCACCAGAGCTCCATACTTCCATAGCTCCATAGCTCCATACCTCCAGAGCTCCATAGCTCCATAGCTCCATACCTCCAGAGCTCCATAGCTCCAGAGCTCCATAGCTCCATAGCTCCATAGCACCAGAGCTCCATAGCTCCATAGCACCAGAGCTCCATACTTCCATAGCTCCAGGGCTCCATAGCTCCAGGGCTCCATACCTCCAGAGCTCCATAGCTCCATACTTCCAGAGCTCCATAGCTCCATACTTCCATAGCTCCATACTTCCATACCTCCATAGCTCCATACTTCCATAGCACCAGAGCTCCATACTTCCATAGCACCAGAGCTCCATACCTCCAGAGCTCCAGAGCTCCAGCCTGGGTGGCTGGTGGCTCCATAGCTCCATACTTCCATAGCTCTAAGTCAGAGAGTTGGCGAAAATTGCACTAAGTGCGAAAGCCCATTCATTTACAACGGCGTGTCCACAAGGCGGCGACATTTCCCCGTTACCGGTGGCTGCGCGGCGGGTGAGTGACAGAGCTTATCCGAGCGGCTGGAACTCTGCGCCGGCGTGGTCGAGCGTGAGGCCTCGGCCCTTTGGCTGCCTGGTACCTAAAACACTTCCATTGATCCAGCCACGGAGGGTGCTGGCTGGTGGCTCCATACCTCCATAGCTCCATAGCACCAGAGCTCCATAGCTCCATAGCACCAGAGCTCCATGGCTTCAGAGCTCCATAGCACCATAGCTCCATACCTCCAGAGCTCCAGGGCTCCATAGCTCCATACCTCCAGAGCTCCATACCTCCAGAGCTCCATACCTCCAGAGCTCCATAGCACCAGAGCTCCATGGCTTCAGAGCTCCATAGCACCATAGCTCCATACCTCCAGAGCTCCAGGGCTCCATAGCTCCATACCTCCAGAGCTCCATACCTCCAGAGCTCCATACCTCCAGAGCTCCAGAGCTCCATAGCACCAGAGCTCCATGGCTTCAGAGCTCCATAGCACCATAGCTCCATACCTCCAGAGCTCCAGGGCTCCATAGCTCCATACCTCCAGAGCTCCATACCTCCAGAGCTCCAGAGCTCCATAGCACCAGAGCTCCATGGCTTCAGAGCTCCATAGCACCATAGCTCCATACCTCCAGAGCTCCAGGGCTCCATAGCTCCATACCTCCAGAGCTCCATACCTCCAGAGCTCCAGAGCTCCATAGCACCAGAGCTCCATGGCTTCAGAGCTCCATAGCACCATAGCTCCATACCTCGAGAGCTCCAGGGCTCCAAAGCTCCATACCTCCAGAGCTCCATACCTCCAGAGCTCCATACCTCCAGAGCTCCATAGCTCCATAGCACCAGAGCTCCATAGCTCCATAGCACCAGAGCTCCATAGCACCAGAGCTCCATAGCACCAGAGCTCCATAGCTCCATAGCACCAGAGCTCCATAGCTCCATAGCACCAGAGCTCCATAGCTCCATAGCACCAGAGCTCCATACTTCCAGAGCTCCATAGCTCCATAGCTCCATAGCACCAGAGCTCCATAGCTCCATAGCACCAGAGCTCCATAGCTCCATAGCACCAGAGCTCCATACTTCCATAGCTCCATAGCTCCATACCTCCAGAGCTCCATAGCTCCATAGCTCCATACCTCCAGAGCTCCATAGCTCCAGAGCTCCATAGCTCCATAGCACCAGAGCTCCATAGCTCCATAGCACCAGAGCTCCATACTTCCATAGCTCCAGGGCTCCATAGCTCCAGGGCTCCATAGCTCCATACCTCCAGAGCTCCATAGCTCCATACTTCCAGAGCTCCATAGCTCCATAGCACCAGAGCTCCATAGCTCCATAGCACCAGAGCTCCATAGCTCCATAGCACCAGAGCTCCATAGCTCCATAGCACCAGAGCTCCATAGCTCCATAGCTCCAGGGCTCCATAGCTCCATAGCTCCAGGGCTCCATAGCTCCATAGCTCCAGGGCTCCATAGCTCCATAGCTCCATACCTCCAGAGCTCCATACCTCCAGAGCTCCATACCTCCATAGCACCAGAGCTCCATAGCTCCAGGGCTCCAGGGCTCCATAGCTCCATACCTCCAGAGCTCCATAGCTCCATACTTCCAGAGCTCCATAGCTCCATAGCTCCATACTTCCATAGCTCCATAGCTCCATACTTCCATAGCACCTGAGCTCCATACCTCCAGAGCTCCATAGCTCCAGCCTGGGTGGCTGGTGGCTCCATAGCTCCATACTTCCATAGCTCTAAGTCAGAGAGTTGGCGAAAATTGCACTAAGTGCGAAAGCCCATTCATTTACAACGGCGTGTCCGCCAGGCGGCGACATTTCCCCGTTACCGGTGGCTGCGCGGCGGGTGAGTGACAGAGCTTATCCGAGCGGCTGGAACTCTGCGCCGGCGTGGTCGAGCGTGAGGCCTCGGCCCTTTGGCTGCCTGGTACCTAAAACACTTCCATTGATCCAGCCACGGAGGGTGCTGGCTGGTGGCTCCATACCTCCATAGCTCCATAGCACCAGAGCTCCATAGCTCCATAGCACCAGAGCTCCATGGCTTCAGAGCTCCATAGCACCATAGCTCCATACCTCCAGAGCTCCAGGGCTCCATAGCTCCATACCTCCAGAGCTCCATACCTCCAGAGCTCCATACCTCCAGAGCTCCATAGCACCAGAGCTCCATGGCTTCAGAGCTCCATAGCACCATAGCTCCATACCTCCAGAGCTCCAGGGCTCCATAGCTCCATACCTCCAGAGCTCCATACCTCCAGAGCTCCATACCTCCAGAGCTCCATAGCACCAGAGCTCCATGGCTTCAGAGCTCCATAGCACCATAGCTCCATACCTCCAGAGCTCCAGGGCTCCATAGCTCCATACCTCCAGAGCTCCATACCTCCAGAGCTCCATACCTCCAGAGCTCCAGAGCTCCATAGCACCAGAGCTCCATGGCTTCAGAGCTCCATAGCACCATAGCTCCATACCTCCAGAGCTCCAGGGCTCAATACCTCCAGAGCTCCATACCTCCAGAGCTCCAGAGCTCACTAGCACCAGAGCTCCGTGGCTTCAGAGCTCCATAGCACCATAGCTCCATACCTCCAGAGCTCCAGGGCTCCATAGCTCCATACCTCCAGAGCTCCATACCTCCAGAGCTCCATACCTCCAGAGCTCCATAGCTCCATAGCACCAGAGCTCCATAGCTCCATAGCACCAGAGCTCCATAGCACCAGAGCTCCATAGCACCAGAGCTCCATAGCTCCATAGCACCAGAGCTCCATAGCTCCATAGCACCAGAGCTCCATAGCTCCATAGCACCAGAGCTCCATACTTCCAGAGCTCCATAGCTCCATAGCTCCATAGCACCAGAGCTCCATAGCTCCATAGCACCAGAGCTCCATGGCTTCAGAGCTCCATAGCACCATAGCTCCATACCTCCAGAGCTCCAGGGCTCCATAGCTCCATACCTCCAGAGCTCCATACCTCCAGAGCTCCATACCTCCAGAGCTCCATAGCACCAGAGCTCCATAGCTCCATAGCACCAGAGCTCCATAGCACCAGAGCTCCATAGCACCAGAGCTCCATAGCTCCATAGCACCAGAGCTCCATAGCTCCATAGCACCAGAGCTCCATACTTCCAGAGCTCCATAGCTCCATAGCTCCATAGCACCAGAGCTCCATAGCTCCATAGCACCAGAGCTCCATAGCTCCATAGCACCAGAGCTCCATACTTCCATAGCTCCATAGCTCCATACCTCCAGAGCTCCATAGCTCCATAGCTCCATACCTCCAGAGCTCCATAGCTCCAGAGCTCCATAGCTCCATAGCTCCATAGCACCAGAGCTCCATAGCTCCATAGCACCAGAGCTCCATACTTCCATAGCTCCAGGGCTCCATAGCTCCAGGGCTCCATACCTCCAGAGCTCCATAGCTCCATACTTCCAGAGCTCCATAGCTCCATACTTCCATAGCTCCATACTTCCATACCTCCATAGCTCCATACTTCCATAGCACCAGAGCTCCATACTTCCATAGCACCAGAGCTCCATACCTCCAGAGCTCCAGAGCTCCAGCCTGGGTGGCTGGTGGCTCCATAGCTCCATACTTCCATAGCTCTAAGTCAGAGAGTTGGCGAAAATTGCACTAAGTGCGAAAGCCCATTCATTTACAACGGCGTGTCCACAAGGCGGCGACATTTCCCCGTTACCGGTGGCTGCGCGGCGGGTGAGTGACAGAGCTTATCCGAGCGGCTGGAACTCTGCGCCGGCGTGGTCGAGCGTGAGGCCTCGGCCCTTTGGCTGCCTGGTACCTAAAACACTTCCATTGATCCAGCCACGGAGGGTGCTGGCTGGTGGCTCCATACCTCCATAGCTCCATAGCACCAGAGCTCCATAGCTCCATAGCACCAGAGCTCCATGGCTTCAGAGCTCCATAGCACCATAGCTCCATACCTCCAGAGCTCCAGGGCTCCATAGCTCCATACCTCCAGAGCTCCATACCTCCAGAGCTCCATAGCACCAGAGCTCCATGGCTTCAGAGCTCCATAGCACCATAGCTCCATACCTCCAGAGCTCCAGGGCTCCATAGCTCCATACCTCCAGAGCTCCATACCTCCAGAGCTCCATACCTCCAGAGCTCCAGAGCTCCATAGCACCAGAGCTCCATGGCTTCAGAGCTCCATAGCACCATAGCTCCATACCTCCAGAGCTCCAGGGCTCCATAGCTCCATACCTCCAGAGCTCCATACCTCCAGAGCTCCAGAGCTCCATAGCACCAGAGCTCCATGGCTTCAGAGCTCCATAGCACCATAGCTCCATACCTCCAGAGCTCCAGGGCTCCATAGCTCCATACCTCCAGAGCTCCATACCTCCAGAGCTCCAGAGCTCCATAGCACCAGAGCTCCATGGCTTCAGAGCTCCATAGCACCATAGCTCCATACCTCCAGAGCTCCAGGGCTCCAAAGCTCCATACCTCCAGAGCTCCATACCTCCAGAGCTCCATACCTCCAGAGCTCCATAGCTCCATAGCACCAGAGCTCCATAGCTCCATAGCACCAGAGCTCCATAGCACCAGAGCTCCATAGCACCAGAGCTCCATAGCTCCATAGCACCAGAGCTCCATAGCTCCATAGCACCAGAGCTCCATAGCTCCATAGCACCAGAGCTCCATACTTCCAGAGCTCCATAGCTCCATAGCTCCATAGCACCAGAGCTCCATAGCTCCATAGCACCAGAGCTCCATAGCTCCATAGCACCAGAGCTCCATACTTCCATAGCTCCATAGCTCCATACCTCCAGAGCTCCATAGCTCCATAGCTCCATACCTCCAGAGCTCCATAGCTCCAGAGCTCCATAGCTCCATAGCACCAGAGCTCCATAGCTCCATAGCACCAGAGCTCCATACTTCCATAGCTCCAGGGCTCCATAGCTCCAGGGCTCCATAGCTCCATACCTCCAGAGCTCCATAGCTCCATACTTCCAGAGCTCCATAGCTCCATAGCACCAGAGCTCCATAGCTCCATAGCACCAGAGCTCCATAGCTCCATAGCACCAGAGCTCCATAGCTCCATAGCACCAGAGCTCCATAGCTCCATAGCTCCAGGGCTCCATAGCTCCATAGCTCCAGGGCTCCATAGCTCCATAGCTCCAGGGCTCCATAGCTCCATAGCTCCATACCTCCAGAGCTCCATACCTCCAGAGCTCCATACCTCCATAGCACCAGAGCTCCATAGCTCCAGGGCTCCAGGGCTCCATAGCTCCATACCTCCAGAGCTCCATAGCTCCATACTTCCAGAGCTCCATAGCTCCATAGCTCCATACTTCCATAGCTCCATAGCTCCATACTTCCATAGCACCTGAGCTCCATACCTCCAGAGCTCCATAGCTCCAGCCTGGGTGGCTGGTGGCTCCATAGCTCCATACTTCCATAGCTCTAAGTCAGAGAGTTGGCGAAAATTGCACTAAGTGCGAAAGCCCATTCATTTACAACGGCGTGTCCGCCAGGCGGCGACATTTCCCCGTTACCGGTGGCTGCGCGGCGGGTGAGTGACAGAGCTTATCCGAGCGGCTGGAACTCTGCGCCGGCGTGGTCGAGCGTGAGGCCTCGGACCTTTGGCTGCCTGGTACCTAAAACACTTCCATTGATCCAGCCACGGAGGGTGCTGGCTGGTGGCTCCATACCTCCATAGCTCCATAGCACCAGAGCTCCATAGCTCCATAGCACCAGAGCTCCATGGCTTCAGAGCTCCATAGCACCATAGCTCCATACCTCCAGAGCTCCAGGGCTCCATAGCTCCATACCTCCAGAGCTCCATACCTCCAGAGCTCCATACCTCCAGAGCTCCATAGCACCAGAGCTCCATGGCTTCAGAGCTCCATAGCACCATAGCTCCATACCTCCAGAGCTCCAGGGCTCCATAGCTCCATACCTCCAGAGCTCCATACCTCCAGAGCTCCATACCTCCAGAGCTCCATAGCACCAGAGCTCCATGGCTTCAGAGCTCCATAGCACCATAGCTCCATACCTCCAGAGCTCCAGGGCTCCATAGCTCCATACCTCCAGAGCTCCATACCTCCAGAGCTCCATACCTCCAGAGCTCCAGAGCTCCATAGCACCAGAGCTCCATGGCTTCAGAGCTCCATAGCTCCATACCTCCAGAGCTCCAGGGCTCCATAGCTCCATACCTCCAGAGCTCCATACCTCCAGAGCTCCAGAGCTCCATAGCACCAGAGCTCCATGGCTTCAGAGCTCCATAGCACCATAGCTCCATACCTCCAGAGCTCCAGGGCTCCATAGCTCCATACCTCCAGAGCTCCATACCTCCAGAGCTCCATACCTCCAGAGCTCCATAGCTCCATAGCACCAGAGCTCCATAGCTCCATAGCACCAGAGCTCCATAGCACCAGAGCTCCATAGCACCAGAGCTCCATAGCTCCATAGCACCAGAGCTCCATAGCTCCATAGCACCAGAGCTCCATAGCTCCATAGCACCAGAGCTCCATACTTCCAGAGCTCCATAGCTCCATAGCTCCATAGCACCAGAGCTCCATAGCTCCATAGCACCAGAGCTCCATAGCTCCATAGCACCAGAGCTCCATACTTCCATAGCTCCATAGCTCCATACCTCCAGAGCTCCATAGCTCCATAGCTCCATACCTCCAGAGCTCCATAGCTCCAGAGCTCCATAGCTCCATAGCTCCATAGCACCAGAGCTCCATAGCTCCATAGCACCAGAGCTCCATACTTCCATAGCTCCAGGGCTCCATAGCTCCAGGGCTCCATACCTCCAGAGCTCCATAGCTCCATACTTCCATAGCTCCATAGTTCCATACTTCCATAGCTCCATACTTCCATACCTCCATAGCTCCATACTTCCATAGCACCAGAGCTCCATACTTCCATAGCACCAGAGCTCCATACCTCCAGAGCTCCAGAGCTCCAGCCTGGGTGGCTGGTGGCTCCATAGCTCCATACTTCCATAGCTCTAAGTCAGAGAGTTGGCGAAAATTGCACTAAGTGCGAAAGCCCATTCATTTACAACGGCGTGTCCGCCAGGCGGCGACATTTCCCCGTTACCGGTGGCTGCGCGGCGGGTGAGTGACAGAGCTTATCCGAGCGGCTGGAACTCTGCGCCGGCGTGGTCGAGCGTGAGGCCTCGGCCCTTTGGCTGCCTGGTACCTAAAACACTTCCATTGATCCAGCCACGGAGGGTGCTGGCTGGTGGCTCCATACCTCCATAGCTCCATAGCACCAGAGCTCCATAGCTCCATAGCACCAGAGCTCCATGGCTTCAGAGCTCCATAGCACCATAGCTCCATACCTCCAGAGCTCCAGGGCTCCATAGCTCCATACCTCCAGAGCTCCATACCTCCAGAGCTCCATACCTCCAGAGCTCCATAGCACCAGAGCTCCATGGCTTCAGAGCTCCATAGCACCATAGCTCCATACCTCCAGAGCTCCAGGGCTCCATAGCTCCATACCTCCAGAGCTCCATACCTCCAGAGCTCCATACCTCCAGAGCTCCATAGCACCAGAGCTCCATGGCTTCAGAGCTCCATAGCACCATAGCTCCATACCTCCAGAGCTCCAGGGCTCCATAGCTCCATACCTCCAGAGCTCCATACCTCCAGAGCTCCAGAGCTCCATAGCACCAGAGCTCCATGGCTTCAGAGCTCCATAGCACCATAGCTCCATACCTCCAGAGCTCCAGGGCTCCATAGCTCCATACCTCCAGAGCTCCATACCTCCAGAGCTCCATACCTCCAGAGCTCCATAGCTCCATAGCACCAGAGCTCCATAGCTCCATAGCACCAGAGCTCCATAGCACCAGAGCTCCATAGCACCAGAGCTCCATAGCTCCATAGCACCAGAGCTCCATAGCTCCATAGCACCAGAGCTCCATAGCTCCATAGCACCAGAGCTCCATACTTCCAGAGCTCCATAGCTCCATAGCTCCATAGCACCAGAGCTCCATAGCTCCATAGCACCAGAGCTCCATGGCTTCAGAGCTCCATAGCACCATAGCTCCATACCTCCAGAGCTCCAGGGCTCCATAGCTCCATACCTCCAGAGCTCCATACCTCCAGAGCTCCATACCTCCAGAGCTCCATAGCACCAGAGCTCCATAGCTCCATAGCACCAGAGCTCCATAGCACCAGAGCTCCATAGCACCAGAGCTCCATAGCTCCATAGCACCAGAGCTCCATAGCTCCATAGCACCAGAGCTCCATACTTCCAGAGCTCCATAGCTCCATAGCTCCATAGCACCAGAGCTCCATAGCTCCATAGCACCAGAGCTCCATAGCTCCATAGCACCAGAGCTCCATACTTCCATAGCTCCATAGCTCCATACCTCCAGAGCTCCATAGCTCCATAGCTCCATACCTCCAGAGCTCCATAGCTCCAGAGCTCCATAGCTCCATAGCTCCATAGCACCAGAGCTCCATAGCTCCATAGCACCAGAGCTCCATACTTCCATAGCTCCAGGGCTCCATAGCTCCAGGGCTCCATACCTCCAGAGCTCCATAGCTCCATACTTCCAGAGCTCCATAGCTCCATACTTCCATAGCTCCATACTTCCATACCTCCATAGCTCCATACTTCCATAGCACCAGAGCTCCATACTTCCATAGCACCAGAGCTCCATACCTCCAGAGCTCCAGAGCTCCAGCCTGGGTGGCTGGTGGCTCCATAGCTCCATACTTCCATAGCTCTAAGTCAGAGAGTTGGCAAAAATTGCACTAAGTGCGAAAGCCCATTCATTTACAACGGCGTGTCCACAAGGCGGCGACATTTCCCCGTTACCGGTGGCTGCGCGGCGGGTGAGTGACAAAGCTTATCCGAGCGGCTGGAACTCTGCGCCGGCGTGGTCGAGCGTGAGGCCTCGGCCCTTTGGCTGCCTGGTACCTAAAACACTTCCATTGATCCAGCCACGGAGGGTGCTGGCTGGTGGCTCCATACCTCCATAGCTCCATAGCACCAGAGCTCCATAGCTCCATAGCACCAGAGCTCCATGGCTTCAGAGCTCCATAGCACCATAGCTCCATACCTCCAGAGCTCCAGGGCTCCATAGCTCCATACCTCCAGAGCTCCATACCTCCAGAGCTCCATACCTCCAGAGCTCCATAGCACCAGAGCTCCATGGCTTCAGAGCTCCATAGCACCATAGCTCCATACCTCCAGAGCTCCAGGGCTCCATAGCTCCATACCTCCAGAGCTCCATACCTCCAGAGCTCCATACCTCCAGAGCTCCAGAGCTCCATAGCACCAGAGCTCCATGGCTTCAGAGCTCCATAGCACCATAGCTCCATACCTCCAGAGCTCCAGGGCTCCATAGCTCCATACCTCCAGAGCTCCATACCTCCAGAGCTCCAGAGCTCCATAGCACCAGAGCTCCATGGCTTCAGAGCTCCATAGCACCATAGCTCCATACCTCCAGAGCTCCAGGGCTCCATAGCTCCATACCTCCAGAGCTCCATACCTCCAGAGCTCCAGAGCTCCATAGCACCAGAGCTCCATGGCTTCAGAGCTCCATAGCACCATAGCTCCATACCTCCAGAGCTCCAGGGCTCCAAAGCTCCATACCTCCAGAGCTCCATACCTCCAGAGCTCCATACCTCCAGAGCTCCATAGCTCCATAGCACCAGAGCTCCATAGCTCCATAGCACCAGAGCTCCATAGCACCAGAGCTCCATAGCACCAGAGCTCCATAGCTCCATAGCACCAGAGCTCCATAGCTCCATAGCACCAGAGCTCCATAGCTCCATAGCACCAGAGCTCCATACTTCCAGAGCTCCATAGCTCCATAGCTCCATAGCACCAGAGCTCCATAGCTCCATAGCACCAGAGCTCCATAGCTCCATAGCACCAGAGCTCCATACTTCCATAGCTCCATAGCTCCATACCTCCAGAGCTCCATAGCTCCATAGCTCCATACCTCCAGAGCTCCATAGCTCCAGAGCTCCATAGCTCCATAGCACCAGAGCTCCATAGCTCCATAGCACCAGAGCTCCATACTTCCATAGCTCCAGGGCTCCATAGCTCCAGGGCTCCATAGCTCCATACCTCCAGAGCTCCATAGCTCCATACTTCCAGAGCTCCATAGCTCCATAGCACCAGAGCTCCATAGCTCCATAGCACCAGAGCTCCATAGCTCCATAGCACCAGAGCTCCATAGCTCCATAGCACCAGAGCTCCATAGCTCCATAGCTCCAGGGCTCCATAGCTCCATAGCTCCAGGGCTCCATAGCTCCATAGCTCCAGGGCTCCATAGCTCCATAGCTCCATACCTCCAGAGCTCCATACCTCCAGAGCTCCATACCTCCATAGCACCAGAGCTCCATAGCTCCAGGGCTCCAGGGCTCCATAGCTCCATACCTCCAGAGCTCCATAGCTCCATACTTCCAGAGCTCCATAGCTCCATAGCTCCATACTTCCATAGCTCCATAGCTCCATACTTCCATAGCACCTGAGCTCCATACCTCCAGAGCTCCATAGCTCCAGCCTGGGTGGCTGGTGGCTCCATAGCTCCATACTTCCATAGCTCTAAGTCAGAGAGTTGGCGAAAATTGCACTAAGTGCGAAAGCCCATTCATTTACAACGGCGTGTCCGCCAGGCGGCGACATTTCCCCGTTACCGGTGGCTGCGCGGCGGGTGAGTGACAGAGCTTATCCGAGCGGCTGGAACTCTGCGCCGGCGTGGTCGAGCGTGAGGCCTCGGCCCTTTGGCTGCCTGGTACCTAAAACACTTCCATTGATCCAGCCACGGAGGGTGCTGGCTGGTGGCTCCATACCTCCATAGCTCCATAGCACCAGAGCTCCATAGCTCCATAGCACCAGAGCTCCATGGCTTCAGAGCTCCATAGCACCATAGCTCCATACCTCCAGAGCTCCAGGGCTCCATAGCTCCATACCTCCAGAGCTCCATACCTCCAGAGCTCCATACCTCCAGAGCTCCATAGCACCAGAGCTCCATGGCTTCAGAGCTCCATAGCACCATAGCTCCATACCTCCAGAGCTCCAGGGCTCCATAGCTCCATACCTCCAGAGCTCCATACCTCCAGAGCTCCATACCTCCAGAGCTCCATAGCACCAGAGCTCCATGGCTTCAGAGCTCCATAGCACCATAGCTCCATACCTCCAGAGCTCCAGGGCTCCATAGCTCCATACCTCCAGAGCTCCATACCTCCAGAGCTCCATACCTCCAGAGCTCCAGAGCTCCATAGCACCAGAGCTCCATGGCTTCAGAGCTCCATAGCACCATAGCTCCATACCTCCAGAGCTCCAGGGCTCAATACCTCCAGAGCTCCATACCTCCAGAGCTCCAGAGCTCACTAGCACCAGAGCTCCGTGGCTTCAGAGCTCCATAGCACCATAGCTCCATACCTCCAGAGCTCCAGGGCTCCATAGCTCCATACCTCCAGAGCTCCATACCTCCAGAGCTCCATACCTCCAGAGCTCCATAGCTCCATAGCACCAGAGCTCCATAGCTCCATAGCACCAGAGCTCCATAGCACCAGAGCTCCATAGCACCAGAGCTCCATAGCTCCATAGCACCAGAGCTCCATAGCTCCATAGCACCAGAGCTCCATAGCTCCATAGCACCAGAGCTCCATACTTCCAGAGCTCCATAGCTCCATAGCTCCATAGCACCAGAGCTCCATAGCTCCATAGCACCAGAGCTCCATGGCTTCAGAGCTCCATAGCACCATAGCTCCATACCTCCAGAGCTCCAGGGCTCCATAGCTCCATACCTCCAGAGCTCCATACCTCCAGAGCTCCATACCTCCAGAGCTCCATAGCACCAGAGCTCCATAGCTCCATAGCACCAGAGCTCCATAGCACCAGAGCTCCATAGCACCAGAGCTCCATAGCTCCATAGCACCAGAGCTCCATAGCTCCATAGCACCAGAGCTCCATACTTCCAGAGCTCCATAGCTCCATAGCTCCATAGCACCAGAGCTCCATAGCTCCATAGCACCAGAGCTCCATAGCTCCATAGCACCAGAGCTCCATACTTCCATAGCTCCATAGCTCCATACCTCCAGAGCTCCATAGCTCCATAGCTCCATACCTCCAGAGCTCCATAGCTCCAGAGCTCCATAGCTCCATAGCTCCATAGCACCAGAGCTCCATAGCTCCATAGCACCAGAGCTCCATACTTCCATAGCTCCAGGGCTCCATAGCTCCAGGGCTCCATACCTCCAGAGCTCCATAGCTCCATACTTCCAGAGCTCCATAGCTCCATACTTCCATAGCTCCATACTTCCATACCTCCATAGCTCCATACTTCCATAGCACCAGAGCTCCATACTTCCATAGCACCAGAGCTCCATACCTCCAGAGCTCCAGAGCTCCAGCCTGGGTGGCTGGTGGCTCCATAGCTCCATACTTCCATAGCTCTAAGTCAGAGAGTTGGCGAAAATTGCACTAAGTGCGAAAGCCCATTCATTTACAACGGCGTGTCCACAAGGCGGCGACATTTCCCCGTTACCGGTGGCTGCGCGGCGGGTGAGTGACAGAGCTTATCCGAGCGGCTGGAACTCTGCGCCGGCGTGGTCGAGCGTGAGGCCTCGGCCCTTTGGCTGCCTGGTACCTAAAACACTTCCATTGATCCAGCCACGGAGGGTGCTGGCTGGTGGCTCCATACCTCCATAGCTCCATAGCACCAGAGCTCCATAGCTCCATAGCACCAGAGCTCCATGGCTTCAGAGCTCCATAGCACCATAGCTCCATACCTCCAGAGCTCCAGGGCTCCATAGCTCCATACCTCCAGAGCTCCATACCTCCAGAGCTCCATACCTCCAGAGCTCCATAGCACCAGAGCTCCATGGCTTCAGAGCTCCATAGCACCATAGCTCCATACCTCCAGAGCTCCAGGGCTCCATAGCTCCATACCTCCAGAGCTCCATACCTCCAGAGCTCCATACCTCCAGAGCTCCAGAGCTCCATAGCACCAGAGCTCCATGGCTTCAGAGCTCCATAGCACCATAGCTCCATACCTCCAGAGCTCCAGGGCTCCATAGCTCCATACCTCCAGAGCTCCATACCTCCAGAGCTCCAGAGCTCCATAGCACCAGAGCTCCATGGCTTCAGAGCTCCATAGCACCATAGCTCCATACCTCCAGAGCTCCAGGGCTCCATAGCTCCATACCTCCAGAGCTCCATACCTCCAGAGCTCCAGAGCTCCATAGCACCAGAGCTCCATGGCTTCAGAGCTCCATAGCACCATAGCTCCATACCTCCAGAGCTCCAGGGCTCCAAAGCTCCATACCTCCAGAGCTCCATACCTCCAGAGCTCCATACCTCCAGAGCTCCATAGCTCCATAGCACCAGAGCTCCATAGCTCCATAGCACCAGAGCTCCATAGCACCAGAGCTCCATAGCACCAGAGCTCCATAGCTCCATAGCACCAGAGCTCCATAGCTCCATAGCACCAGAGCTCCATAGCTCCATAGCACCAGAGCTCCATACTTCCAGAGCTCCATAGCTCCATAGCTCCATAGCACCAGAGCTCCATAGCTCCATAGCACCAGAGCTCCATAGCTCCATAGCACCAGAGCTCCATACTTCCATAGCTCCATAGCTCCATACCTCCAGAGCTCCATAGCTCCATAGCTCCATACCTCCAGAGCTCCATAGCTCCAGAGCTCCATAGCTCCATAGCACCAGAGCTCCATAGCTCCATAGCACCAGAGCTCCATACTTCCATAGCTCCAGGGCTCCATAGCTCCAGGGCTCCATAGCTCCATACCTCCAGAGCTCCATAGCTCCATACTTCCAGAGCTCCATAGCTCCATAGCACCAGAGCTCCATAGCTCCATAGCACCAGAGCTCCATAGCTCCATAGCACCAGAGCTCCATAGCTCCATAGCACCAGAGCTCCATAGCTCCATAGCTCCAGGGCTCCATAGCTCCATAGCTCCAGGGCTCCATAGCTCCATAGCTCCAGGGCTCCATAGCTCCATAGCTCCATACCTCCAGAGCTCCATACCTCCAGAGCTCCATACCTCCATAGCACCAGAGCTCCATAGCTCCAGGGCTCCAGGGCTCCATAGCTCCATACCTCCAGAGCTCCATAGCTCCATACTTCCAGAGCTCCATAGCTCCATAGCTCCATACTTCCATAGCTCCATAGCTCCATACTTCCATAGCACCTGAGCTCCATACCTCCAGAGCTCCATAGCTCCAGCCTGGGTGGCTGGTGGCTCCATAGCTCCATACTTCCATAGCTCTAAGTCAGAGAGTTGGCGAAAATTGCACTAAGTGCGAAAGCCCATTCATTTACAACGGCGTGTCCGCCAGGCGGCGACATTTCCCCGTTACCGGTGGCTGCGCGGCGGGTGAGTGACAGAGCTTATCCGAGCGGCTGGAACTCTGCGCCGGCGTGGTCGAGCGTGAGGCCTCGGCCCTTTGGCTGCCTGGTACCTAAAACACTTCCATTGATCCAGCCACGGAGGGTGCTGGCTGGTGGCTCCATACCTCCATAGCTCCATAGCACCAGAGCTCCATAGCTCCATAGCACCAGAGCTCCATGGCTTCAGAGCTCCATAGCACCATAGCTCCATACCTCCAGAGCTCCAGGGCTCCATAGCTCCATACCTCCAGAGCTCCATACCTCCAGAGCTCCATACCTCCAGAGCTCCATAGCACCAGAGCTCCATGGCTTCAGAGCTCCATAGCACCATAGCTCCATACCTCCAGAGCTCCAGGGCTCCATAGCTCCATACCTCCAGAGCTCCATACCTCCAGAGCTCCATACCTCCAGAGCTCCATAGCACCAGAGCTCCATGGCTTCAGAGCTCCATAGCACCATAGCTCCATACCTCCAGAGCTCCAGGGCTCCATAGCTCCATACCTCCAGAGCTCCATACCTCCAGAGCTCCATACCTCCAGAGCTCCAGAGCTCCATAGCACCAGAGCTCCATGGCTTCAGAGCTCCATAGCACCATAGCTCCATACCTCCAGAGCTCCAGGGCTCAATACCTCCAGAGCTCCATACCTCCAGAGCTCCAGAGCTCACTAGCACCAGAGCTCCGTGGCTTCAGAGCTCCATAGCACCATAGCTCCATACCTCCAGAGCTCCAGGGCTCCATAGCTCCATACCTCCAGAGCTCCATACCTCCAGAGCTCCATACCTCCAGAGCTCCATAGCTCCATAGCACCAGAGCTCCATAGCTCCATAGCACCAGAGCTCCATAGCACCAGAGCTCCATAGCACCAGAGCTCCATAGCTCCATAGCACCAGAGCTCCATAGCTCCATAGCACCAGAGCTCCATAGCTCCATAGCACCAGAGCTCCATACTTCCAGAGCTCCATAGCTCCATAGCTCCATAGCACCAGAGCTCCATAGCTCCATAGCACCAGAGCTCCATGGCTTCAGAGCTCCATAGCACCATAGCTCCATACCTCCAGAGCTCCAGGGCTCCATAGCTCCATACCTCCAGAGCTCCATACCTCCAGAGCTCCATACCTCCAGAGCTCCATAGCACCAGAGCTCCATAGCTCCATAGCACCAGAGCTCCATAGCACCAGAGCTCCATAGCACCAGAGCTCCATAGCTCCATAGCACCAGAGCTCCATAGCTCCATAGCACCAGAGCTCCATACTTCCAGAGCTCCATAGCTCCATAGCTCCATAGCACCAGAGCTCCATAGCTCCATAGCACCAGAGCTCCATAGCTCCATAGCACCAGAGCTCCATACTTCCATAGCTCCATAGCTCCATACCTCCAGAGCTCCATAGCTCCATAGCTCCATACCTCCAGAGCTCCATAGCTCCAGAGCTCCATAGCTCCATAGCTCCATAGCACCAGAGCTCCATAGCTCCATAGCACCAGAGCTCCATACTTCCATAGCTCCAGGGCTCCATAGCTCCAGGGCTCCATACCTCCAGAGCTCCATAGCTCCATACTTCCAGAGCTCCATAGCTCCATACTTCCATAGCTCCATACTTCCATACCTCCATAGCTCCATACTTCCATAGCACCAGAGCTCCATACTTCCATAGCACCAGAGCTCCATACCTCCAGAGCTCCAGAGCTCCAGCCTGGGTGGCTGGTGGCTCCATAGCTCCATACTTCCATAGCTCTAAGTCAGAGAGTTGGCGAAAATTGCACTAAGTGCGAAAGCCCATTCATTTACAACGGCGTGTCCACAAGGCGGCGACATTTCCCCGTTACCGGTGGCTGCGCGGCGGGTGAGTGACAGAGCTTATCCGAGCGGCTGGAACTCTGCGCCGGCGTGGTCGAGCGTGAGGCCTCGGCCCTTTGGCTGCCTGGTACCTAAAACACTTCCATTGATCCAGCCACGGAGGGTGCTGGCTGGTGGCTCCATACCTCCATAGCTCCATAGCACCAGAGCTCCATAGCTCCATAGCACCAGAGCTCCATGGCTTCAGAGCTCCATAGCACCATAGCTCCATACCTCCAGAGCTCCAGGGCTCCATAGCTCCATACCTCCAGAGCTCCATACCTCCAGAGCTCCATACCTCCAGAGCTCCATAGCACCAGAGCTCCATGGCTTCAGAGCTCCATAGCACCATAGCTCCATACCTCCAGAGCTCCAGGGCTCCATAGCTCCATACCTCCAGAGCTCCATACCTCCAGAGCTCCATACCTCCAGAGCTCCAGAGCTCCATAGCACCAGAGCTCCATGGCTTCAGAGCTCCATAGCACCATAGCTCCATACCTCCAGAGCTCCAGGGCTCCATAGCTCCATACCTCCAGAGCTCCATACCTCCAGAGCTCCAGAGCTCCATAGCACCAGAGCTCCATGGCTTCAGAGCTCCATAGCACCATAGCTCCATACCTCCAGAGCTCCAGGGCTCCATAGCTCCATACCTCCAGAGCTCCATACCTCCAGAGCTCCAGAGCTCCATAGCACCAGAGCTCCATGGCTTCAGAGCTCCATAGCACCATAGCTCCATACCTCCAGAGCTCCAGGGCTCCAAAGCTCCATACCTCCAGAGCTCCATACCTCCAGAGCTCCATACCTCCAGAGCTCCATAGCTCCATAGCACCAGAGCTCCATAGCTCCATAGCACCAGAGCTCCATAGCACCAGAGCTCCATAGCACCAGAGCTCCATAGCTCCATAGCACCAGAGCTCCATAGCTCCATAGCACCAGAGCTCCATAGCTCCATAGCACCAGAGCTCCATACTTCCAGAGCTCCATAGCTCCATAGCTCCATAGCACCAGAGCTCCATAGCTCCATAGCACCAGAGCTCCATAGCTCCATAGCACCAGAGCTCCATACTTCCATAGCTCCATAGCTCCATACCTCCAGAGCTCCATAGCTCCATAGCTCCATACCTCCAGAGCTCCATAGCTCCAGAGCTCCATAGCTCCATAGCACCAGAGCTCCATAGCTCCATAGCACCAGAGCTCCATACTTCCATAGCTCCAGGGCTCCATAGCTCCAGGGCTCCATAGCTCCATACCTCCAGAGCTCCATAGCTCCATACTTCCAGAGCTCCATAGCTCCATAGCACCAGAGCTCCATAGCTCCATAGCACCAGAGCTCCATAGCTCCATAGCACCAGAGCTCCATAGCTCCATAGCACCAGAGCTCCATAGCTCCATAGCTCCAGGGCTCCATAGCTCCATAGCTCCAGGGCTCCATAGCTCCATAGCTCCAGGGCTCCATAGCTCCATAGCTCCATACCTCCAGAGCTCCATACCTCCAGAGCTCCATACCTCCATAGCACCAGAGCTCCATAGCTCCAGGGCTCCAGGGCTCCAGGGCTCCATAGCTCCATACCTCCAGAGCTCCATAGCTCCATACTTCCAGAGCTCCATAGCTCCATAGCTCCATACTTCCATAGCTCCATAGCTCCATACTTCCATAGCACCTGAGCTCCATACCTCCAGAGCTCCATAGCTCCAGCCTGGGTGGCTGGTGGCTCCATAGCTCCATACTTCCATAGCTCTAAGTCAGAGAGTTGGCGAAAATTGCACTAAGTGCGAAAGCCCATTCATTTACAACGGCGTGTCCGCCAGGCGGCGACATTTCCCCGTTACCGGTGGCTGCGCGGCGGGTGAGTGACAGAGCTTATCCGAGCGGCTGGAACTCTGCGCCGGCGTGGTCGAGCGTGAGGCCTCGGACCTTTGGCTGCCTGGTACCTAAAACACTTCCATTGATCCAGCCACGGAGGGTGCTGGCTGGTGGCTCCATACCTCCATAGCTCCATAGCACCAGAGCTCCATAGCTCCATAGCACCAGAGCTCCATGGCTTCAGAGCTCCATAGCACCATAGCTCCATACCTCCAGAGCTCCAGGGCTCCATAGCTCCATACCTCCAGAGCTCCATACCTCCAGAGCTCCATACCTCCAGAGCTCCATAGCACCAGAGCTCCATGGCTTCAGAGCTCCATAGCACCATAGCTCCATACCTCCAGAGCTCCAGGGCTCCATAGCTCCATACCTCCAGAGCTCCATACCTCCAGAGCTCCATACCTCCAGAGCTCCATAGCACCAGAGCTCCATGGCTTCAGAGCTCCATAGCACCATAGCTCCATACCTCCAGAGCTCCAGGGCTCCATAGCTCCATACCTCCAGAGCTCCATACCTCCAGAGCTCCATACCTCCAGAGCTCCAGAGCTCCATAGCACCAGAGCTCCATGGCTTCAGAGCTCCATAGCTCCATACCTCCAGAGCTCCAGGGCTCCATAGCTCCATACCTCCAGAGCTCCATACCTCCAGAGCTCCAGAGCTCCATAGCACCAGAGCTCCATGGCTTCAGAGCTCCATAGCACCATAGCTCCATACCTCCAGAGCTCCAGGGCTCCATAGCTCCATACCTCCAGAGCTCCATACCTCCAGAGCTCCATACCTCCAGAGCTCCATAGCTCCATAGCACCAGAGCTCCATAGCTCCATAGCACCAGAGCTCCATAGCACCAGAGCTCCATAGCACCAGAGCTCCATAGCTCCATAGCACCAGAGCTCCATAGCTCCATAGCACCAGAGCTCCATAGCTCCATAGCACCAGAGCTCCATACTTCCAGAGCTCCATAGCTCCATAGCTCCATAGCACCAGAGCTCCATAGCTCCATAGCACCAGAGCTCCATAGCTCCATAGCACCAGAGCTCCATACTTCCATAGCTCCATAGCTCCATACCTCCAGAGCTCCATAGCTCCATAGCTCCATACCTCCAGAGCTCCATAGCTCCAGAGCTCCATAGCTCCATAGCTCCATAGCACCAGAGCTCCATAGCTCCATAGCACCAGAGCTCCATACTTCCATAGCTCCAGGGCTCCATAGCTCCAGGGCTCCATACCTCCAGAGCTCCATAGCTCCATACTTCCATAGCTCCATAGTTCCATACTTCCATAGCTCCATACTTCCATACCTCCATAGCTCCATACTTCCATAGCACCAGAGCTCCATACTTCCATAGCACCAGAGCTCCATACCTCCAGAGCTCCAGAGCTCCAGCCTGGGTGGCTGGTGGCTCCATAGCTCCATACTTCCATAGCTCTAAGTCAGAGAGTTGGCGAAAATTGCACTAAGTGCGAAAGCCCATTCATTTACAACGGCGTGTCCGCCAGGCGGCGACATTTCCCCGTTACCGGTGGCTGCGCGGCGGGTGAGTGACAGAGCTTATCCGAGCGGCTGGAACTCTGCGCCGGCGTGGTCGAGCGTGAGGCCTCGGCCCTTTGGCTGCCTGGTACCTAAAACACTTCCATTGATCCAGCCACGGAGGGTGCTGGCTGGTGGCTCCATACCTCCATAGCTCCATAGCACCAGAGCTCCATAGCTCCATAGCACCAGAGCTCCATGGCTTCAGAGCTCCATAGCACCATAGCTCCATACCTCCAGAGCTCCAGGGCTCCATAGCTCCATACCTCCAGAGCTCCATACCTCCAGAGCTCCATACCTCCAGAGCTCCATAGCACCAGAGCTCCATGGCTTCAGAGCTCCATAGCACCATAGCTCCATACCTCCAGAGCTCCAGGGCTCCATAGCTCCATACCTCCAGAGCTCCATACCTCCAGAGCTCCATACCTCCAGAGCTCCATAGCACCAGAGCTCCATGGCTTCAGAGCTCCATAGCACCATAGCTCCATACCTCCAGAGCTCCAGGGCTCCATAGCTCCATACCTCCAGAGCTCCATACCTCCAGAGCTCCAGAGCTCCATAGCACCAGAGCTCCATGGCTTCAGAGCTCCATAGCACCATAGCTCCATACCTCCAGAGCTCCAGGGCTCCATAGCTCCATACCTCCAGAGCTCCATACCTCCAGAGCTCCATACCTCCAGAGCTCCATAGCTCCATAGCACCAGAGCTCCATAGCTCCATAGCACCAGAGCTCCATAGCACCAGAGCTCCATAGCACCAGAGCTCCATAGCTCCATAGCACCAGAGCTCCATAGCTCCATAGCACCAGAGCTCCATAGCTCCATAGCACCAGAGCTCCATACTTCCAGAGCTCCATAGCTCCATAGCTCCATAGCACCAGAGCTCCATAGCTCCATAGCACCAGAGCTCCATGGCTTCAGAGCTCCATAGCACCATAGCTCCATACCTCCAGAGCTCCAGGGCTCCATAGCTCCATACCTCCAGAGCTCCATACCTCCAGAGCTCCATACCTCCAGAGCTCCATAGCACCAGAGCTCCATAGCTCCATAGCACCAGAGCTCCATAGCACCAGAGCTCCATAGCACCAGAGCTCCATAGCTCCATAGCACCAGAGCTCCATAGCTCCATAGCACCAGAGCTCCATACTTCCAGAGCTCCATAGCTCCATAGCTCCATAGCACCAGAGCTCCATAGCTCCATAGCACCAGAGCTCCATAGCTCCATAGCACCAGAGCTCCATACTTCCATAGCTCCATAGCTCCATACCTCCAGAGCTCCATAGCTCCATAGCTCCATACCTCCAGAGCTCCATAGCTCCAGAGCTCCATAGCTCCATAGCTCCATAGCACCAGAGCTCCATAGCTCCATAGCACCAGAGCTCCATACTTCCATAGCTCCAGGGCTCCATAGCTCCAGGGCTCCATACCTCCAGAGCTCCATAGCTCCATACTTCCAGAGCTCCATAGCTCCATACTTCCATAGCTCCATACTTCCATACCTCCATAGCTCCATACTTCCATAGCACCAGAGCTCCATACTTCCATAGCACCAGAGCTCCATACCTCCAGAGCTCCAGAGCTCCAGCCTGGGTGGCTGGTGGCTCCATAGCTCCATACTTCCATAGCTCTAAGTCAGAGAGTTGGCAAAAATTGCACTAAGTGCGAAAGCCCATTCATTTACAACGGCGTGTCCACAAGGCGGCGACATTTCCCCGTTACCGGTGGCTGCGCGGCGGGTGAGTGACAAAGCTTATCCGAGCGGCTGGAACTCTGCGCCGGCGTGGTCGAGCGTGAGGCCTCGGCCCTTTGGCTGCCTGGTACCTAAAACACTTCCATTGATCCAGCCACGGAGGGTGCTGGCTGGTGGCTCCATACCTCCATAGCTCCATAGCACCAGAGCTCCATAGCTCCATAGCACCAGAGCTCCATGGCTTCAGAGCTCCATAGCACCATAGCTCCATACCTCCAGAGCTCCAGGGCTCCATAGCTCCATACCTCCAGAGCTCCATACCTCCAGAGCTCCATACCTCCAGAGCTCCATAGCACCAGAGCTCCATGGCTTCAGAGCTCCATAGCACCATAGCTCCATACCTCCAGAGCTCCAGGGCTCCATAGCTCCATACCTCCAGAGCTCCATACCTCCAGAGCTCCATACCTCCAGAGCTCCAGAGCTCCATAGCACCAGAGCTCCATGGCTTCAGAGCTCCATAGCACCATAGCTCCATACCTCCAGAGCTCCAGGGCTCCATAGCTCCATACCTCCAGAGCTCCATACCTCCAGAGCTCCAGAGCTCCATAGCACCAGAGCTCCATGGCTTCAGAGCTCCATAGCACCATAGCTCCATACCTCCAGAGCTCCAGGGCTCCATAGCTCCATACCTCCAGAGCTCCATACCTCCAGAGCTCCAGAGCTCCATAGCACCAGAGCTCCATGGCTTCAGAGCTCCATAGCACCATAGCTCCATACCTCCAGAGCTCCAGGGCTCCAAAGCTCCATACCTCCAGAGCTCCATACCTCCAGAGCTCCATACCTCCAGAGCTCCATAGCTCCATAGCACCAGAGCTCCATAGCTCCATAGCACCAGAGCTCCATAGCACCAGAGCTCCATAGCACCAGAGCTCCATAGCTCCATAGCACCAGAGCTCCATAGCTCCATAGCACCAGAGCTCCATAGCTCCATAGCACCAGAGCTCCATACTTCCAGAGCTCCATAGCTCCATAGCTCCATAGCACCAGAGCTCCATAGCTCCATAGCACCAGAGCTCCATAGCTCCATAGCACCAGAGCTCCATACTTCCATAGCTCCATAGCTCCATACCTCCAGAGCTCCATAGCTCCATAGCTCCATACCTCCAGAGCTCCATAGCTCCAGAGCTCCATAGCTCCTTAGCACCAGAGCTCCATAGCTCCATAGCACCAGAGCTCCATACTTCCATAGCTCCAGGGCTCCATAGCTCCAGGGCTCCATAGCTCCATACCTCCAGAGCTCCATAGCTCCATACTTCCAGAGCTCCATAGCTCCATAGCACCAGAGCTCCATAGCTCCATAGCACCAGAGCTCCATAGCTCCATAGCACCAGAGCTCCATAGCTCCATAGCACCAGAGCTCCATAGCTCCATAGCTCCAGGGCTCCATAGCTCCATAGCTCCAGGGCTCCATAGCTCCATAGCTCCAGGGCTCCATAGCTCCATAGCTCCATACCTCCAGAGCTCCATACCTCCAGAGCTCCATACCTCCATAGCACCAGAGCTCCATAGCTCCAGGGCTCCAGGGCTCCATAGCTCCATACCTCCAGAGCTCCATAGCTCCATACTTCCAGAGCTCCATAGCTCCATAGCTCCATACTTCCATAGCTCCATAGCTCCATACTTCCATAGCACCTGAGCTCCATACCTCCAGAGCTCCATAGCTCCAGCCTGGGTGGCTGGTGGCTCCATAGCTCCATACTTCCATAGCTCTAAGTCAGAGAGTTGGCGAAAATTGCACTAAGTGCGAAAGCCCATTCATTTACAACGGCGTGTCCGCCAGGCGGCGACATTTCCCCGTTACCGGTGGCTGCGCGGCGGGTGAGTGACAGAGCTTATCCGAGCGGCTGGAACTCTGCGCCGGCGTGGTCGAGCGTGAGGCCTCGGCCCTTTGGCTGCCTGGTACCTAAAACACTTCCATTGATCCAGCCACGGAGGGTGCTGGCTGGTGGCTCCATACCTCCATAGCTCCATAGCACCAGAGCTCCATAGCTCCATAGCACCAGAGCTCCATGGCTTCAGAGCTCCATAGCACCATAGCTCCATACCTCCAGAGCTCCAGGGCTCCATAGCTCCATACCTCCAGAGCTCCATACCTCCAGAGCTCCATACCTCCAGAGCTCCATAGCACCAGAGCTCCATGGCTTCAGAGCTCCATAGCACCATAGCTCCATACCTCCAGAGCTCCAGGGCTCCATAGCTCCATACCTCCAGAGCTCCATACCTCCAGAGCTCCATACCTCCAGAGCTCCATAGCACCAGAGCTCCATGGCTTCAGAGCTCCATAGCACCATAGCTCCATACCTCCAGAGCTCCAGGGCTCCATAGCTCCATACCTCCAGAGCTCCATACCTCCAGAGCTCCATACCTCCAGAGCTCCAGAGCTCCATAGCACCAGAGCTCCATGGCTTCAGAGCTCCATAGCACCATAGCTCCATACCTCCAGAGCTCCAGGGCTCCATAGCTCCATACCTCCAGAGCTCCATACCTCCAGAGCTCCAGAGCTCCATAGCACCAGAGCTCCGTGGCTTCAGAGCTCCATACCTCCAGAGCTCCAGGGCTCCATAGCTCCATACCTCCAGAGCTCCATACCTCCAGAGCTCCATACCTCCAGAGCTCCATAGCTCCATAGCACCAGAGCTCCATAGCTCCATAGCACCAGAGCTCCATAGCACCAGAGCTCCATAGCACCAGAGCTCCATAGCTCCATAGCACCAGAGCTCCATAGCTCCATAGCACCAGAGCTCCATAGCTCCATAGCACCAGAGCTCCATACTTCCAGAGCTCCATAGCTCCATAGCTCCATAGCACCAGAGCTCCATAGCTCCATAGCACCAGAGCTCCATGGCTTCAGAGCTCCATAGCACCATAGCTCCATACCTCCAGAGCTCCAGGGCTCCATAGCTCCATACCTCCAGAGCTCCATACCTCCAGAGCTCCATACCTCCAGAGCTCCATAGCACCAGAGCTACATAGCTCCATAGCACCAGAGCTCCATAGCACCAGAGCTCCATAGCACCAGAGCTCCATAGCTCCATAGCACCAGAGCTCCATAGCTCCATAGCACCAGAGCTCCATACTTCCATAGCTCCATAGCTCCATAGCTCCATAGCACCAGAGCTCCATAGCTCCATAGCACCAGAGCTCCATAGCTCCATAGCACCAGAGCTCCATACTTCCATAGCTCCATAGCTCCATACCTCCAGAGCTCCATAGCTCCATAGCTCCATACCTCCAGAGCTCCATAGCTCCAGAGCTCCATAGCTCCATAGCTCCATAGCACCAGAGCTCCATAGCTCCATAGCACCAGAGCTCCATACTTCCATAGCTCCAGGGCTCCATAGCTCCAGGGCTCCATACCTCCAGAGCTCCATAGCTCCATACTTCCAGAGCTCCATAGCTCCATACTTCCATAGCTCCATACTTCCATACCTCCATAGCTCCATACTTCCATAGCACCAGAGCTCCATACTTCCATAGCACCAGAGCTCCATACCTCCAGAGCTCCAGAGCTCCAGCCTGGGTGGCTGGTGGCTCCATAGCTCCATACTTCCATAGCTCTAAGTCAGAGAGTTGGCGAAAATTGCACTAAGTGCGAAAGCCCATTCATTTACAACGGCGTGTCCACAAGGCGGCGACATTTCCCCGTTACCGGTGGCTGCGCGGCGGGTGAGTGACAGAGCTTATCCGAGCGGCTGGAACTCTGCGCCGGCGTGGTCGAGCGTGAGGCCTCGGCCCTTTGGCTGCCTGGTACCTAAAACACTTCCATTGATCCAGCCACGGAGGGTGCTGGCTGGTGGCTCCATACCTCCATAGCTCCATAGCACCAGAGCTCCATAGCTCCATAGCACCAGAGCTCCATGGCTTCAGAGCTCCATAGCACCATAGCTCCATACCTTCAGAGCTCCAGGGCTCCATAGCTCCATACCTCCAGAGCTCCATACCTCCAGAGCTCCATACCTCCAGAGCTCCATAGCACCAGAGCTCCATGGCTTCAGAGCTCCATAGCACCATAGCTCCATACCTCCAGAGCTCCAGGGCTCCATAGCTCCATACCTCCAGAGCTCCATACCTCCAGAGCTCCATACCTCCAGAGCTCCATAGCACCAGAGCTCCATGGCTTCAGAGCTCCATAGCACCATAGCTCCATACCTCCAGAGCTCCAGGGCTCCATAGCTCCATACCTCCAGAGCTCCATACCTCCAGAGCTCCATACCTCCAGAGCTCCATAGCACCAGAGCTCCATGGCTTCAGAGCTCCATAGCACCATAGCTCCATACCTCCAGAGCTCCAGGGCTCCATAGCTCCATACCTCCAGAGCTCCATACCTCCAGAGCATACCTCCAGAGCTCCAGAGCTCCATAGCACCAGAGCTCCATGGCTTCAGAGCTCCATAGCACCATAGCTCCATACCTCCAGAGCTCCAGGGCTCCATAGCTCCATACCTCCAGAGCTCCATACCTCCAGAGCTCCAGAGCTCCATAGCACCAGAGCTCCATGGCTTCAGAGCTCCATAGCACCATAGCTCCATACCTCCAGAGCTCCAGGGCTCCATAGCTCCATACCTCCAGAGCTCCATACCTCCAGAGCTCCAGAGCTCCATAGCACCAGAGCTCCATGGCTTCAGAGCTCCATAGCACCATAGCTCCATACCTCCAGAGCTCCAGGGCTCCAAAGCTCCATACCTCCAGAGCTCCATACCTCCAGAGCTCCATACCTCCAGAGCTCCATAGCTCCATAGCACCAGAGCTCCATAGCTCCATAGCACCAGAGCTCCATAGCACCAGAGCTCCATAGCACCAGAGCTCCATAGCTCCATAGCACCAGAGCTCCATAGCTCCATAGCACCAGAGCTCCATAGCTCCATAGCACCAGAGCTCCATACTTCCAGAGCTCCATAGCTCCATAGCTCCATAGCACCAGAGCTCCATAGCTCCATAGCACCAGAGCTCCATAGCTCCATAGCACCAGAGCTCCATACTTCCATAGCTCCATAGCTCCATACCTCCAGAGCTCCATAGCTCCATAGCTCCATACCTCCAGAGCTCCATAGCTCCAGAGCTCCATAGCTCCATAGCACCAGAGCTCCATAGCTCCATAGCACCAGAGCTCCATACTTCCATAGCTCCAGGGCTCCATAGCTCCAGGGCTCCATAGCTCCATACCTCCAGAGCTCCATAGCTCCATACTTCCAGAGCTCCATAGCTCCATAGCACCAGAGCTCCATAGCTCCATAGCACCAGAGCTCCATAGCTCCATAGCACCAGAGCTCCATAGCTCCATAGCACCAGAGCTCCATAGCTCCATAGCTCCAGGGCTCCATAGCTCCATAGCTCCAGGGCTCCATAGCTCCATAGCTCCAGGGCTCCATAGCTCCATAGCTCCATACCTCCAGAGCTCCATACCTCCAGAGCTCCATACCTCCATAGCACCAGAGCTCCATAGCTCCAGGGCTCCAGGGCTCCATAGCTCCATACCTCCAGAGCTCCATAGCTCCATACTTCCAGAGCTCCATAGCTCCATAGCTCCATACTTCCATAGCTCCATAGCTCCATACTTCCATAGCACCTGAGCTCCATACCTCCAGAGCTCCATAGCTCCAGCCTGGGTGGCTGGTGGCTCCATAGCTCCATACTTCCATAGCTCTAAGTCAGAGAGTTGGCGAAAATTGCACTAAGTGCGAAAGCCCATTCATTTACAACGGCGTGTCCGCCAGGCGGCGACATTTCCCCGTTACCGGTGGCTGCGCGGCGGGTGAGTGACAGAGCTTATCCGAGCGGCTGGAACTCTGCGCCGGCGTGGTCGAGCGTGAGGCCTCGGCCCTTTGGCTGCCTGGTACCTAAAACACTTCCATTGATCCAGCCACGGAGGGTGCTGGCTGGTGGCTCCATACCTCCATAGCTCCATAGCACCAGAGCTCCATAGCTCCATAGCACCAGAGCTCCATGGCTTCAGAGCTCCATAGCACCATAGCTCCATACCTCCAGAGCTCCAGGGCTCCATAGCTCCATACCTCCAGAGCTCCATACCTCCAGAGCTCCATACCTCCAGAGCTCCATAGCACCAGAGCTCCATGGCTTCAGAGCTCCATAGCACCATAGCTCCATACCTCCAGAGCTCCAGGGCTCCATAGCTCCATACCTCCAGAGCTCCATACCTCCAGAGCTCCATACCTCCAGAGCTCCATAGCACCAGAGCTCCATGGCTTCAGAGCTCCATAGCACCATAGCTCCATACCTCCAGAGCTCCAGGGCTCCATAGCTCCATACCTCCAGAGCTCCATACCTCCAGAGCTCCATACCTCCAGAGCTCCAGAGCTCCATAGCACCAGAGCTCCATGGCTTCAGAGCTCCATAGCACCATAGCTCCATACCTCCAGAGCTCCAGGGCTCAATACCTCCAGAGCTCCATACCTCCAGAGCTCCAGAGCTCACTAGCACCAGAGCTCCGTGGCTTCAGAGCTCCATAGCACCATAGCTCCATACCTCCAGAGCTCCAGGGCTCCATAGCTCCATACCTCCAGAGCTCCATACCTCCAGAGCTCCATACCTCCAGAGCTCCATAGCTCCATAGCACCAGAGCTCCATAGCTCCATAGCACCAGAGCTCCATAGCACCAGAGCTCCATAGCACCAGAGCTCCATAGCTCCATAGCACCAGAGCTCCATAGCTCCATAGCACCAGAGCTCCATAGCTCCATAGCACCAGAGCTCCATACTTCCAGAGCTCCATAGCTCCATAGCTCCATAGCACCAGAGCTCCATAGCTCCATAGCACCAGAGCTCCATGGCTTCAGAGCTCCATAGCACCATAGCTCCATACCTCCAGAGCTCCAGGGCTCCATAGCTCCATACCTCCAGAGCTCCATACCTCCAGAGCTCCATACCTCCAGAGCTCCATAGCACCAGAGCTCCATAGCTCCATAGCACCAGAGCTCCATAGCACCAGAGCTCCATAGCACCAGAGCTCCATAGCTCCATAGCACCAGAGCTCCATAGCTCCATAGCACCAGAGCTCCATACTTCCAGAGCTCCATAGCTCCATAGCTCCATAGCACCAGAGCTCCATAGCTCCATAGCACCAGAGCTCCATAGCTCCATAGCACCAGAGCTCCATACTTCCATAGCTCCATAGCTCCATACCTCCAGAGCTCCATAGCTCCATAGCTCCATACCTCCAGAGCTCCATAGCTCCAGAGCTCCATAGCTCCATAGCTCCATAGCACCAGAGCTCCATAGCTCCATAGCACCAGAGCTCCATACTTCCATAGCTCCAGGGCTCCATAGCTCCAGGGCTCCATACCTCCAGAGCTCCATAGCTCCATACTTCCAGAGCTCCATAGCTCCATACTTCCATAGCTCCATACTTCCATACCTCCATAGCTCCATACTTCCATAGCACCAGAGCTCCATACTTCCATAGCACCAGAGCTCCATACCTCCAGAGCTCCAGAGCTCCAGCCTGGGTGGCTGGTGGCTCCATAGCTCCATACTTCCATAGCTCTAAGTCAGAGAGTTGGCGAAAATTGCACTAAGTGCGAAAGCCCATTCATTTACAACGGCGTGTCCACAAGGCGGCGACATTTCCCCGTTACCGGTGGCTGCGCGGCGGGTGAGTGACAGAGCTTATCCGAGCGGCTGGAACTCTGCGCCGGCGTGGTCGAGCGTGAGGCCTCGGCCCTTTGGCTGCCTGGTACCTAAAACACTTCCATTGATCCAGCCACGGAGGGTGCTGGCTGGTGGCTCCATACCTCCATAGCTCCATAGCACCAGAGCTCCATAGCTCCATAGCACCAGAGCTCCATGGCTTCAGAGCTCCATAGCACCATAGCTCCATACCTCCAGAGCTCCAGGGCTCCATAGCTCCATACCTCCAGAGCTCCATACCTCCAGAGCTCCATACCTCCAGAGCTCCATAGCACCAGAGCTCCATGGCTTCAGAGCTCCATAGCACCATAGCTCCATACCTCCAGAGCTCCAGGGCTCCATAGCTCCATACCTCCAGAGCTCCATACCTCCAGAGCTCCATACCTCCAGAGCTCCAGAGCTCCATAGCACCAGAGCTCCATGGCTTCAGAGCTCCATAGCACCATAGCTCCATACCTCCAGAGCTCCAGGGCTCCATAGCTCCATACCTCCAGAGCTCCATACCTCCAGAGCTCCAGAGCTCCAGAGCTCCATAGCACCAGAGCTCCATGGCTTCAGAGCTCCATAGCACCATAGCTCCATACCTCCAGAGCTCCAGGGCTCCATAGCTCCATACCTCCAGAGCTCCATACCTCCAGAGCTCCAGAGCTCCATAGCACCAGAGCTCCATGGCTTCAGAGCTCCATAGCACCATAGCTCCATACCTCCAGAGCTCCAGGGCTCCAAAGCTCCATACCTCCAGAGCTCCATACCTCCAGAGCTCCATACCTCCAGAGCTCCATAGCTCCATAGCACCAGAGCTCCATAGCTCCATAGCACCAGAGCTCCATAGCACCAGAGCTCCATAGCACCAGAGCTCCATAGCTCCATAGCACCAGAGCTCCATAGCTCCATAGCACCAGAGCTCCATAGCTCCATAGCACCAGAGCTCCATACTTCCAGAGCTCCATAGCTCCATAGCTCCATAGCACCAGAGCTCCATAGCTCCATAGCACCAGAGCTCCATAGCTCCATAGCACCAGAGCTCCATACTTCCATAGCTCCATAGCTCCATACCTCCAGAGCTCCATAGCTCCATAGCTCCATACCTCCAGAGCTCCATAGCTCCAGAGCTCCATAGCTCCATAGCACCAGAGCTCCATAGCTCCATAGCACCAGAGCTCCATACTTCCATAGCTCCAGGGCTCCATAGCTCCAGGGCTCCATAGCTCCATACCTCCAGAGCTCCATAGCTCCATACTTCCAGAGCTCCATAGCTCCATAGCACCAGAGCTCCATAGCTCCATAGCACCAGAGCTCCATAGCTCCATAGCACCAGAGCTCCATAGCTCCATAGCACCAGAGCTCCATAGCTCCAGAGCTCCATAGCACCAGAGCTCCATGGCTTCAGAGCTCCATAGCACCATAGCTCCATACCTCCAGAGCTCCAGGGCTCCATAGCTCCATACCTCCAGAGCTCCATACCTCCAGAGCTCCATACCTCCAGAGCTCCAGAGCTCCATAGCACCAGAGCTCCATGGCTTCAGAGCTCCATAGCACCATAGCTCCATACCTCCAGAGCTCCAGGGCTCCATAGCTCCATACCTCCAGAGCTCCATACCTCCAGAGCTCCAGAGCTCCATAGCACCAGAGCTCCATGGCTTCAGAGCTCCATAGCACCATAGCTCCATACCTCCAGAGCTCCAGGGCTCCATAGCTCCATACCTCCAGAGCTCCATACCTCCAGAGCTCCAGAGCTCCATAGCACCAGAGCTCCATGGCTTCAGAGCTCCATAGCACCATAGCTCCATACCTCCAGAGCTCCAGGGCTCCAAAGCTCCATACCTCCAGAGCTCCATACCTCCAGAGCTCCATACCTCCAGAGCTCCATAGCTCCATAGCACCAGAGCTCCATAGCTCCATAGCACCAGAGCTCCATAGCACCAGAGCTCCATAGCACCAGAGCTCCATAGCTCCATAGCACCAGAGCTCCATAGCTCCATAGCACCAGAGCTCCATAGCTCCATAGCACCAGAGCTCCATACTTCCAGAGCTCCATAGCTCCATAGCTCCATAGCACCAGAGCTCCATAGCTCCATAGCACCAGAGCTCCATAGCTCCATAGCACCAGAGCTCCATACTTCCATAGCTCCATAGCTCCATACCTCCAGAGCTCCATAGCTCCATAGCTCCATACCTCCAGAGCTCCATAGCTCCAGAGCTCCATAGCTCCATAGCACCAGAGCTCCATAGCTCCATAGCACCAGAGCTCCATACTTCCATAGCTCCAGGGCTCCATAGCTCCAGGGCTCCATAGCTCCATACCTCCAGAGCTCCATAGCTCCATACTTCCAGAGCTCCATAGCTCCATAGCACCAGAGCTCCATAGCTCCATAGCACCAGAGCTCCATAGCTCCATAGCACCAGAGCTCCATAGCTCCATAGCACCAGAGCTCCATAGCTCCATAGCTCCAGGGCTCCATAGCTCCATAGCTCCAGGGCTCCATAGCTCCATAGCTCCAGGGCTCCATAGCTCCATAGCTCCATACCTCCAGAGCTCCATACCTCCAGAGCTCCATACCTCCATAGCACCAGAGCTCCATAGCTCCAGGGCTCCAGGGCTCCATAGCTCCATACCTCCAGAGCTCCATAGCTCCATACTTCCAGAGCTCCATAGCTCCATAGCTCCATACTTCCATAGCTCCATAGCTCCATACTTCCATAGCACCTGAGCTCCATACCTCCAGAGCTCCATAGCTCCAGCCTGGGTGGCTGGTGGCTCCATAGCTCCATACTTCCATAGCTCTAAGTCAGAGAGTTGGCGAAAATTGCACTAAGTGCGAAAGCCCATTCATTTACAACGGCGTGTCCGCCAGGCGGCGACATTTCCCCGTTACCGGTGGCTGCGCGGCGGGTGAGTGACAGAGCTTATCCGAGCGGCTGGAACTCTGCGCCGGCGTGGTCGAGCGTGAGGCCTCGGACCTTTGGCTGCCTGGTACCTAAAACACTTCCATTGATCCAGCCACGGAGGGTGCTGGCTGGTGGCTCCATACCTCCATAGCTCCATAGCACCAGAGCTCCATAGCTCCATAGCACCAGAGCTCCATGGCTTCAGAGCTCCATAGCACCATAGCTCCATACCTCCAGAGCTCCAGGGCTCCATAGCTCCATACCTCCAGAGCTCCATACCTCCAGAGCTCCATACCTCCAGAGCTCCATAGCACCAGAGCTCCATGGCTTCAGAGCTCCATAGCACCATAGCTCCATACCTCCAGAGCTCCAGGGCTCCATAGCTCCATACCTCCAGAGCTCCATACCTCCAGAGCTCCATACCTCCAGAGCTCCATAGCACCAGAGCTCCATGGCTTCAGAGCTCCATAGCACCATAGCTCCATACCTCCAGAGCTCCAGGGCTCCATAGCTCCATACCTCCAGAGCTCCATACCTCCAGAGCTCCATACCTCCAGAGCTCCAGAGCTCCATAGCACCAGAGCTCCATGGCTTCAGAGCTCCATAGCTCCATACCTCCAGAGCTCCAGGGCTCCATAGCTCCATACCTCCAGAGCTCCATACCTCCAGAGCTCCAGAGCTCCATAGCACCAGAGCTCCATGGCTTCAGAGCTCCATAGCACCATAGCTCCATACCTCCAGAGCTCCAGGGCTCCATAGCTCCATACCTCCAGAGCTCCATACCTCCAGAGCTCCATACCTCCAGAGCTCCATAGCTCCATAGCACCAGAGCTCCATAGCTCCATAGCACCAGAGCTCCATAGCACCAGAGCTCCATAGCACCAGAGCTCCATAGCTCCATAGCACCAGAGCTCCATAGCTCCATAGCACCAGAGCTCCATAGCTCCATAGCACCAGAGCTCCATACTTCCAGAGCTCCATAGCTCCATAGCTCCATAGCACCAGAGCTCCATAGCTCCATAGCACCAGAGCTCCATAGCTCCATAGCACCAGAGCTCCATACTTCCATAGCTCCATAGCTCCATACCTCCAGAGCTCCATAGCTCCATAGCTCCATACCTCCAGAGCTCCATAGCTCCAGAGCTCCATAGCTCCATAGCTCCATAGCACCAGAGCTCCATAGCTCCATAGCACCAGAGCTCCATACTTCCATAGCTCCAGGGCTCCATAGCTCCAGGGCTCCATACCTCCAGAGCTCCATAGCTCCATACTTCCATAGCTCCATAGCTCCATACTTCCATAGCTCCATACTTCCATACCTCCATAGCTCCATACTTCCATAGCACCAGAGCTCCATACTTCCATAGCACCAGAGCTCCATACCTCCAGAGCTCCAGAGCTCCAGCCTGGGTGGCTGGTGGCTCCATAGCTCCATACTTCCATAGCTCTAAGTCAGAGAGTTGGCGAAAATTGCACTAAGTGCGAAAGCCCATTCATTTACAACGGCGTGTCCGCCAGGCGGCGACATTTCCCCGTTACCGGTGGCTGCGCGGCGGGTGAGTGACAGAGCTTATCCGAGCGGCTGGAACTCTGCGCCGGCGTGGTCGAGCGTGAGGCCTCGGCCCTTTGGCTGCCTGGTACCTAAAACACTTCCATTGATCCAGCCACGGAGGGTGCTGGCTGGTGGCTCCATACCTCCATAGCTCCATAGCACCAGAGCTCCATAGCTCCATAGCACCAGAGCTCCATGGCTTCAGAGCTCCATAGCACCATAGCTCCATACCTCCAGAGCTCCAGGGCTCCATAGCTCCATACCTCCAGAGCTCCATACCTCCAGAGCTCCATACCTCCAGAGCTCCAGAGCTCCATAGCACCAGAGCTCCATGGCTTCAGAGCTCCATAGCACCATAGCTCCATACCTCCAGAGCTCCAGGGCTCCATAGCTCCATACCTCCAGAGCTCCATACCTCCAGAGCTCCATACCTCCAGAGCTCCATAGCACCAGAGCTCCATGGCTTCAGAGCTCCATAGCACCATAGCTCCATACCTCCAGAGCTCCAGGGCTCCATAGCTCCATACCTCCAGAGCTCCATACCTCCAGAGCTCCAGAGCTCCATAGCACCAGAGCTCCATGGCTTCAGAGCTCCATAGCACCATAGCTCCATACCTCCAGAGCTCCAGGGCTCCATAGCTCCATACCTCCAGAGCTCCATACCTCCAGAGCTCCATACCTCCAGAGCTCCATAGCTCCATAGCACCAGAGCTCCATAGCTCCATAGCACCAGAGCTCCATAGCACCAGAGCTCCATAGCACCAGAGCTCCATAGCTCCATAGCACCAGAGCTCCATAGCTCCATAGCACCAGAGCTCCATAGCTCCATAGCACCAGAGCTCCATACTTCCAGAGCTCCATAGCTCCATAGCTCCATAGCACCAGAGCTCCATAGCTCCATAGCACCAGAGCTCCATGGCTTCAGAGCTCCATAGCACCATAGCTCCATACCTCCAGAGCTCCAGGGCTCCATAGCTCCATACCTCCAGAGCTCCATACCTCCAGAGCTCCATAGCACCAGAGCTCCATAGCTCCATAGCACCAGAGCTCCATAGCTCCATAGCTCCATAGCACCAGAGCTCCATAGCTCCATAGCACCAGAGCTCCATAGCTCCATAGCACCAGAGCTCCATACTTCCATAGCTCCATAGCTCCATACCTCCAGAGCTCCATAGCTCCATAGCTCCATACCTCCAGAGCTCCATAGCTCCAGAGCTCCATAGCTCCATAGCTCCATAGCACCAGAGCTCCATAGCTCCATAGCACCAGAGCTCCATACTTCCATAGCTCCAGGGCTCCATAGCTCCAGGGCTCCATACCTCCAGAGCTCCATAGCTCCATACTTCCAGAGCTCCATAGCTCCATACTTCCATAGCTCCATACTTCCATACCTCCATAGCTCCATACTTCCATAGCACCAGAGCTCCATACTTCCATTGCACCAGAGCTCCATACCTCCAGAGCTCCAGAGCTCCAGCCTGGGTGGCTGGTGGCTCCATAGCTCCATACTTCCATAGCTCTAAGTCAGAGAGTTGGCGAAAATTGCACTAAGTGCGAAAGCCCATTCATTTACAACGGCGTGTCCACAAGGCGGCGACATTTCCCCGTTACCGGTGGCTGCGCGGCGGGTGAGTGACAGAGCTTATCCGAGCGGCTGGAACTCTGCGCCGGCGTGGTCGAGCGTGAGGCCTCGGCCCTTTGGCTGCCTGGTACCTAAAACACTTCCATTGATCCAGCCACGGAGGGTGCTGGCTGGTGGCTCCATACCTCCATAGCTCCATAGCACCAGAGCTCCATAGCTCCATAGCACCAGAGCTCCATGGCTTCAGAGCTCCATAGCACCATAGCTCCATACCTCCAGAGCTCCAGGGCTCCATAGCTCCATACCTCCAGAGCTCCATACCTCCAGAGCTCCATACCTCCAGAGCTCCATAGCACCAGAGCTCCATGGCTTTAGAGCTCCATAGCACCATAGCTCCATACCTCCAGAGCTCCAGGGCTCCATAGCTCCATACCTCCAGAGCTCCATACCTCCAGAGCTCCATACCTCCAGAGCTCCATAGCACCAGAGCTCCATGGCTTCAGAGCTCCATAGCACCATAGCTCCATACCTCCAGAGCTCCAGGGCTCCATAGCTCCATACCTCCAGAGCTCCATACCTCCAGAGCTCCATAGCACCAGAGCTCCATGGCTTCAGAGCTCCATAGCACCATAGCTCCATACCTCCAGAGCTCCAGGGCTCCATAGCTCCATACCTCCAGAGCTCCATACCTCCAGAGCTCCATACCTCCAGAGCTCCAGAGCTCCATAGCACCAGAGCTCCATGGCTTCAGAGCTCCATAGCACCATAGCTCCATACCTCCAGAGCTCCAGGGCTCCATAGCTCCATACCTCCAGAGCTCCATACCTCCAGAGCTCCAGAGCTCCATAGCACCAGAGCTCCATGGCTTCAGAGCTCCATAGCACCATAGCTCCATACCTCCAGAGCTCCAGGGCTCCATAGCTCCATACCTCCAGAGCTCCATACCTCCAGAGCTCAAGAGCTCCATAGCACCAGAGGTCCATGGCTTCAGAGCTCCATAGCACCATAGCTCCATACCTCCAGAGCTCCAGGGCTCCAAAGCTCCATACCTCCAGAGCTCCATACCTCCAGAGCTCCATACCTCCAGAGCTCCATAGCTCCATAGCACCAGAGCTCCATAGCTCCATAGCACCAGAGCTCCATAGCACCAGAGCTCCATAGCACCAGAGCTCCATAGCTCCATAGCACCAGAGCTCCATAGCTCCATAGCACCAGAGCTCCATAGCTCCATAGCACCAGAGCTCCATACTTCCAGAGCTCCATAGCTCCATAGCACCAGAGCTCCATAGCTCCATAGCACCAGAGCTCCATAGCTCCATAGCACCAGAGCTCCATACTTCCATAGCTCCATAGCTCCATACCTCCAGAGCTCCATAGCTCCATAGCTCCATACCTCCAGAGCTCCATAGCTCCAGAGCTCCATAGCTCCATAGCACCAGAGCTCCATAGCTCCATAGCACCAGAGCTCCATACTTCCATAGCTCCAGGGCTCCATAGCTCCAGGGCTCCATAGCTCCATACCTCCAGAGCTCCATAGCTCCATACTTCCAGAGCTCCATAGCTCCATAGCACCAGAGCTCCATAGCTCCATAGCACCAGAGCTCCATAGCTCCATAGCACCAGAGCTCCATAGCTCCATAGCACCAGAGCTCCATAGCTCCATAGCTCCAGGGCTCCATAGCTCCATAGCTCCAGGGCTCCATAGCTCCATAGCTCCAGGGCTCCATAGCTCCATAGCTCCATACCTCCAGAGCTCCATACCTCCAGAGCTCCATACCTCCATAGCACCAGAGCTCCATAGCTCCAGGGCTCCAGGGCTCCATAGCTCCATACCTCCAGAGCTCCATAGCTCCATACTTCCAGAGCTCCATAGCTCCATAGCTCCATACTTCCATAGCTCCATAGCTCCATACTTCCATAGCACCTGAGCTCCATACCTCCAGAGCTCCATAGCTCCAGCCTGGGTGGCTGGTGGCTCCATAGCTCCATACTTCCATAGCTCTAAGTCAGAGAGTTGGCGAAAATTGCACTAAGTGCGAAAGCCCATTCATTTACAACGGCGTGTCCGCCAGGCGGCGACATTTCCCCGTTACCGGTGGCTGCGCGGCGGGTGAGTGACAGAGCTTATCCGAGCGGCTGGAACTCTGCGCCGGCGTGGTCGAGCGTGAGGCCTCGGCCCTTTGGCTGCCTGGTACCTAAAACACTTCCATTGATCCAGCCACGGAGGGTGCTGGCTGGTGGCTCCATACCTCCATAGCTCCATAGCACCAGAGCTCCATAGCTCCATAGCACCAGAGCTCCATGGCTTCAGAGCTCCATAGCACCATAGCTCCATACCTCCAGAGCTCCAGGGCTCCATAGCTCCATACCTCCAGAGCTCCATACCTCCAGAGCTCCATACCTCCAGAGCTCCATAGCACCAGAGCTCCATGGCTTCAGAGCTCCATAGCACCATAGCTCCATACCTCCAGAGCTCCAGGGCTCCATAGCTCCATACCTCCAGAGCTCCATACCTCCAGAGCTCCAGAGCTCCAGAGCTCCATAGCACCAGAGCTCCATGGCTTCAGAGCTCCATAGCACCATAGCTCCATACCTCCAGAGCTCCAGGGCTCAATACCTCCAGAGCTCCATACCTCCAGAGCTCCAGAGCTCACTAGCACCAGAGCTCCGTGGCTTCAGAGCTCCATAGCACCATAGCTCCATACCTCCAGAGCTCCAGGGCTCCATAGCTCCATACCTCCAGAGCTCCATACCTCCAGAGCTCCATACCTCCAGAGCTCCATAGCTCCATAGCACCAGAGCTCCATAGCTCCATAGCACCAGAGCTCCATAGCACCAGAGCTCCATAGCACCAGAGCTCCATAGCTCCATAGCACCAGAGCTCCATAGCTCCATAGCACCAGAGCTCCATAGCTCCATAGCACCAGAGCTCCATACTTCCAGAGCTCCATAGCTCCATAGCTCCATAGCACCAGAGCTCCATAGCTCCATAGCACCAGAGCTCCATGGCTTCAGAGCTCCATAGCACCATAGCTCCATACCTCCAGAGCTCCAGGGCTCCATAGCTCCATACCTCCAGAGCTCCATACCTCCAGAGCTCCATACCTCCAGAGCTCCATAGCACCAGAGCTCCATAGCTCCATAGCACCAGAGCTCCATAGCACCAGAGCTCCATAGCACCAGAGCTCCATAGCTCCATAGCACCAGAGCTCCATAGCTCCATAGCACCAGAGCTCCATACTTCCAGAGCTCCATAGCTCCATAGCTCCATAGCACCAGAGCTCCATAGCTCCATAGCACCAGAGCTCCATAGCTCCATAGCACCAGAGCTCCATACTTCCATAGCTCCATAGCTCCATACCTCCAGAGCTCCATAGCTCCATAGCTCCATACCTCCAGAGCTCCATAGCTCCAGAGCTCCATAGCTCCATAGCTCCATAGCACCAGAGCTCCATAGCTCCATAGCACCAGAGCTCCATACTTCCATAGCTCCAGGGCTCCATAGCTCCAGGGCTCCATACCTCCAGAGCTCCATAGCTCCATACTTCCAGAGCTCCATAGCTCCATACTTCCATAGCTCCATACTTCCATACCTCCATAGCTCCATACTTCCATAGCACCAGAGCTCCATACTTCCATAGCACCAGAGCTCCATACCTCCAGAGCTCCAGAGCTCCAGCCTGGGTGGCTGGTGGCTCCATAGCTCCATACTTCCATAGCTCTAAGTCAGAGAGTTGGCGAAAATTGCACTAAGTGCGAAAGCCCATTCATTTACAACGGCGTGTCCACAAGGCGGCGACATTTCCCCGTTACCGGTGGCTGCGCGGCGGGTGAGTGACAGAGCTTATCCGAGCGGCTGGAACTCTGCGCCGGCGTGGTCGAGCGTGAGGCCTCGGCCCTTTGGCTGCCTGGTACCTAAAACACTTCCATTGATCCAGCCACGGAGGGTGCTGGCTGGTGGCTCCATACCTCCATAGCTCCATAGCACCAGAGCTCCATAGCTCCATAGCACCAGAGCTCCATGGCTTCAGAGCTCCATAGCACCATAGCTCCATACCTCCAGAGCTCCAGGGCTCCATAGCTCCATACCTCCAGAGCTCCATACCTCCAGAGCTCCATACCTCCAGAGCTCCATAGCACCAGAGTGCTATGGAGCTCTGGAGCTCTGGAGGTATGGAGCTCTGGAGGTATGGAGCTATGGAGCCCTGGAGCTCTGGAGGTATGGAGCTATGGTGCTATGGAGCTCTGAAGCCATGGAGCTCTGGTGCTATGGAGCTCTGGAGCTCTGGAGGTATGGAGCTCTGGAGGTATGGAGCTCTGGAGGTATGGAGCTATGGAGCCCTGGAGCTCTGGAGGTATGGAGCTATGGTGCTATGGAGCTCTGAAGCCATGGAGCTCTGGTGCTATGGAGCTCTGGAGGTATGGAGCTCTGGAGGTATGGAGCTCTGGAGGTATGGAGCTATGGAGCCCTGGAGCTCTGGAGGTATGGAGCTATGGTGCTATGGAGCTCTGAAGCCATGGAGCTCTGGTGCTATGGAGCTATGGAGCTCTGGTGCTATGGAGCTATGGAGGTATGGAGCCACCAGCCAGCACCCTCCGTGGCTGGATCAATGGAAGTGTTTTAGGTACCAGGCAGCCAAAGGGCCGAGGCCTCACGCTCGACCACGCCGGCGCAGAGTTCCAGCCGCTCGGATAAGCTCTGTCACTCACCCGCCGCGCAGCCACCGGTAACGGGGAAATGTCGCCGCCTTGTGGACACGCCGTTGTAAATGAATGGGCTTTCGCACTTAGTGCAATTTTCGCCAACTCTCTGACTTAGAGCTATGGAAGTATGGAGCTATGGAGCCACCAGCCACCCAGGCTGGAGCTCTGGAGCTCTGGAGGTATGGAGCTCTGGTGCTATGGAAGTATGGAGCTCTGGTGCTATGGAAGTATGGAGCTATGGAGGTATGGAAGTATGGAGCTATGGAAGTATGGAGCTATGGAGCTCTGGAAGTATGGAGCTATGGAGCTCTGGAGGTATGGAGCCCTGGAGCTATGGAGCCCTGGAGCTATGGAAGTATGGAGCTCTGGTGCTATGGAGCTATGGAGCTCTGGTGCTATGGAGCTATGGAGCTATGGAGCTCTGGAGCTATGGAGCTCTGGAGGTATGGAGCTATGGAGCTATGGAGCTCTGGAGGTATGGAGCTATGGAGCTATGGAAGTATGGAGCTCTGGTGCTATGGAGCTATGGAGCTCTGGTGCTATGGAGCTATGGAGCTCTGGTGCTATGGAGCTATGGAGCTATGGAGCTCTGGAAGTATGGAGCTCTGGTGCTATGGAGCTATGGAGCTCTGGTGCTATGGAGCTATGGAGCTCTGGTGCTATGGAGCTCTGGTGCTATGGAGCTCTGGTGCTATGGAGCTATGGAGCTCTGGTGCTATGGAGCTCTGGAGGTATGGAGCTCTGGAGGTATGGAGCTCTGGAGGTATGGAGCTATGGAGCCCTGGAGCTCTGGAGGTATGGAGCTATGGTGCTATGGAGCTCTGAAGCCATGGAGCTCTGGTGCTATGGAGCTATGGAGCTCTGGTGCTATGGAGCTATGGAGCTATGGAGCTCTGGAAGTATGGAGCTCTGGTGCTATGGAGCTATGGAGCTCTGGTGCTATGGAGCTATGGAGCTCTGGTGCTATGGAGCTATGGAGCTCTGGTGCTATGGAGCTCTGGTGCTATGGAGCTCTGGTGCTATGGAGCTATGGAGCTCTGGTGCTATGGAGCTATGGAGCTCTGGAGGTATGGAGCTCTGGAGGTATGGAGCTCTGGAGGTATGGAGCTATGGAGCCCTGGAGCTCTGGAGGTATGGAGCTATGGTGCTATGGAGCTCTGAAGCCACGGAGCTCTGGTGCTAGTGAGCTCTGGAGCTCTGGAGGTATGGAGCTCTGGAGGTATTGAGCCCTGGAGCTCTGGAGGTATGGAGCTATGGTGCTATGGAGCTCTGAAGCCATGGAGCTCTGGTGCTATGGAGCTCTGGAGCTCTGGAGGTATGGAGCTCTGGAGGTATGGAGCTCTGGAGGTATGGAGCTATGGAGCCCTGGAGCTCTGGAGGTATGGAGCTATGGTGCTATGGAGCTCTGAAGCCATGGAGCTCTGGTGCTATGGAGCTCTGGAGGTATGGAGCTCTGGAGGTATGGAGCTCTGGAGGTATGGAGCTATGGAGCCCTGGAGCTCTGGAGGTATGGAGCTATGGTGCTATGGAGCTCTGAAGCCATGGAGCTCTGGTGCTATGGAGCTCTGGAGGTATGGAGCTCTGGAGGTATGGAGCTCTGGAGGTATGGAGCTATGGAGCCCTGGAGCTCTGGAGGTATGGAGCTATGGTGCTATGGAGCTCTGAAGCCATGGAGCTCTGGTGCTATGGAGCTATGGAGCTCTGGTGCTATGGAGCTATGGAGGTATGGAGCCACCAGCCAGCACCCTCCGTGGCTGGATCAATGGAAGTGTTTTAGGTACCAGGCAGCCAAAGGGCCGAGGCCTCACGCTCGACCACGCCGGCGCAGAGTTCCAGCCGCTCGGATAAGCTCTGTCACTCACCCGCCGCGCAGCCACCGGTAACGGGGAAATGTCGCCGCCTGGCGGACACGCCGTTGTAAATGAATGGGCTTTCGCACTTAGTGCAATTTTCGCCAACTCTCTGACTTAGAGCTATGGAAGTATGGAGCTATGGAGCCACCAGCCACCCAGGCTGGAGCTATGGAGCTCTGGAGGTATGGAGCTCAGGTGCTATGGAAGTATGGAGCTATGGAGCTATGGAAGTATGGAGCTATGGAGCTATGGAGCTCTGGAAGTATGGAGCTATGGAGCTCTGGAGGTATGGAGCTATGGAGCCCTGGAGCCCTGGAGCTATGGAGCTCTGGTGCTATGGAGGTATGGAGCTCTGGAGGTATGGAGCTCTGGAGGTATGGAGCTATGGAGCTATGGAGCCCTGGAGCTATGGAGCTATGGAGCCCTGGAGCTATGGAGCTATGGAGCCCTGGAGCTATGGAGCTATGGAGCTCTGGTGCTATGGAGCTATGGAGCTCTGGTGCTATGGAGCTATGGAGCTCTGGTGCTATGGAGCTATGGAGCTCTGGTGCTATGGAGCTATGGAGCTCTGGAAGTATGGAGCTATGGAGCTCTGGAGGTATGGAGCTATGGAGCCCTGGAGCTATGGAGCCCTGGAGCTATGGAAGTATGGAGCTCTGGTGCTATGGAGCTATGGAGCTCTGGTGCTATGGAGCTATGGAGCTCTGGAGCTATGGAGCTCTGGAGGTATGGAGCTATGGAGCTATGGAGCTCTGGAGGTATGGAGCTATGGAGCTATGGAAGTATGGAGCTCTGGTGCTATGGAGCTATGGAGCTCTGGTGCTATGGAGCTATGGAGCTCTGGTGCTATGGAGCTATGGAGCTCTGGAAGTATGGAGCTCTGGTGCTATGGAGCTATGGAGCTCTGGTGCTATGGAGCTATGGAGCTCTGGTGCTATGGAGCTATGGAGCTCTGGTGCTATGGAGCTCTGGTGCTATGGAGCTCTGGTGCTATGGAGCTATGGAGCTCTGGTGCTATGGAGCTATGGAGCTCTGGAGGTATGGAGCTCTGGAGGTATGGAGCTCTGGAGGTATGGAGCTTTGGAGCCCTGGAGCTCTGGAGGTATGGAGCTATGGTGCTATGGAGCTCTGAAGCCATGGACCTCTGGTGCTATGGAGCTCTTGAGCTCTGGAGGTATGGAGCTCTGGAGGTATGGAGCTATGGAGCCCTGGAGCTCTGGAGGTATGGAGCTATGGTGCTATGGAGCTCTGAAGCCATGGAGCTCTGGTGCTATGGAGCTCTGGAGCTCTGGAGGTATGGAGCTCTGGAGGTATGGAGCTATGGAGCCCTGGAGCTCTGGAGGTATGGAGCTATGGTGCTATGGAGCTCTGAAGCCATGGAGCTCTGGTGCTATGGAGCTCTGGAGCTCTGGAGGTATGGAGCTCTGGAGGTATGGAGCTCTGGAGGTATGGAGCTATGGAGCCCTGGAGCTCTGGAGGTATGGAGCTATGGTGCTATGGAGCTCTGAAGCCATGGAGCTCTGGTGCTATGGAGCTCTGGAGGTATGGAGCTCTGGAGGTATGGAGCTATGGAGCCCTGGAGCTCTGGAGGTATGGAGCTATGGTGCTATGGAGCTCTGAAGCCATGGAGCTCTGGTGCTATGGAGCTCTGGAGGTATGGAGCTCTGGAGGTATGGAGCTCTGGAGGTATGGAGCTATGGAGCCCTGGAGCTCTGGAGGTATGGAGCTATGGTGCTATGGAGCTCTAAAGCCATGGAGCTCTGGTGCTATGGAGCTCTGGAGGTATGGAGCTCTGGAGGTATGGAGCTCTGGAGGTATGGAGCTATGGAGCCCTGGAGCTCTGGAGGTATGGAGCTATGGTGCTATGGAGCTCTGAAGCCATGGAGCTCTGGTGCTATGGAGCTATGGAGCTCTGGTGCTATGGAGCTATGGAGGTATGGAGCCACCAGCCAGCACCCTCCGTGGCTGGATCAATGGAAGTGTTTTAGGTACCAGGCAGCCAAAGGGCCGAGGCCTCACGCTCGACCACGCCGGCGCAGAGTTCCAGCCGCTCGGATAAGCTCTGTCACTCACCCGCCGCGCAGCCACCGGTAACGGGGAAATGTCGCCGCCTTGTGGACACGCCGTTGTAAATGAATGGGCTTTCGCACTTAGTGCAATTTTCGCCAACTCTCTGACTTAGAGCTATGGAAGTATGGAGCTATGGAGCCACCAGCCACCCAGGCTGGAGCTCTGGAGCTCTGGAGGTATGGAGCTCTGGTGCAATGGAAGTATGGAGCTCTGGTGCTATGGAAGTATGGAGCTATGGAGGTATGGAAGTATGGAGCTATGGAAGTATGGAGCTATGGAGCTCTGGAAGTATGGAGCTATGGAGCTCTGGAGGTATGGAGCCCTGGAGCTATGGAGCCCTGGAGCTATGGAAGTATGGAGCTCTGGTGCTATGGAGCTATGGAGCTCTGGTGCTATGGAGCTATGGAGCTATGGAGCTCTGGAGCTATGGAGCTCTGGAGGTATGGAGCTATGGAGCTATGGAGCTCTGGAGGTATGGAGCTATGGAGCTATGGAAGTATGGAGCTCTGGTGCTATGGAGCTATGGAGCTCTGGTGCTATGGAGCTATGGAGCTCTGGTGCTATGGAGCTATGGAGCTATGGAGCTCTGGTGCTATGGAGCTATGGAGCTCTGGTGCTATGGAGCTCTGGAGGTATGGAGCTCTGGAGGTATGGAGCTATGGAGCCCTGGAGCTCTGGAGGTATGGAGCTATGGTGCTATGGAGCTCTGAAGCCATGGAGCTCTGGTGCTATGGAGCTATGGAGCTCTGGTGCTATGGAGCTATGGAGCTATGGAGCTCTGGAAGTATGGAGCTCTGGTGCTATGGAGCTATGGAGCTCTGGTGCTATGGAGCTATGGAGCTCTGGTGCTATGGAGCTATGGAGCTCTGGTGCTATGGAGCTCTGGTGCTATGGAGCTCTGGTGCTATGGAGCTATGGAGCTCTGGTGCTATGGAGCTATGGAGCTCTGGAGGTATGGAGCTCTGGAGGTATGGAGCTCTGGAGGTATGGAGCTATGGAGCCCTGGAGCTCTGGAGGTATGGAGCTATGGTGCTATGGAGCTCTGAAGCCATGGAGCTCTGGTGCTATGGAGCTCTGGAGCTCTGGAGGTATGGAGCTCTGGAGGTATGGAGCTATGGAGCCCTGGAGCTCTGGAGGTATGGAGCTATGGTGCTATGGAGCTCTGAAGCCATGGAGCTCTGGTGCTATGGAGCTCTGGAGGTATGGAGCTCTGGAGGTATGGAGCTCTGGAGGTATGGAGCTATGGAGCCCTGGAGCTCTGGAGGTATGGAGCTATGGTGCTATGGAGCTCTGAAGCCATGGAGCTCTGGTGCTATGGAGCTCTGGAGCTCTGGAGGTATGGAGCTCTGGAGGTATGGAGCTCTGGAGGTATGGAGCTATGGAGCCCTGGAGCTCTGGAGGTATGGAGCTATGGTGCTATGGAGCTCTGAAGCCATGGAGCTCTGGTGCTATGGAGCTATGGAGCTCTGGTGCTATGGAGCTATGGAGGTATGGAGCCACCAGCCAGCACCCTCCGTGGCTGGATCAATGGAAGTGTTTTAGGTACCAGGCAGCCAAAGGGCCGAGGCCTCACGCTCGACCACGCCGGCGCAGAGTTCCAGCCGCTCGGATAAGCTCTGTCACTCACCCGCCGCGCAGCCACCGGTAACGGGGAAATGTCGCCGCCTGGCGGACACGCCGTTGTAAATGAATGGGCTTTCGCACTTAGTGCAATTTTCGCCAACTCTCTGACTTAGAGCTATGGAAGTATGGAGCTATGGAGCCACCAGCCACCCAGGCTGGAGCTCTGGAGCTCTGGAGGTATGGAGCTCTGGTGCTATGGAAGTATGGAGCTCTGGTGCTATGGAAGTATGGAGCTATGGAGGTATGGAAGTATGGAGCTATGGAAGTATGGAGCTATGGAGCTATGGAAGTATGGAGCTATGGAGCTCTGGAGGTATGGAGCCCTGGAGCTATGGAGCCCTGGAGCTATGGAAGTATGGAGCTCTGGTGCTATGGAGCTATGGAGCTCTGGTGCTATGGAGCTATGGAGCTATGGAGCTCTGGAGCTATGGAGCTCTGGAGGTATGGAGCTATGGAGCTATGGAGCTCTGGAGGTATGGAGCTATGGAGCTATGGAAGTATGGAGCTCTGGTGCTATGGAGCTATGGAGCTCTGGTGCTATGGAGCTATGGAGCTCTGGTGCTATGGAGCTATGGAGCTATGGAGCTCTGGAAGTATGGAGCTCTGGTGCTATGGAGCTATGGAGCTCTGGTGCTATGGAGCTATGGAGCTCTGGTGCTATGGAGCTATGGAGCTCTGGTGCTATGGAGCTCTGGTGCTATGGAGCTCTGGTGCTATGGAGCTATGGAGCTCTGGTGCTATGGAGCTATGGAGCTCTGGAGGTATGGAGCTCTGGAGGTATGGAGCTCTGGAGGTATGGAGCTATGGAGCCCTGGAGCTCTGGAGGTATGGAGCTATGGTGCTATGGAGCTCTGAAGCCATGGAGCTCTGGTGCTATGGAGCTCTGGAGCTCTGGAGGTATGGAGCTCTGGAGGTATGGAGCTATGGAGCCCTGGAGCTCTGGAGGTATGGAGCTATGGAGCTCTGAAGCCATGGAGCTCTGGTGCTATGGAGCTCTGGAGCTCTGGAGGTATGGAGCTCTGGAGGTATGGAGCTCTGGAGGTATGGAGCTATGGAGCCCTGGAGCTCTGGAGGTATGGAGCTATGGTGCTATGGAGCTCTGAAGCCATGGAGCTCTGGTGCTATGGAGCTCTGGAGGTATGGAGCTCTGGAGGTATGGAGCTCTGGAGGTATGGAGCTATGGAGCCCTGGAGCTCTGGAGGTATGGAGCTATGGTGCTATGGAGCTCTGAAGCCATGGAGCTCTGGTGCTATGGAGCTCTGGAGGTATGGAGCTCTGGAGGTATGGAGCTCTGGAGGTATGGAGCTATGGAGCCCTGGAGCTCTGGAGGTATGGAGCTATGGTGCTATGGAGCTCTGAAGCCATGGAGCTCTGGTGCTATGGAGCTATGGAGCTCTGGTGCTATGGAGCTATGGAGGTATGGAGCCACCAGCCAGCACCCTCCGTGGCTGGATCAATGGAAGTGTTTTAGGTACCAGGCAGCCAAAGGTCCGAGGCCTCACGCTCGACCACGCCGGCGCAGAGTTCCAGCCGCTCGGATAAGCTCTGTCACTCACCCGCCGCGCAGCCACCGGTAACGGGGAAATGTCGCCGCCTGGCGGACACGCCGTTGTAAATGAATGGGCTTTCGCACTTAGTGCAATTTTCGCCAACTCTCTGACTTAGAGCTATGGAAGTATGGAGCTATGGAGCCACCAGCCACCCAGGCTGGAGCTATGGAGCTCTGGAGGTATGGAGCTCAGGTGCTATGGAAGTATGGAGCTATGGAGCTATGGAAGTATGGAGCTATGGAGCTATGGAGCTCTGGAAGTATGGAGCTATGGAGCTCTGGAGGTATGGAGCTATGGAGCCCTGGAGCCCTGGAGCTATGGAGCTCTGGTGCTATGGAGGTATGGAGCTCTGGAGGTATGGAGCTCTGGAGGTATGGAGCTATGGAGCTATGGAGCCCTGGAGCTATGGAGCTATGGAGCCCTGGAGCTATGGAGCTATGGAGCCCTGGAGCTATGGAGCTATGGAGCTCTGGTGCTATGGAGCTATGGAGCTCTGGTGCTATGGAGCTATGGAGCTCTGGTGCTATGGAGCTATGGAGCTCTGGTGCTATGGAGCTATGGAGCTCTGGAAGTATGGAGCTATGGAGCTCTGGAGGTATGGAGCTATGGAGCCCTGGAGCTATGGAGCCCTGGAGCTATGGAAGTATGGAGCTCTGGTGCTATGGAGCTATGGAGCTCTGGTGCTATGGAGCTATGGAGCTCTGGAGCTATGGAGCTCTGGAGGTATGGAGCTATGGAGCTATGGAGCTCTGGAGGTATGGAGCTATGGAGCTATGGAAGTATGGAGCTCTGGTGCTATGGAGCTATGGAGCTCTGGTGCTATGGAGCTATGGAGCTCTGGTGCTATGGAGCTATGGAGCTATGGAGCTCTGGAAGTATGGAGCTCTGGTGCTATGGAGCTATGGAGCTCTGGTGCTATGGAGCTATGGAGCTCTGGTGCTATGGAGCTATGGAGCTCTGGTGCTATGGAGCTCTGGTGCTATGGAGCTCTGGTGCTATGGAGCTATGGAGCTCTGGTGCTATGGAGCTATGGAGCTCTGGAGGTATGGAGCTCTGGAGGTATGGAGCTCTGGAGGTATGGAGCTTTGGAGCCCTGGAGCTCTGGAGGTATGGAGCTATGGTGCTATGGAGCTCTGAAGCCATGGAGCTCTGGTGCTATGGAGCTCTGGAGCTCTGGAGGTATGGAGCTCTGGAGGTATGGAGCTATGGAGCCCTGGAGCTCTGGAGGTATGGAGCTATGGTGCTATGGAGCTCTGAAGCCATGGAGCTCTGGTGCTATGGAGCTCTGGAGCTCTGGAGGTATGGAGCTCTGGAGGTATGGAGCTATGGAGCCCTGGAGCTCTGGAGGTATGGAGCTATGGTGCTATGGAGCTCTGAAGCCATGGAGCTCTGGTGCTATGGAGCTCTGGAGCTCTGGAGGTATGGAGCTCTGGAGGTATGGAGCTCTGGAGGTATGGAGCTATGGAGCCCTGGAGCTCTGGAGGTATGGAGCTATGGTGCTATGGAGCTCTGAAGCCATGGAGCTCTGGTGCTATGGAGCTCTGGAGCTATGGAGCTCTGGTGCTATGGAGCTATGGAGCTCTGGTGCTATGGAGCTATGGAGCTCTGGTGCTATGGAGCTATGGAGCTCTGGTGCTATGGAGCTATGGAGCTCTGGAAGTATGGAGCTATGGAGCTCTGGAGGTATGGAGCTATGGAGCCCTGGAGCTATGGAGCCCTGGAGCTATGGAAGTATGGAGCTCTGGTGCTATGGAGCTATGGAGCTCTGGTGCTATGGAGCTATGGAGCTCTGGAGCTATGGAGCTCTGGAGGTATGGAGCTATGGAGCTATGGAGCTCTGGAGGTATGGAGCTATGGAGCTATGGAAGTATGGAGCTCTGGTGCTATGGAGCTATGGAGCTCTGGTGCTATGGAGCTATGGAGCTCTGGTGCTATGGAGCTATGGAGCTATGGAGCTCTGGAAGTATGGAGCTCTGGTGCTATGGAGCTATGGAGCTCTGGTGCTATGGAGCTATGGAGCTCTGGTGCTATGGAGCTATGGAGCTCTGGTGCTATGGAGCTCTGGTGCTATGGAGCTCTGGTGCTATGGAGCTATGGAGCTCTGGTGCTATGGAGCTATGGAGCTCTGGAGGTATGGAGCTCTGGAGGTATGGAGCTCTGGAGGTATGGAGCTTTGGAGCCCTGGAGCTCTGGAGGTATGGAGCTATGGTGCTATGGAGCTCTGAAGCCATGGAGCTCTGGTGCTATGGAGCTCTGGAGCTCTGGAGGTATGGAGCTCTGGAGGTATGGAGCTATGGAGCCCTGGAGCTCTGGAGGTATGGAGCTATGGTGCTATGGAGCTCTGAAGCCATGGAGCTCTGGTGCTATGGAGCTCTGGAGCTCTGGAGCTCTGGAGGTATGGAGCTCTGGAGGTATGGAGCTATGGAGCCCTGGAGCTCTGGAGGTATGGAGCTATGGTGCTATGGAGCTCTGAAGCCATGGAGCTCTGGTGCTATGGAGCTCTGGAGCTCTGGAGGTATGGAGCTCTGGAGGTATGGAGCTCTGGAGGTATGGAGCTATGGAGCCCTGGAGCTCTGGAGGTATGGAGCTATGGTGCTATGGAGCTCTGAAGCCATGGAGCTCTGGTGCTATGGAGCTCTGGAGGTATGGAGCTCTGGAGGTATGGAGCTCTGGAGGTATGGAGCTATGGAGCCCTGGAGCTCTGGAGGTATGGAGCTATGGTGCTATGGAGCTCTGAAGCCATGGAGCTCTGGTGCTATGGAGCTATGGAGCTCTGGTGCTATGGAGCTATGGAGGTATGGAGCCACCAGCCAGCACCCTCCGTGGCTGGATCAATGGAAGTGTTTTAGGTACCAGGCAGCCAAAGGGCCGAGGCCTCACGCTCGACCACGCCGGCGCAGAGTTCCAGCCGCTCGGATAAGCTCTGTCACTCACCCGCCGCGCAGCCACCGGTAACGGGGAAATGTCGCCGCCTTGTGGACACGCCGTTGTAAATGAATGGGCTTTCGCACTTAGTGCAATTTTCGCCAACTCTCTGACTTAGAGCTATGGAAGTATGGAGCTATGGAGCCACCAGCCACCCAGGCTGGAGCTCTGGAGCTCTGGAGGTATGGAGCTCTGGTGCTATGGAAGTATGGAGCTCTGGTGCTATGGAAGTATGGAGCTATGGAGGTATGGAAGTATGGAGCTATGGAAGTATGGAGCTATGGAGCTCTGGAAGTATGGAGCTATGGAGCTCTGGAGGTATGGAGCCCTGGAGCTATGGAGCCCTGGAGCTATGGAAGTATGGAGCTCTGGTGCTATGGAGCTATGGAGCTCTGGTGCTATGGAGCTATGGAGCTATGGAGCTCTGGAGCTATGGAGCTCTGGAGGTATGGAGCTATGGAGCTATGGAGCTCTGGAGGTATGGAGCTATGGAGCTATGGAAGTATGGAGCTCTGGTGCTATGGAGCTATGGAGCTCTGGTGCTATGGAGCTATGGAGCTCTGGTGCTATGGAGCTATGGAGCTATGGAGCTCTGGAAGTATGGAGCTCTGGTGCTATGGAGCTATGGAGCTCTGGTGCTATGGAGCTATGGAGCTCTGGTGCTATGGAGCTCTGGTGCTATGGAGCTCTGGTGCTATGGAGCTATGGAGCTCTGGTGCTATGGAGCTCTGGAGGTATGGAGCTCTGGAGGTATGGAGCTCTGGAGGTATGGAGCTATGGAGCCCTGGAGCTCTGGAGGTATGGAGCTATGGTGCTATGGAGCTCTGAAGCCATGGAGCTCTGGTGCTATGGAGCTATGGAGCTCTGGTGCTATGGAGCTATGGAGCTATGGAGCTCTGGAAGTATGGAGCTCTGGTGCTATGGAGCTATGGAGCTCTGGTGCTATGGAGCTATGGAGCTCTGGTGCTATGGAGCTATGGAGCTCTGGTGCTATGGAGCTCTGGTGCTATGGAGCTCTGGTGCTATGGAGCTATGGAGCTCTGGTGCTATGGAGCTATGGAGCTCTGGAGGTATGGAGCTCTGGAGGTATGGAGCTCTGGAGGTATGGAGCTATGGAGCCCTGGAGCTCTGGAGGTATGGAGCTATGGTGCTATGGAGCTCTGAAGCCACGGAGCTCTGGTGCTAGTGAGCTCTGGAGCTCTGGAGGTATGGAGCTCTGGAGGTATTGAGCCCTGGAGCTCTGGAGGTATGGAGCTATGGTGCTATGGAGCTCTGAAGCCATGGAGCTCTGGTGCTATGGAGCTCTGGAGCTCTGGAGGTATGGAGCTCTGGAGGTATGGAGCTCTGGAGGTATGGAGCTATGGAGCCCTGGAGCTCTGGAGGTATGGAGCTATGGTGCTATGGAGCTCTGAAGCCATGGAGCTCTGGTGCTATGGAGCTCTGGAGGTATGGAGCTCTGGAGGTATGGAGCTCTGGAGGTATGGAGCTATGGAGCCCTGGAGCTCTGGAGGTATGGAGCTATGGTGCTATGGAGCTCTGAAGCCATGGAGCTCTGGTGCTATGGAGCTCTGGAGGTATGGAGCTCTGGAGGTATGGAGCTCTGGAGGTATGGAGCTATGGAGCCCTGGAGCTCTGGAGGTATGGAGCTATGGTGCTATGGAGCTCTGAAGCCATGGAGCTCTGGTGCTATGGAGCTATGGAGCTCTGGTGCTATGGAGCTATGGAGGTATGGAGCCACCAGCCAGCACCCTCCGTGGCTGGATCAATGGAAGTGTTTTAGGTACCAGGCAGCCAAAGGGCCGAGGCCTCACGCTCGACCACGCCGGCGCAGAGTTCCAGCCGCTCGGATAAGCTCTGTCACTCACCCGCCGCGCAGCCACCGGTAACGGGGAAATGTCGCCGCCTGGCGGACACGCCGTTGTAAATGAATGGGCTTTCGCACTTAGTGCAATTTTCGCCAACTCTCTGACTTAGAGCTATGGAAGTATGGAGCTATGGAGCCACCAGCCACCCAGGCTGGAGCTATGGAGCTCTGGAGGTATGGAGCTCAGGTGCTATGGAAGTATGGAGCTATGGAGCTATGGAAGTATGGAGCTATGGAGCTATGGAGCTCTGGAAGTATGGAGCTATGGAGCTCTGGAGGTATGGAGCTATGGAGCCCTGGAGCCCTGGAGCTATGGAGCTCTGGTGCTATGGAGGTATGGAGCTCTGGAGGTATGGAGCTCTGGAGGTATGGAGCTATGGAGCTATGGAGCCCTGGAGCTATGGAGCTATGGAGCCCTGGAGCTATGGAGCTATGGAGCCCTGGAGCTATGGAGCTATGGAGCTCTGGTGCTATGGAGCTATGGAGCTCTGGTGCTATGGAGCTATGGAGCTCTGGTGCTATGGAGCTATGGAGCTCTGGTGCTATGGAGCTATGGAGCTCTGGAAGTATGGAGCTATGGAGCTCTGGAGGTATGGAGCTATGGAGCCCTGGAGCTATGGAGCCCTGGAGCTATGGAAGTATGGAGCTCTGGTGCTATGGAGCTATGGAGCTCTGGTGCTATGGAGCTATGGAGCTCTGGAGCTATGGAGCTCTGGAGGTATGGAGCTATGGAGCTATGGAGCTCTGGAGGTATGGAGCTATGGAGCTATGGAAGTATGGAGCTCTGGTGCTATGGAGCTATGGAGCTCTGGTGCTATGGAGCTATGGAGCTCTGGTGCTATGGAGCTATGGAGCTATGGAGCTCTGGAAGTATGGAGCTCTGGTGCTATGGAGCTATGGAGCTCTGGTGCTATGGAGCTATGGAGCTCTGGTGCTATGGAGCTATGGAGCTCTGGTGCTATGGAGCTCTGGTGCTATGGAGCTCTGGTGCTATGGAGCTATGGAGCTCTGGTGCTATGGAGCTATGGAGCTCTGGAGGTATGGAGCTCTGGAGGTATGGAGCTCTGGAGGTATGGAGCTTTGGAGCCCTGGAGCTCTGGAGGTATGGAGCTATGGTGCTATGGAGCTCTGAAGCCATGGAGCTCTGGTGCTATGGAGCTCTGGAGCTCTGGAGGTATGGAGCTCTGGAGGTATGGAGCTATGGAGCCCTGGAGCTCTGGAGGTATGGAGCTATGGTGCTATGGAGCTCTGAAGCCATGGAGCTCTGGTGCTATGGAGCTCTGGAGCTCTGGAGGTATGGAGCTCTGGAGGTATGGAGCTATGGAGCCCTGGAGCTCTGGAGGTATGGAGCTATGGTGCTATGGAGCTCTGAAGCCATGGAGCTCTGGTGCTATGGAGCTCTGGAGCTCTGGAGGTATGCTCTGGAGGTATGGAGCTCTGGAGGTATGGAGCTATGGAGCCCTGGAGCTCTGGAGGTATGGAGCTATGGTGCTATGGAGCTCTGAAGCCATGGAGCTCTGGTGCTATGGAGCTCTGGAGGTATGGAGCTCTGGAGGTATGGAGCTCTGGAGGTATGGAGCTATGGAGCCCTGGAGCTCTGGAGGTATGGAGCTATGGTGCTATGGAGCTCTGAAGCCATGGAGCTCTGGTGCTATGGAGCTCTGGAGGTATGGAGCTCTGGAGGTATGGAGCTCTGGAGGTATGGAGCTATGGAGCCCTGGAGCTCTGGAGGTATGGAGCTATGGTGCTATGGAGCTCTGAAGCCATGGAGCTCTGGTGCTATGGAGCTCTGGAGGTATGGAGCTCTGGAGGTATGGAGCTCTGGAGGTATGGAGCTATGGAGCCCTGGAGCTCTGAAGGTATGGAGCTATGGTGCTATGGAGCTCTGAAGCCATGGAGCTCTGGTGCTATGGAGCTATGGAGCTCTGGTGCTATGGAGCTATGGAGGTATGGAGCCACCAGCCAGCACCCTCCGTGGCTGGATCAATGGAAGTGTTTTAGGTACCAGGCAGCCAAAGGGCCGAGGCCTCACGCTCGACCACGCCGGCGCAGAGTTCCAGCCGCTCGGATAAGCTCTGTCACTCACCCGCCGCGCAGCCACCGGTAACGGGGAAATGTCGCCGCCTTGTGGACACGCCGTTGTAAATGAATGGGCTTTCGCACTTAGTGCAATTTTCGCCAACTCTCTGACTTAGAGCTATGGAAGTATGGAGCTATGGAGCCACCAGCCACCCAGGCTGGAGCTCTGGAGCTCTGGAGGTATGGAGCTCTGGTGCTATGGAAGTATGGAGCTCTGGTGCTATGGAAGTATGGAGCTATGGAGGTATGGAAGTATGGAGCTATGGAAGTATGGAGCTATGGAGCTCTGGAAGTATGGAGCTATGGAGCTCTGGAGGTATGGAGCCCTGGAGCTATGGAGCCCTGGAGCTATGGAAGTATGGAGCTCTGGTGCTATGGAGCTATGGAGCTCTGGTGCTATGGAGCTATGGAGCTATGGAGCTCTGGAGCTATGGAGCTCTGGAGGTATGGAGCTATGGAGCTATGGAGCTCTGGAGGTATGGAGCTATGGAGCTATGGAAGTATGGAGCTCTGGTGCTATGGAGCTATGGAGCTCTGGTGCTATGGAGCTATGGAGCTCTGGTGCTATGGAGCTATGGAGCTATGGAGCTATGGAAGTATGGAGCTCTGGTGCTATGGAGCTATGGAGCTCTGGTGCTATGGAGCTATGGAGCTCTGGTGCTATGGAGCTCTGGTGCTATGGAGCTCTGGTGCTATGGAGCTATGTAGCTCTGGTGCTATGGAGCTCTGGAGGTATGGAGCTCTGGAGGTATGGAGCTCTGGAGGTATGGAGCTATGGAGCCCTGGAGCTCTGGAGGTATGGAGCTATGGTGCTATGGAGCTCTGAAGCCATGGAGCTCTGGTGCTATGGAGCTATGGAGCTCTGGTGCTATGGAGCTATGGAGCTATGGAGCTCTGGAAGTATGGAGCTCTGGTGCTATGGAGCTATGGAGCTCTGGTGCTATGGAGCTATGGAGCTCTGGTGCTATGGAGCTATGGAGCTCTGGTGCTATGGAGCTCTGGTGCTATGGAGCTCTGGTGCTATGGAGCTATGGAGCTCTGGTGCTATGGAGCTATGGAGCTCTGGAGGTATGGAGCTCTGGAGGTATGGAGCTCTGGAGGTATGGAGCTATGGAGCCCTGGAGCTCTGGAGGTATGGAGCTCTGAAGCCACGGAGCTCTGGTGCTATGGAGCTCTGGAGCTCTGGAGGTATGGAGCTCTGGAGGTATGGAGCTATGGAGCCCTGGAGCTCTGGAGGTATGGAGCTATGGTGCTATGGAGCTCTGAAGCCATGGAGCTCTGGTGCTATGGAGCTCTGGAGCTCTGGAGGTATGGAGCTCTGGAGGTATGGAGCTCTGGAGGTATGGAGCTATGGAGCCCTGGAGCTCTGGAGGTATGGAGCTATGGTGCTATGGAGCTCTGAAGCCATGGAGCTCTGGTGCTATGGAGCTCTGGAGGTATGGAGCTCTGGAGGTATGGAGCTCTGGAGGTATGGAGCTATGGAGCCCTGGAGCTCTGGAGGTATGGAGCTATGGTGCTATGGAGCTCTGAAGCCATGGAGCTCTGGTGCTATGGAGCTCTGGAGGTATGGAGCTCTGGAGGTATGGAGCTCTGGAGGTATGGAGCTATGGAGCCCTGGAGCTCTGGAGGTATGGAGCTATGGTGCTATGGAGCTCTGAAGCCATGGAGCTCTGGTGCTATGGAGCTATGGAGCTCTGGTGCTATGGAGCTATGGAGGTATGGAGCCACCAGCCAGCACCCTCCGTGGCTGGATCAATGGAAGTGTTTTAGGTACCAGGCAGCCAAAGGGCCGAGGCCTCACGCTCGACCACGCCGGCGCAGAGTTCCAGCCGCTCGGATAAGCTCTGTCACTCACCCGCCGCGCAGCCACCGGTAACGGGGAAATGTCGCCGCCTGGCGGACACGCCGTTGTAAATGAATGGGCTTTCGCACTTAGTGCAATTTTCGCCAACTCTCTGACTTAGAGCTATGGAAGTATGGAGCTATGGAGCCACCAGCCACCCAGGCTGGAGCTATGGAGCTCTGGAGGTATGGAGCTCAGGTGCTATGGAAGTATGGAGCTATGGAGCTATGGAAGTATGGAGCTATGGAGCTATGGAGCTCTGGAAGTATGGAGCTATGGAGCTCTGGAGGTATGGAGCTATGGAGCCCTGGAGCCCTGGAGCTATGGAGCTCTGGTGCTATGGAGGTATGGAGCTCTGGAGGTATGGAGCTCTGGAGGTATGGAGCTATGGAGCTATGGAGCCCTGGAGCTATGGAGCTATGGAGCCCTGGAGCTATGGAGCTATGGAGCCCTGGAGCTATGGAGCTATGGAGCTCTGGTGCTATGGAGCTATGGAGCTCTGGTGCTATGGAGCTATGGAGCTCTGGTGCTATGGAGCTATGGAGCTCTGGTGCTATGGAGCTATGGAGCTCTGGAAGTATGGAGCTATGGAGCTCTGGAGGTATGGAGCTATGGAGCCCTGGAGCTATGGAGCCCTGGAGCTATGGAAGTATGGAGCTCTGGTGCTATGGAGCTATGGAGCTCTGGTGCTAAGGAGCTATGGAGCTCTGGAGCTATGGAGCTCTGGAGGTATGGAGCTATGGAGCTATGGAGCTCTGGAGGTATGGAGCTATGGAGCTATGGAAGTATGGAGCTCTGGTGCTATGGAGCTATGGAGCTCTGGTGCTATGGAGCTATGGAGCTCTGGTGCTATGGAGCTATGGAGCTATGGAGCTCTGGAAGTATGGAGCTCTGGTGCTATGGAGCTATGGAGCTCTGGTGCTATGGAGCTATGGAGCTCTGGTGCTATGGAGCTATGGAGCTCTGGTGCTATGGAGCTCTGGTGCTATGGAGCTCTGGTGCTATGGAGCTATGGAGCTCTGGTGCTATGGAGCTATGGAGCTCTGGAGGTATGGAGCTCTGGAGGTATGGAGCTCTGGAGGTATGGAGCTTTGGAGCCCTGGAGCTCTGGAGGTATGGAGCTATGGTGCTATGGAGCTCTGAAGCCATGGAGCTCTGGTGCTATGGAGCTCTGGAGCTCTGGAGGTATGGAGCTCTGGAGGTATGGAGCTATGGAGCCCTGGAGCTCTGGAGGTATGGAGCTATGGTGCTATGGAGCTCTGAAGCCATGGAGCTCTGGTGCTATGGAGCTCTGGAGCTCTGGAGGTATGGAGCTCTGGAGGTATGGAGCTATGGAGCCCTGGAGCTCTGGAGGTATGGAGCTATGGTGCTATGGAGCTCTGAAGCCATGGAGCTCTGGTGCTATGGAGCTCTGGAGCTCTGGAGGTATGGAGCTCTGGAGGTATGGAGCTCTGGAGGTATGGAGCTATGGAGCCCTGGAGCTCTGGAGGTATGGAGCTATGGTGCTATGGAGCTCTGAAGCCATGGAGCTCTGGTGCTATGGAGCTCTGGAGGTATGGAGCTCTGGAGGTATGGAGCTCTGGAGGTATGGAGCTATGGAGCCCTGGAGCTCTGGAGGTATGGAGCTATGGTGCTATGGAGCTCTGAAGCCATGGAGCTCTGGTGCTATGGAGCTATGGAGCTCTGGTGCTATGGAGCTATGGAGGTATGGAGCCACCAGCCAGCACCCTCCGTGGCTGGATCAATGGAAGTGTTTTAGGTACCAGGCAGCCAAAGGGCCGAGGCCTCACGCTCGACCACGCCGGCGCAGAGTTCCAGCCGCTCGGATAAGCTTTGTCACTCACCCGCCGCGCAGCCACCGGTAACGGGGAAATGTCGCCGCCTTGTGGACACGCCGTTGTAAATGAATGGGCTTTCGCACTTAGTGCAATTTTTGCCAACTCTCTGACTTAGAGCTATGGAAGTATGGAGCTATGGAGCCACCAGCCACCCAGGCTGGAGCTCTGGAGCTCTGGAGGTATGGAGCTCTGGTGCTATGGAAGTATGGAGCTCTGGTGCTATGGAAGTATGGAGCTATGGAGGTATGGAAGTATGGAGCTATGGAAGTATGGAGCTATGGAGCTCTGGAAGTATGGAGCTATGGAGCTCTGGAGGTATGGAGCCCTGGAGCTATGGAGCCCTGGAGCTATGGAAGTATGGAGCTCTGGTGCTATGGAGCTATGGAGCTCTGGTGCTATGGAGCTATGGAGCTATGGAGCTCTGGAGCTATGGAGCTCTGGAGGTATGGAGCTATGGAGCTATGGAGCTCTGGAGGTATGGAGCTATGGAGCTATGGAAGTATGGAGCTCTGGTGCTATGGAGCTATGGAGCTCTGGTGCTATGGAGCTATGGAGCTCTGGTGCTATGGAGCTATGGAGCTATGGAGCTCTGGAAGTATGGAGCTCTGGTGCTATGGAGCTATGGAGCTCTGGTGCTATGGAGCTATGGAGCTCTGGTGCTATGGAGCTCTGGTGCTATGGAGCTCTGGTGCTATGGAGCTATGGAGCTCTGGTGCTATGGAGCTCTGGAGGTATGGAGCTCTGGAGGTATGGAGCTCTGGAGGTATGGAGCTATGGAGCCCTGGAGCTCTGGAGGTATGGAGCTATGGTGCTATGGAGCTCTGAAGCCATGGAGCTCTGGTGCTATGGAGCTATGGAGCTCTGGTGCTATGGAGCTATGGAGCTATGGAGCTCTGGAAGTATGGAGCTCTGGTGCTATGGAGCTATGGAGCTCTGGTGCTATGGAGCTATGGAGCTCTGGTGCTATGGAGCTATGGAGCTCTGGTGCTATGGAGCTCTGGTGCTATGGAGCTCTGGTGCTATGGAGCTATGGAGCTCTGGTGCTATGGAGCTATGGAGCTCTGGAGGTATGGAGCTCTGGAGGTATGGAGCTCTGGAGGTATGGAGCTATGGAGCCCTGGAGCTCTGGAGGTATGGAGCTATGGTGCTATGGAGCTCTGAAGCCATGGAGCTCTGGTGCTATGGAGCTCTGGAGCTCTGGAGGTATGGAGCTCTGGAGGTATGGAGCTATGGAGCCCTGGAGCTCTGGAGGTATGGAGCTATGGTGCTATGGAGCTCTGAAGCCATGGAGCTCTGGTGCTATGGAGCTCTGGAGGTATGGAGCTCTGGAGGTATGGAGCTCTGGAGGTATGGAGCTATGGAGCCCTGGAGCTCTGGAGGTATGGAGCTATGGTGCTATGGAGCTCTGAAGCCATGGAGCTCTGGTGCTATGGAGCTCTGGAGGTATGGAGCTCTGGAGGTATGGAGCTCTGGAGGTATGGAGCTATGGAGCCCTGGAGCTCTGGAGGTATGGAGCTATGGTGCTATGGAGCTCTGAAGCCATGGAGCTCTGGTGCTATGGAGCTATGGAGCTCTGGTGCTATGGAGCTATGGAGGTATGGAGCCACCAGCCAGCACCCTCCGTGGCTGGATCAATGGAAGTGTTTTAGGTACCAGGCAGCCAAAGGGCCGAGGCCTCACGCTCGACCACGCCGGCGCAGAGTTCCAGCCGCTCGGATAAGCTCTGTCACTCACCCGCCGCGCAGCCACCGGTAACGGGGAAATGTCGCCGCCTGGCGGACACGCCGTTGTAAATGAATGGGCTTTCGCACTTAGTGCAATTTTCGCCAACTCTCTGACTTAGAGCTATGGAAGTATGGAGCTATGGAGCCACCAGCCACCCAGGCTGGAGCTCTGGAGCTCTGGAGGTATGGAGCTCTGGTGCTATGGAAGTATGGAGCTCTGGTGCTATGGAAGTATGGAGCTATGGAGGTATGGAAGTATGGAGCTATGGAAGTATGGAACTATGGAGCTATGGAAGTATGGAGCTATGGAGCTCTGGAGGTATGGAGCCCTGGAGCTATGGAGCCCTGGAGCTATGGAAGTATGG